>NC_066583.1:280423887-280753262 GCF_024323335.1 Lathyrus oleraceus | reverse complement strand
TTCCTGGATAGGATTAGCTTGCAGTTGTGCAAGTAGGTAGAAACCTGAACATAGGGTAATGATGCATGACAACACTAGGCTCGAGTCCAGCTCCCTGGTAGTGTGTCTTCCCTTGGTTTCTGGCTAGATTTTCTTTCCCTTGAGGGGGAACTACATCGCCCTGATCCTCGTTCCAGACGAGGTATGTAGGCAGGAGACCGTGCGAGGTCTCTCCGGGCACTTTTTTTTCTTTTTGTGGGGTGTTTACTTGTTATCTGATTGTGTGTTTGGTTCGGATGCTGACGTAAGTCCAGTGATTGGCAGTCGGGCTCCACGTTTGCCTCTTTGTGTGCGTTTTGGTTCGGATGCTGATGTAAGTCCAGTGATTGGAATTCAGGCTCCATGTTTGCCGGTGTGTTTGTTTGCTTGTTTGGCGTGCGTGAGCCGAACTACAGCAGCTCTGATTCTCGTTCCAGACGAGATATGTAGGCATAGGATGCGATGTCCTATCGAGCTCTCTCCCCCTTAACCCCACCTGTGTTGTCTTCGGTGCGTGTGTGTGTGATGTTTAGCAACCTTTTCTTTTCTTAGAACGTGGATCCCGTCGAGTACGACGGACGTGAGGGGTGCTAATACCTTCCTCTTGCGTAACCGACTCCCTTACCCTTTCTCTTTGGTCGCGAGACCATTTCCTTTCCAGGTTTCTCTGAGCGTTTCCTTTCCCTATCTTGGGATAAATAACGCGCAGTGGCGGCTCTGTGTTGTGTTTTTTGTTTCAGCGCTCGCCGGTTGTTTTTTCGCGGATGCGACAGCTGGCGACTCTGCTGGGGATTCCATAGATGTTGACCTGTGCTGGTCCATCTTCCCTAAGCGAGTCCTTCCTAGCGTTCTAGGATAGTTTAGGTTGCTTGTTGTGCTGTTATTTATTGCATTTATTATTCTAACGGTGTATATATTTGCATAAATATTTGCATGCATCATACTATCATGTTGTTGCCGCCCTCTGTGCAGGTGGTTCCTCTGTTTGGGGTGGGTGTTCTGAGTGGGGCTAAAACCCAGGCCCGAGTATACACCTAGGATTAGCGTGGTCTCATGTCGCTCACATGCCGGTTGGGCACATTGTTGCGACGTGACATACCACAAGCCGGACGAGGTTCATCTGAGAAGTGCTCTTCCAGTGGGGTTTTCCACTTTGGTTGGGTTATCTCTTTTGAACTATTGACTCTGGTGACCGATCATTTCCCGGATCTTGGGTTTAGACGATCTCAGGAGAGCTACAATGGCACACCCGAAAGGGCAAACCCATTGAGTATCTCCGCCCGATTGTCGAGACCATTATCCGCCTTAGGATAACCTGATTAGAATTTACCTGTGAGGGGAGGGTGATTCTTTCAGATGCATGTTCAGATGGTGACTTTTTTGTTCCGTGGATCAGAGTCATATTTATAAGTCGGATTTATGGTCATTTATTGCCGAGACGCTGAAATGCTGTCCGAGTTATTTATCAGTGGGGATCCGTTTATTTCAGGATTCCCCGGGCCGATTCAAAGATTAGTGGGTATCTGCTCAGAGATTGTCAGGTGATGATGATGATGATGTATCTGTCAGTTCCGTTTATTTCGGAACCCGTGAGTTGGATTTGTGGTTACCTATTCCCTCAGATGGTTGTGATCAGTTCAGAGATCAGGCTTCAGTGTAACAGATGATCAGATGACTTGGAGGATGGCCCAGTGCATTGCATTCATTACATCTGCATCATTCTCATTTTGCATTCAGCTGCACCAAACCTACGTCTAGTCATATGGGGAGTATTATGGATCGAGAATCTGGTTGAGAGACATCTGGATGTCAAAATGTTATTGGTGAAATATTATCCGTCTCGATGAAACCAGAATCAAAGGGCGGAATCTTCCTCATATGGATAGATGTTGCATTCATGCATATTAACTCATTTGCTGTTTTGTAGGTGTCAACCGGTGCACATAGCTTGTTTGCTCAGATATCCTGCTAGGGGCAACAAATCCAAACTGATGGATCCTCCCAACGCCGACATCCTCGAACTGAAAGAGATGGTGAGGGATTTGTTCAGTGTTGTGCAAGGGCTTGCCTTGGGGCAGAAAGCCATGGCCGAGAGATTAGAAAGGATTAAGGGCTGGATGATCAAGGAGAAAGTTCAGGGAAAGGCTCCGTCATCCGAAGTAACAAATCCCTCTGGCTCTATAGTGAAGAAATCCCTTGACAGTGGTCAGCCCAAGAAGAAGGTTGAATCAGGTGGTGCGCAGACTAGAAGAGAATGCGGTAAGGATCGTTACCACCCTTATGCTGCCACCGTAACCATTCCTGTTGGTGATTCATCTGCACAACAGCGGCAACCACCACCTCAACAGAGGACACAAAGAGCAGTGGGCCAAGTGAGAAGGAGGACGACAGATCGTCATTTCAATAAGCCGCCCGTGACTTACGCCTCTCTGTTTAAGAGGTTGAAGGATCTTGGATTGGTGCAGCCGAGGATGTTGACTCTATTGAAACCTGATCAGAGGCCTGCCAGTTACGATGAGAATGTCAGGTGCGAGTTCCATGCTGGGGCACCCGGACATCATGTTGAGGATTGCAAAGCTTTTAAGCATGTGGTCCAGGACTTGGTGGACTCTAAGGCAATCAATTTTGCACCGACGATAGATAATAGTGCTAACCCCGTGACAAGGCATGGTCCTGTAAAAGTGGAAATGATGTCGAAGGACAAAAAAGGGATAGAGGTGATTGCGAAGGATCAGTTAAGAATGCCAATGTCTGTGGTCCCAAAACGCCCGACAAAAAATGGAGCTTTCCCTCGTGTTGATGATTGTTGTGTGGCCATCACTACAAAGGGGTGTGTAGTAATTGGGGAATCGATCCAGGGAAAGATGAAAGTAGAAATGGACGATGTAAGGTGTAAAGCACCCAATCTGGCAGTTGAAACCATCAAGGTGAAAAATGTCGTTGGTGTTGAGAAAGAGAAAAAGCCGTCCATTTCTTCTTACAAACAGGCGGTGGAAGTGGTGAGAAATGGAGGGATCCCAGGCTGGGGACAGATCATAGGCATTGTGGTAAAGGCGGATATGTTTGGGATTGGTTATCATCCGGGTCAAGACTCGTCTGAGCAGAACAGAGGACGTCGTCCGTCGTTCACCTTTGTCAGTGCCAGAATGCTAGATTCAGATCACGCCTATACAGTGGGTAAAGAAACTGACAGTGACTGGGAGATTGATCAATGGATAAAATCGTGCGTACCAGGAAGCTGGAAGGCTTAAAAGATCAGCACTGACACTCATCCGGAAGAGTAATGTTTCTTGTTTCTCAATTTTATTTGCATGAAAGCCATACGTGTTGCCCGACACATAATGGTCCATTGTAAGGGCCACCTCATGTTTAAATCTGCATTTCTGCATCATTAATAAATGGATGTTTTTCAGTCAAAAAGCGGTGTTCCCTGTTTTTCATTTATTTTTGCAGTTTAAAAACAAATAAAAATGGCAATGTTTGTTTTCATTTTTTTTTTTTTGATTTGTCTCGTTCCGAATTCAAAAATAATTCTCCGGATCTCGTTGATAACAATTTGGTTACACCTCATATGACTTCGACAAACCGATCTATCATGCCAAAGAAGAAGGCGAAGAAGATTGTGATCTGCTAGAATTAGCCAAGTTGCTGAAATAAGAGGGGAAGGTGATTCAGCCGCATGAGGAGCGATTGAGATCGTGAATCCAAGCACCGCCGAGGTCAGGAAGGAAGTGAAAACTGGGGCCACTTCAGAGGCGAATCGAGAGCAGAATGGTAGTCCTTGTTGAAAGAGCATGTGGATGCCTTCACCTGGTCATGTCAGGATATGCCAGGGTCGGATACCGGTGTCATTGCGCACAAGCTACCGTGGAAAGGAGACTGTCCTCTAGAGAAGCAGAACGCCGGTGCTACTTATCAGAGAGTCCTGGTGACTTTGTTTCATGATATGATTCATCATGAAATTGAATTGCTATGCTATGACATGATAGCAAAGTCCCCAAACAGAAGAGGGGCATCTGGCAGACTGGGGCAAGTCGTTTGACCGGTTGAGACAATTCAAACTGAGGTTGAATTCAAGTGAGTGCACTATCAGAGTGCAGTCCGGTAAGCTGCTGGGGGTTCATTGTAAGAGAGGAATCGAGGTCGATCCTGCTAAAAAAAAAAAAAAAAAAAAAAAAAACAAGAAAAAAAAGAACAATAAGAGAAATGCCTGAACCGAGAATAAAGAAAGAGGTTTGTGGTTTATTAGATAGATTGAACTACCTGTCATGGTTCACATTTCATCTAACAGCCACGTGTGAATTCATATTCAAGTTGTTGAGAAAAGATCAAACGGTCAGGTGAAATAATGATTGCCAAGGGGCATTGAAAGAATAAAAGAATAAGTTGCAGGAACCTCTGATTCTGATAACTTCCGTGGAAGGAGCGATTGTTAATCTGTGCTTGACGGCCTTCGAGGGGTCTACGAGGTGTATTGGGTCAGCATGACGCGTCTTGTCGAAAAGAGCATGCAATTTACCTTAGCAAAAAGTTTACCGACTGTGAAACAATACATTCACTGCTCGGGAAAACTTGATGTACTTTGGCATAGGCTGCTCGCCGACTGAGACAGTATATGCTGATTCATACCACTTTGTGGATTTCGAGATGGATTTGATCAAGTACATATTTGAAAAGCCAGCAACGACCGGACAGGTTGCGAGAGTGCAAAAGAATGTTGACTGATTTGTGATGCTCTCAGAAAGCAATCAAGGGGTGTATTGCCTGATTACATCTCTCCGCAACCCGTGGAGGATGATCAACCGATGAAGTTTGAGTTCCCTGATGAGGACATCTCGAGGTGCTCTAATCGAAAGATTGAGAGTAACCGATCCCGGAGGAGGGGCCTGACCCTGAATCCGAATGGATTCTGATGTCTGATGGGGAGGTTAAGATGAATGAGCTTTTGTTGCCCGGATAACGTTTGAATGCACCGACGGTGTGATTGTGCAGAAAATGGTGGTAACCTACAAAGACTGGCATGAGATGTTGCCATTTGCATTACATGGGTATTGTACCTCGGTGCGCCTACTGGGGAAAAGCCTTTCTAAGCTGGTGTATGGGATAGAAGTGGTGCTACCGGTTGAGGTTCAGATTCCCTCTTTGAGAGTCCTGATGGACGTGAAATTACAAGAGGTTGAATGGGTAAGGACCCGGTACAAAGAATTGAGCCTGATCGAAGAAAAGAGGCTAGCGGCCATCTGTCATGGGCAGTTATACCAGCAGCGGATGAAGCGCGCTTTTGACAGAAAGGTGCGACCTCGGGTATATCACGTGGGTGATATGGTGCTGAAAAGGATCCTTCCTTCTCAAAACGATCGTAGGGGCAAATGGACACCGAATTATGAAGGTCCATTCGTGGTCAAGAAGGTTTTCTCTGGCGGAGCCTTGTTGTTAACGACCATGGACGGTGAGGATTTTCCATCCCCTGTGAATGCAGACGCAGTTAAAAAATACTTCGTGTAAATAGACCCGCTGGACGAAAAGAAGAAAATAGTCCAGGCAAAAATGGGCATCCCGGCGAACCAAAAACAGAAAGAAAGGTTCGGGCAAAAATTAGGGATAAAATGAAAAAATGTACACTCGGCAAGTCGAAAACCTGAAAAGGCGACTTGGGCAAAAAAGGGTATCCCGGTGGACTGAAAACCCGAAAGGGCGGTCCAGGCAAAAGAGGGATTGAAACGAACAACTGCGTCTAGCATGATTGTTTGCGCTTTGGTTAAAGCATCATGGATAATACCCGGTGGGGATCAGTCAGAAACGTCTTGTTCAGAAGGCAGAAAGCACGGAGAGTCTGAGGACATATGGGGTGTAACCGAGTTGGAACTCGATGAGATCACGAGTTTCACGTTGCCATTAGGATAGATTTTTCCTTTTGTGCGCAATTACCTCTTTTCAGGAATTGCTTCCTTTGTATTGCTCATTTGAGCCACACTTTTCCAATCAATAAAATGCATATTTAGTCAAATAATTTTGTTTTTTTGTTTTCATTACCGCTTTGATTGCAAAAACATCCAATTATTTTTGATAAAGAATCTTGCATTTTAACACATACAGGTTCCTTCCAATGCATGTTTATAAGATGGAAAGCTTGAAATCTTATTTGGAAGGTTGAGTGACCCAAGTGTTGAAATCTTGACACGCCTGGGGCACGGTTTTATCTAACGATCTGTTTTGCAGGAACTGTTAGATATTCTTCACTCACTTGCAGGTTGTGATGTGGAAGCTTTGTAACAAATCCCCAGAGAGTTCGTTCAGGGACAAATGAATGAAAAACGACGAAGTGACGTTGAGACGTACGACGATCCTTGATGATAACCAAGAAGACTCTTCAAAGTCGGAAGATTGGAAAGTCTGTAGAAATTCCCCGCAGGGTCCAGTCAGGGACGAGGGACGGTGAAGAGACGACGAGGGACGTCCGACGACCTTTGGAATTAATCAAGAAGACTCTTCAAAGTCGGATAATTGAAAAGTATGTATAAATCCCAGGAGTACGTTTCTCGTCGAGCGCGGGGCGATTGGGAATACAAGATGATGGAGCAGAAAAGGTCCAGACGAGTCTGAGAATTCTCAAAAGTGGAAAGCTGATACGCGTTTGGGAGGTGGATACCGTGGTTCGACGAGTCGACGGGTGTTCTGTGCCAACTTTTCTCATTTCCCTAGCTAGGTCCCCAAGCAGAGTTATGAGGACCAACTCCCTGCAGATCCAAGATCTGTGACTTCTCCAGCCGAGTCGAGATGATTATCCCCGGCAGGTTTAGATGGTGTTTCTCAGCAGCCAGGCCAGAAGGTTGCCATTCCCCGAGTGGAGCGGGTTTCAATGAAATATATCTCCAGCAGTGTTTATCCTACTAGTGGATTGGACGAGTTTCTGTAACAGACGGATTTTTGCATCCCCAGCTGAGTTGATTCTACCTATGGATTGCATGGGTTGTCCCCAACGGAGTAGTATTCGTTTACCTAGCAGGGTTAGGATGGTTATCCCCAGCAGGTGATAGATTGATGCTTCCCCAATCAATGGGCCTGGAGGTTGTTGTTTCCCCAGCGGAGTATCTGTGAGTATTTCCCCAGTGAAGTCGTCAGGTATCTGTGAGGGTTTCCCGAAGCAGAGTCGGGATTGATATCCCCAGCGAATCAAAGACAGTGGTATCCCCACAGAGCGTTGGTGGTGCTTATCCCCAGCAGTTTCTCGAGCGGATTGGGTGCAAAGGAGATTCTTCCCCGGCAAGGGTTACCTTTTCCCAGTAGCAGTGCTTATTCCCTAGCAGGGTGGAGATCGGAGTATTGACGAGTTCCTCAGCAGAGTGTCTCGTACTCCCCAGAAGAGTCCCCTGAGGGGGGATACCTCTTTATACATTCATCATGTAAAAATAGCATAGCATGTTGCATAGAAAAATAATAAATAGCGTAGCATTTCCATGATTATGGAGCATTACGCAGAAAAATCAATCATGCATCATATTGCACGCATAAGCTAGTCTCAACTGTGGTTACTGTTTGAGAGGTGGTTTCATTTGCCGAGCAAGGTGTTACTCCGAGGAGTTCGACATCGTGATTGAATCAAAGGTATTTCCCCAGTAGTGCGATACTGGAGGAGGTTTTTTCCGTCGAGCAGAGATGGGAAATGTTGTGCGATCAGCGCATTTCAAACTGTGGTTACCGTTTGAGAGGTTTCTGCCAGACAGTGAAGGTGTTACTCCGAGGAGTTTAGCCTCATGATTTGATCAAAGGTATTTCCCCAGTAGTACGATACTGGAGGAGATTTTTTCCGTCGTACAGAGATGGAAATATGACGCGATCAGCGCGACTCAAGCCGTGGTTACCGCTTGAAGTTTCTGTTTCGCCGGATGGTGAAGATGTTACTCTGAGGAGTCTAGCATCATGATGTCAGATCAGCAGTGTTCCCCAGTAGTGCGATATTGGAGGAAATGTTTCCGTCGAACAGAGATGGAAATAAAATCAGAGGACGTTACGCGATCAGCGCGATTCCGGGGTTCAAATGGAGAAAAGGAGGTGCTGAGGCATTTTCTGGGGTTCAAATGGAGATTGGAGTTGAAGATTATATCCAGGATGAGGTCCTTAGGATTATCTTCTGTTCATGTGTCACCTTAGACTCTGGCTGAGGCCGATGGAGGTCGTTATAAGGTGTCTTCTGAGGAAGAGATACACATGCTACCTTCCTTTGTGAAGGTATACCCTCTGACATGTCGCCCTCAGAGTGGTGTTTGGTGTTATTTCCGACGTTGCCAGCGGAATTATCACGAGAGATTGGAGATCGGGGTTCAAATGGAGAAAAGGAAATGTTGAGACATTTTCTAGAGATGGGGTTCAAATGGAGAAAAGGAGATGTTGCGGCATTTTCTGGAGAACGGGGTTCATATTGGCGATCGCGAGTTATCGTCAGGCGACTGGGTTCAAATCGGAGAATGGGGTTCATTATTTGGCAAACAGGAGAACGGGGTTCAAATGCAAAGATCCGAGGATCGTTTGCGCAAGGAAAAATTTTGGGGTTCAAGAAAATGAAAAAGTAGAGAAAACTTCGGGGTTCAAGAAAAGCATAAAAAGAAAAAGAATAATAATCCCGAGCGGATGTGTGGTGTTCAGGCCATGGTTATCCCTGTGTTACCATTTATTTTGGTATCCAGGTCGACGTTGTTGTTTCGGTGATTAGGCCGACTTTCTCCGTTCCAGACGGATTTTGCTTCAAGATTGTTTCTTCGCCGATTCTGACAGGCGTTGTAATTATTTCCCCATCAGAGTGCAAATTGTTCGTCTGTTCTTGGTATTCAATCACTCTTCATCCTGATCATCTGAAAGCCGAGGCTATTCATATCGACAGGTTCACAGTGGATTGAATAGGGGCAGTTGTAACACCTCAAAATTTGCCCTCCTCTCTTGGGACTAGCTAACATATTGCATAACATTTTTAGGTCATTAGGCATTGCATATTGCATATCATGTGGTTACATTGTGCAAGTCATCCTCCTAAGTCTTGGTCAGAAGATAAGAGGTTGTGTGCAAGATAGGGGTTCATTGGACTGGTCATTGATCATCTAAGGATGTGGAGGTCCAAATTAGGGTTTTGTGATTCTCAAAGGATATTGGTCTTCATCTTGATTACAATGATTCATTATCATCATCATGGTTTGTCATCATCAAGTGTTGAAGCAGATTCCTTGGGATTAGGGTTTTGACCACTGGTCAACCCTAATCAGTTGCATTGGGCCAATCAGGGCATAATCAGGAGGTGGGGTCTATGAGGTATATGAGGATTATTCCATGATTTTATTGAGATTATTGAGGCTAGGGTTTCATCCTTGGGCCATTTCATCAGAAGATTGGGGCTCAGACTGATCAATGCATTGCCAAATTCATCTATCAGTTGAAAAAGTCAACTGTGGTCAACTGTGCATGATTTTATGGATTTGGAGGTGGGAGAGAGTTGGATACACTTCATTCATGTTGAAACAAGTGTTATTTGACATGTCAAAGCTCAAGAATGGAGAAAATCAAGTTAAGACAAAAATTGCCAAAAATAGAAAGTGACTTGTAATGGAAGTTTCCAAAAATGGAAAGTTTTTGACCTCAAAATTACATGTCCAAGGAAGCTTCAAATGAAAATTTGTTCAACATGAAAGTTGTAGATCTTGTTCTCACCTTTCCAAAAAGTCCAAGAACTTGAAAATCCCATGTATGGTTGGCAAGTTATTGTCCATTCAAATTCAAAAATGACCCATAATCAGAGTGGCATAACTTCCACATGGAGTGTCCAAATTGAGTGATATTTTTATGTGCAAACTCCATTTGACATGTACTTTCATGGTGCATAATTGGATTTCATCAAAAATGGTCAATGCAAAAAGTCAATTTTCAAGTGTACAGTGAAAAATCCAAGGGCAAAATGGTCCAAGTTGAGAAATAATGAGAATTTTGGCATGGGGATTTTTGCAACACCTCACAAATGCAATTTGAAAATGGTTTGAACTGTCATAACATGTTGAGGTTCATTATTTGGTTAAGTCACTTTTGAAATGCACTTGAAATTGTACAATTTACCATGGCATAGTGAAAATCCAAATTACACAACCAATGACCATGGGACAAGTTGCAACACATCACACATGTCATTTTGAGAGTGTGTGTGCTGTCAATGAGCTGTCACAGGGCTTGAATGAAAAGACCATTTTGCCCTTGCTTAAGGAAAGTGGAATTTTGCTAATTACATGTCATTTTGCTAATTGGTGATTTAGAGCTTGATTAGTGGGAAGTACTTAATCCTAATCATAACAAACTTCTGATCAGTAATCACAATTCACAAAGATTCAACCACTTTTCCCTCCAAATTCTCCAAAATTCTCAAGAACACACAAGAACAAAATTGGATCAAACTCTTCCAATTCTCCATCAATTCGTGTAATTCTTGTTGATTCCTCCTCCATTCATCTTCTTCCTCAACTGTTTTGGCAATTCATCATCAAAGAACCTCAAGATCGTGACTGTTCCTCCTTGGCTCAACCATGGCATTTGAAGATTTCTTGCACTAGAGGCAACTTCAAGCTAACCTGAACACTTCATTCAACATCCTGAAGCTCATACTCCATCTGTTTTGGATCCACACGCCTTGTAACACGAATTTCATCACTGACTTCAAATTAAGGTGCCAAATCGAATCTCGCTATTTCTTTAATTGTTGTATGCGTTTTATAGAGTGTTTGACATAGATTATCATGATATAATTAGTTCTTGAAATGATGAACCGTAGATTGAGATATCTTGAATTTTAGTTTGAATGTTAAAACTTAATTCGATCGATCCGTGAGCTGTGTTAGGAGTTAGGTGAAATTAGTTACATAGTTGAGATCCTCATGCTTAGACCTTTCCAACCATATGCCGTTTGTGAGATTTGGTTGAGAAATGAGCGAAATCGTTGTTGGACTTGGATGAACACAAGCGCAGTGAAGAAGACGAGTTTTCTGGAAATTTTCTCTGCTTCAATCCTGTTCCACGCCTTGCCGTTTTCAAAATCTGTTTCCCTCCTCTCTCAACCAATCACGACATTCCATTGCTACGACGCCGTTTTGGCCATGTTCAACATAATTTCAAAACTGCCACTGCCTCCATTTAATTAATAATAACACTTAAATAATTATTACATAATTCATTTAAATATTAGAAAAATCATAAAAAAATATTGGCTAATCAGAAAATTATGAGGTTTTTTTTATGGATCCTATTTTTTCTCTAGTTTTTTATGAGCATGGTTTTATAAGTTGTGCATGGTGGAAAGTTGACCTGGCCTAGGGATCTTTGACTTGTGTGTATATTTTACATGTTTTGCCATTTTCAATTTGAAATGCTCATACATTAAAAGAAATTCCTGAACTTTTTTGAGCTCATTCTAGACATGTTGATGGTGATTTACATATAAAGTTTGTGATTTTTGGATACCTGAGGAGTGAGATATGATTTTTTGAATCTAGGTGTGACAATTTGTGTCACACCTAGCTAGGTCAACTTCATGAATTTATTTGTATGATCTATGATTGTTGGATTGGATTGAAATTTTGCATGGATGATTATTGATATGTTGAGATGTTATGTGAATTTTTCTGGATTTTTCCATGGCATTTTCAATTTGATTGATATTTTTCTTCTCTGTTGGTTCATTGTGCAAGCTTGTGTGACACATGTTTGTATATCTTGTGTGAAATTCTCATATGGTTTTGGTTGAATGTGAAATTTGGTATGCTGGTTATAGACACCTTGTAGGGAATCACTGTTTTGGTCCCATTCATTTCTTAATTGATTTCACTCTGTTATGAATTTTTGAAGTGAATGCATGTGTTGATACCTTGAATTGGCTTGGATAATTGTGTCTGGATTTCTTGATTTTCATTGACCTAGTTCCTTTTGTCCAATTGAGCTGAAAATTGACATGCTATACCTTGAATGTGTCCTGTTTATGTGTGAATTATTTGAGGATTTTTGGAATTATTTTGGTATGCTTTTGATGGAATTCATTCTGTTTGGACATTGGATGTTGCATTTGACCTAGTTTGACTTGTTTTGGTCATGAAATGAATATGGTGAATGATATGAGTATGGGATCAATTGCATTTGCTTTCTATTTGCATTAATTTGGTTTTGGTTGAGAATTGTTTGCTGTTTAGAATTTTTTCTCCCTTTTGGACCCTAGGCTTGGCCTAGTGGTCTAGTTTCTCACATTTGGATTGACTTTTCAGGATGAAATGCATGATGCTTAAGGAGAATGCTTCAAGTCAATTAAATTGAGATTGTTGGATGTTTTGAACTAATTTGACTTTGTTTTGTAGGTTGTGAAGCTTGAGCTTGAGCTTATAGCTTGCACTTGTGTGCATTAATCTGTGTTGCTTAATCTGTATAGTCTGACTGATTAACATTTGCTGTTTATTGTTGTTTGTCTGAGTACTGATGATACTTGATTGATTTCAGGTACATTTAGTCGCTTACAGTTCTTTAAGAACTTGCTTGCTGCTGCTTGGTTTTTAAACCACTTGAGGTAGGACTTCTATTCTTCATGTAGTCTGGGAGACCCGGCCTGTTACCTGGTCGGGCAATTGTCTGAAGTCCTCCTTAAGAGGCGATGTTTGTGGTTGTTTACATTTGTGCCAAGCAGGTGAAAGACCTCTATGAGGCAATTGGTGGATCAAAGGGATATGCAATCTATCCCCCACTATTTTGTGAGTCGTCCCTCTGCTCACACGGCTGTGTGTTGATGCATTGGGACACAAACCCAAGATCTAGTGTTGTTGCACAATCGAGTCAGAGTCTTTGAGCGTAGAAGGGTCCCTCCATTCTGGACCCACGCTCCTTTGTCTGAAGCTCTCCCTGGTCAGGGATAAGAGTTGTGAGGTCTCATCCTCACTTCACCTTTCATCTGCTTCACCTTAGCCTCGTAATGGCAAGGTTAAGAGCGAATACTACCCATGTACAGATGACTTGCTTCGGCAGTCAAACCCATTGTGTGAGCCTCACTTGATTGGTTATAGTGTGTGCTATGTGAATATTTGTTTGAAATGCTTGGGTTGTTCTGTTTGTATGCTTGTATGCTTGCTTCTTTCCTGGATAGGATTAGCTTGCAGTTGTGCAAGTAGGTAGAAACCTGAACATAGGGTAATGATGCATGACAACACTAGGCTCGAGTCCAGCTCCCTGGTAGTGTGTCTTCCCTTGGTTTCTGGCTAGATTTTCTTTCCCTTGAGGGGGAACTACATCGCCCTGATCCTCGTTCCAGACGAGGTATGTAGGCAGGAGACCGTGCGAGGTCTCTCCGGGCACTTTTTTTTCTTTTTGTGGGGTGTTTACTTGTTATCTGATTGTGTGTTTGGTTCGGATGCTGACGTAAGTCCAGTGATTGGCAGTCGGGCTCCACGTTTGCCTCTTTGTGTGCGTTTTGGTTCGGATGCTGATGTAAGTCCAGTGATTGGCATTCAGGCTCCATGTTTGCCGGTGTGTTTGTTTGCTTGTTTGGCGTGCGTGAGCCGAACTACAGCAGCTCTGATTCTCGTTCCAGACGAGATATGTAGGCATAGGATGCGATGTCCTATCGAGCTCTCTCCCCCTTAACCCCACCTGTGTTGTCTTCGGTGCGTGTGTGTGTGTGATGTTTAGCAACCTTTTCTTTTCTTAGAACGTGGATCTCGTCGAGTACGACGGACGTGAGGGGTGCTAATACCTTCCTCTTGCGTAACCGACTCCCTTACCCTTTCTCTTTGGTCGCGAGACCATTTCCTTTCCAGGTTTCTCTGAGCGTTTCCTTTCCCTATCTTGGGATAAATAACGCGCAGTGGCGGCTCTGTGTTGTGTTTTTTGTTTCAGCGCTCGCCGGTTGTTTTTTCGCGGATGCGACAAGACCGAGGCGGGTATTCAGACCGATGTGGCACTCAGGCAAGTTTTCCGGTATTCAGACCGAGGCGGGTATTCAGACCGATGTGGCACTCAGGCCAGTTTCCGATTTTCAGATCGAAGAAGTTTCCGACGATCAGGTTGACGTACTTGTGGCACTCAGGCCAGTTTTCCGGTGTTCAGACCGAGGCGGGTATTCAGACCGATGTGGCACTCAGGCCAGTTTCCGATTTTCAGATCGAAGAAGTTTCCGACGATCAGGTTGACGTACTTCTGGCACTCAGGCCAGTTTTCCGGTGTTTAGACCGAGGCGGGTATTCAGACCGATGTGGCACTCAGGCCAGTTTCCGATTTTCAGATCGAAGAAGCTTCCGAAGTTCAGATCGATGTAGCTTATGGCATTCAGGCCAATCTCCCGGTATCCAGACCGAAGTGGTGTCCAGACCGAAGTGGCATTCAGGCCAATCTCCCGGTATCCCGACCGAAGTGGCGTTCAGGCCAATCTTTCCGGTGTTCAGGCCAATCTCCCGGTATTCAGACCGATATCAATATCCGCATACTACGATGTTCAGTATTCAGACTGATGAGCGGCGTTCAGGCCATGGTTATTCTTGTGTTACCATTTATTTTGGTATCCAATTCAATATTTCTGTTTCGGTACTCAGGCCGACTGTCTCCGTACCAGACGGGTTCTTCTTTTTGAGATTGCTTCTTTGCCGATTTTGACAGGCATTGTTAATTATTTCCCATCAGAGTGCAAATTGTTCGTCTATTCTTGGTATTCAATCACTCTTCACCCTGATCATCTGAAAGCCGAGGCTATTCATATCGACGGGTTCATAGTGGATTGAATAGGGGCAGCTGTAACACCTCAAAATTTGCCCTCCTCTCTTGGGACTAGCTTAGCATATTGCATTTCATCTTGTAGGGCATTAGTCATTGCATATTTGCATATCATGTGGAAACAATGAGCAAGTCATCCTCCTAAGTCTTGCTCAGAAGATAAAGGGGTTAAAAAATTCAAGCCTAAGGGTCTTATGAATTGATCACTAGCCATCTGAGGGTTTGTGCTTCAAGTAGGGTTTCTTGGTTCCTCAAGGAGATTGGTTATTATTTGGTTGAAATGGTACATCACCATCATCATTGGTCTTATCATCACCAAGAGGTTCATTGTGCCTGATCATGTTCCTTGGGATTAGGGTTTTGACCTCTGGTCAACCCTAATCTGTTGAATTATACCAATCAGGGTTTGTCAAGGAGATGGGGTCTTTGTGGAGATGGGGATCATCATATGTGTTTTAATGAGCTTGTATAAGCTAGGGTTTCATTTTGGAGCCATTTCATCAGGAGATTGAGGCTCAAATTCATCTGTGCATGACCAAGTCACCTATCAGTCAACAAAAGTCAACCACAAGTCAACTGTTGGATTTGGAGGTGGGAGATGGTTAGAAATATTTCATTCATGTTCAAACAAGTCTCATTTGACGTTTCAAACATCAACATTGAGGAGTTTGAGGTCGGATGAAAACTTTCCAAAGATAGTAAGTGACCTGTAATTTGAAATTGCCAAAAATGGAAAGGTTTTCTCCTTAAAATTACATCATCAAAAATGCTTCAAATGAAATTTTGTCCAACATGAAAGTTGTAGACCTTGTTCTCCCATTTCCAAAAAGTCCAAGAACATGAATTTCTCATGTATGGTTGAGAAGATATGTATCAATCTTTGCCAAGCAAATTTGAACTTCACAAGTGCATAACTTTTGAACCATATGGGCCAATTGAAGTGGTTCTTTTTGCAACATTCTTGTCTTGATATGCACTATCCAATTCATGCATCATAAGCCATGCATTTTGATCACAAAAATATTTGACTTTCCATTTGAATTTTGGAGGGAAAAGTCAAATTCAAAAACTATGCATTGTCCATTCATTGTTCCACTTGCCTTGGCTCCAAAACAACATTTCATGTGGATTTCAAGTGAATTTCGTGCACTGTAGCATTGCATGCATGCATGAGGGGTGAATTGGACAATTTGGCATTATACTTCAATTTCACTTAATCCTTTGCATTTGCTTAATCATGATTAGCATACATCATTAGCAGCACATATATATAGCATAATCATAACAGAAATTGGATTAACACTTCATTTTGCTCAGATCTAGATCTAATTCACCAATCTTCACAATTTTTTCTCTCACTTTTTCATCAAAATTCTTCACAAACACTGCTTTGGTCTTGATCAAATCATCATCCACAAGCATAATTGAGCTGGATTGAAGCAAGGTTTCAAGGATTTCGTGTAGATTTGGAACTGTTGAAGCTCACCTCCATCAATGGCAGTTGAAGATTCAGGCAAGATCCAGTGCAATTGAGCTATCAACATTCATCCATTCAAGCATATGAGAGCTTAGGATCATCTGTTTCTATATTACAAGGCTTGAAAGCAGCAAATCCAGTTCTTCACTTCCATTAAGGTCAGATTTCGAATGTCATAATTCATAAAATTGTGATATGCATGTGGTAGATCTTTGAATGTGAAGAACACTGAGCTTTGTATCGTTGAATTTCATTAAGAAATGAACAGGATATGCTAGATCTAAGTTTTATGTATGAAACTTCCATGGCTCGAAACTTTGAATATAGGACGAATTAGGGCAAAATAATCCTTGATCCATGTTGTATGATGAAAGATCTATCCAATGGTGTGGTTGTTGTGAATTTCTGGACGAATTTGTTCTTGGCCTGAAGAACACGTATGAACATGATGAATGTCTTAGGGTTTTATTTTCCAGATTCTGTTTGATCTTGCTAGCACGCGTTTTGCATGAGTTTCGTGTTATTAGACCATGCATTGGTCCGCGCTGGCTTGACGTGGCGTATTGATTGGTGGATAACGCTTGCCCTGGCCACATGTACTTAAGTGAAACGGTGCGTTTCACTTAAGGGCGCTCAATTCAAAACCGCACGCGGTTCGAATCTTGCTCAGTGCATTTCCAAATTGGCCTTTGCATATTATTCCATGTTCTTCCATTCATTCATGCTATGCCTTTCCACATGTTTTTTTATGTTCCATTCACTTAGAAAATTCATATCTCAATGAATAATGATCCAATTGGCCTGGGATTTTTTGCACTTTGTTCCTCATCATGTCTAGTATTTTATGACTATTTTTCCAGAAATTGTGCACGCATGAAAATTGTTTTGGCCTAGGGTTTGTTCATATGTGTGCTATCTTGTACCTTGCTTGCCATTTGCTTCATGAAATGATGAGATTTTATCCAATGCTCTTGAAACTTTGCATGCTTATACTAGACATCCTAATTGACATTTTGGTGTAGAGTTTGCATTTTTCTCATTTCTGGTTGTTGAGTTATGATCTGTTTAATATAGGTTTGACAATGTGTGTCACACCATTGCTTGCTCAATTTGATGATTTTCTTTTCCATGCCAATTAAATGCCAAATGATGTGATTTTTTGCATGATGCTACTTCTGGATGTTAGGATTGATCATGAATATTTATAGAATTTTTGGAATGATTTCTGATTTTTTTGAGATTTTCCTTTCTGGCTTGTCATTTGTGGACTTTTGGATAGTCATGAACTTCAATGATTTGTGAAATAATGGATGTTTATACTATGAACTTGTAATTTTTCACTTTGTTTCTAGACACTTTGAAGTTTATTGTGGCTTTGGTTTGATGTCTTTATCATGTTTGGATTATGTTTTAGGCTTGTGCTAATTTGATGCATCTAATTGTGCCCTATTTGAGCTTGTTTGTGCTTGCCTTGCCTTATGGAATTTATTTGATATTCTTAAACTTCTCCAAATGCCTTGATTTTTGGTGTGTTGATCATGTTATTTGTGCTGTTTAGCCATGATTTTTCTTGAGGTTTATTGAATCATTTTGGAATTAATGTGGATGTGTTCATTCTGTTGCTTCAATGAGCTTCCAATTTGCATGCCTTGCCTTATTTGATTTGTGAAATGAACTTGGTGCATGATATGGATGTGGAACCTTTTGGATGATGTTATTATTGGATTGAAGTTGATTCATGTCAATTTTCATGTTCTGTTTTGAATTATTTCTCCCTCTTTGACCCTAGGCCTTGTCCTAGTGGTTGGTGCTAATGTTTGAGCTTTGTTTTCAGGATAAGAAGCATATGGCCTTGAGGAGATTGATTCATTTGCTTAAAGTTGGTTGATTGTTGAATGTTGACTAATCTTGACTTGTTTTATAGGTGGCTTTTAGCTCATTTGAGTTGAGCTTGTGCCTTGCATATTGGTGCATTGTTTGTGGATTGTTGACTATTAACTGTCTGTTTGACTTTTTTGAGTTGTGTACTGATTGAGTTGGATTGTTTTCAGGTACATTAGTTGCTCTAGTTCTCTTGAACTTGCTTTTGCTATTGCTTGGTTGCTTAACCATTAGAGGTATAATTCACTGACTTCATGTAGTCTGGAAGACCTGTCCTGTTACTTGGGCAGGCACCTGTCTGAAGTCCTCCTTAAGAGGCAATGCTTGTGTTTGTTTATCTTTGTGCCAGGCAGGAAAAGACCTTTGATAAGGCAATTGGCAGATAAAAGAGATGTGTAGTCCATCTCCTGCTATTCAGTGTGTCATCCCTTTGCTCACATTACATGTTGATGCATTGTGGATATTAACCCAAAATCTTTGTTGAGTCAGTCACATATGGATAAAAGAGTTCCTGCTTTCTGAACTC
Source organism: Lathyrus oleraceus (assembly GCF_024323335.1). Taxonomy (NCBI): domain Eukaryota; kingdom Viridiplantae; phylum Streptophyta; class Magnoliopsida; order Fabales; family Fabaceae; genus Lathyrus; species Lathyrus oleraceus. Next base: position 280,734,594 of record NC_066583.1, on the reverse strand, counting down.
CCACGCCTTCTATTTGAGTCAAGCTCTCCCAGGCCAGGGATAAGAGCTGTGAGGCACACCCCTCACTTCCCATTTCATCTGGTTCACCCTAACTTTCAATGTTAGGGTTAAGAGCTAACATCACCCGATTCCAGTTGGCTTGTGTTTCACAGCCTAACCCTTGTGTGAGCCCACTTTGTTTGTATATAGTGTGTGCTAATTGTGTGTATGTTTGCTTTGTTTGTACTGTTTAGGATAGCTTGCTGCCTGTGCAAGTTAGATAGAAAACTCAACTTAGGACCATTGTGGAATACATGATAACTATTAGGCTCGAGTCAGTCTCCCTTCTAGTTTGTCATTTCCCGGTCTCTGGTTAGGAGGAAGTTTCTCCCCTGTTCAGGGGAACTACGTTGCCCTGATCCTCATACCAGATGAGGTACGTAGGCAGGAGGTCGTACGAGATCTCTCTGGGCACCCTTTTTCTTTTTGTGTGTGTTTGCTTGACAGTTACTAGACTCGAGTGCCAGACTCCTTAGTAACTTGTTTGTTTGTTTACCTTCTTGTGTGTTAGGAGATGGACATAAGCCCAGCGATTGGCAGTCCGTATCCTATTGGTGTTTGTTGTGTGGAGTTCGACGTAAGTCCAGCGATTGGCAGTTGGTTTCCTGTGTGTGTTTGTTGGTTCGGAGTCTGATGTAAGTCCAGCGATTGGCATTCGGTTTCCATGTTTGCCTGTTTGCGTGTGTTTTGTTTCGGCGTGCGTGAGCCGAACTACGATAGCTCTGATTCTCATTCCAGATGAGATACGTAGGCATAGGATGCGATATCCTAGCGAGCCCGTTCCCCTCTTCTCCCACTTGTGTTGTTTTTAGTGTGTGTGCGTGCATTTGTTTTGAGCGACTTCTTTAGCAACCTTGTTCTTTTCTTTTGAGCGTGGATCCCGTCGAGTACGACGGATGCGTAGGGGTGCTAATACCTTCCCTTCGCATAACCGACTCCCGATCCCATCTCTCTTTGGTCGCGAGACCATGTCTTTTCCAGGTTTACTTCGAGCGTTTCCTTTCCCTCTTTTGGGATGAATAACGCACGGTGGGGGCTCTGTTTGTTTTGTTTTAGCCCGCCGGTTGTTTTTCGCGGATGCGACAGTGTGGAAAGCGAAATACATAGGCCCACTGATCCAAACAATAATTAATCAGGCGTGACATTTAATGAAGTAACATTTTATTAAAAATAAACATGTGACATTATCAATTGGTCACACCTCACTTAAACACTACAAGACAAAAAAGAAACCAGCGGCCATGATTAAAAGATATGCGCATGATCTAACGGTCTCACGAGATGACACGACATCATCTTCTTCACCCAACTAAAGCCCTAGCTCCATGAATGCAAGAACTCGTGAAACAACAGTGGATTTCTCCAACTTTCAACAACAAAATGCAACCTCCATGATTCACCAAATGGCACGACATAAAAACCAAAGTTCAAGTATGAAATGTGAGGTTCATCATGGTATCTTGTTTTAGGTAAAATGGTGGCTCAAACATAGAGAAAAGTGGACAATAAGACACCCACATGGCCACGGGCATAACAGAAGTTCAACAGCACAAACTAAAAATCAATGACAATGCCTCATGTTGAGGGCTTCAGAAACAAGCATGGCATAGTATTAATCATGAAAATCAACATGAAGCAAGCATGGTAATGGCATGGTAAACATGATAAACAAGAAAATGATGATCATAATAAGCTATACATGGCCATGGAAGAAGGAGTAAAATGATTACCTAGTGGAAGCTAGGTCCACTGCCTCTTGGTTGTGGAGAAGAAGGAAGACGAAATGGTGCTTTGGTGCTTCAAACTTGAGAAATGGAGGCTGACTTGTGATGCTCTTTCTTGCTTACAACGAAAATTCCCAATGCCTTTCCTCAGATTAGGGTTTTAAGCTTTAAATATGATGGGTCTAAGGTGTCTAAATGGGCTTACAAATGACTGTTTAGGTTATGTGCATTTTGGTTGCAAATGGTGAAGTGTAAAAGCAAGTTCCTAATTTTGGCAAAGGTTAAGTGAGTGGAATAAATATGCATGGCCAAATGAGGAAATAGGACATGGGTTGGTCGGTTTTGGTCTGGCTGCAACATAACTTGGTTTGGCTTGTGCAACATAAAAACAGTCCAAGATGATGACTTTGTGACTATGTATCTTGATGAGCACATGACCAAATGGTAAGACAATGCAAACAGTAGAAAGAGTTCGTGGAGCTTAACATCTTTCATGTTGAGCACAAGTGGAAATGATGAATGGAAGAAGGTGAAAAATGGGCTTAAAGTTCAGGTTTCATCATGCCAAAAGGTTGGGCCAGTTTGGCCTAACATGCTGCCTAGAAATTCAAATCATGATGCCAACTTTAGATGAATGCATCTCTCAAACCATGGATCCAAACGAGATGATTCCAAAAGGATGTGAAAGAGGACATGGCAAGGTACAATTATTATGAAGAAAGTATTTTCAAAAGATGCCTTGAAATGCAAGAAAACTGGCCAAGAAGTCTTGACAAACTTTGAAGATTTTGTGACTTAGAAAAGTTTCTAAGTGTCCTAAAAAAAATGTCTCATTTTGACTAGGCATAACTTTCTCAATTTTAATCCAAATGGAGCAAACTTTATATCTATAGAAATCTTGGAACAAGAGGAACAACTTTCATGTTGGAGAAAGTTTCAAATGGAGCTTGTATGTTGATGGAAAATGGGATTAAAGTGAGTGCAACAATCATGAAAACTTGCCCTAAATGGAAAGTCAACCATTTCCAAATTAGGTAACTTTTTCAATTCCTGATTAAATGATGAATCTATGATCCAACCTTGATCAAATTTCACATGTAGGCTCCCTTAGGCATGAATTTTAAGATTCCACTCTCAAAATGTCAGGAGTTGACTTTTCTGGCCCCATAGTTGACTTTTCCAAAATTGTCTGATTCCCGATTCCATTGATCAATTGAAGCACTTCTGGCTCAAATAAAGAGTTGATTTTTTGTATGTGGACCCTTGTGGACATATGGAGGGCCATGGAAAAGAGTTTCACCCAAAGAATCAGAAATAAACTGATTTTATACCAAACCCTAATTTAGGGCAAAATTGATCAGGAACTGATTGCGCTGCTTGCCAATGGATCTTTCAGAGATAATGGTGAGTCTTCCTAGGCCAAGATGCCTCTCTAATCATGACATGGATGAGCCCCTCTACTTCCAACCGAACATTGCCTGTTGCAAGTAGCCATGAAACCCTAATTTCTGATTAAATCTAGATGAACACTCTGATGGCTCTGAATCCTTCACTGATGAACTGAGGACCATAATAAGATACCTGGACCTCCCTGAGACCCTTGAGACTTGTATATTTAGAGAATGAAGTCCAATTCTCAATCTTTCTTTGTGTGGGCTCCTTCTGTTAAGGAGTGATCAATCAAAACCTGATTTCCCAGTCACTGATGCAATATGCAATGAGTATGACCTAGTATGATGCTAATGAAGTGTGAAACAAAATCCCATGCTTCCAGGAAAAAATGAAGGGTAAATTTTGGGGTATTACAGGTACCCAACAGATAAGAACTCCACAGTTAAGCGTGCTTTACTTGGAGTAGTATTTGGATGGGTGACCTTATGGGAAGTTTCTCAAAAAGCGTGTGAGTGAGGAAAAAACATGCTGAAAAGATCCGTGTTGGTTTGTGGGGTCAGTCGGTAATCCTGAAAGCAGTTTGGGGCGTTACACCACTCGTGGCTCACCAAGCTCACCACTAGGGGTGTTACACCACCAATGCAAGAGATCAAGCTAGAAAAGGTCCAAATTGGTTCCAAACATCATATATGAATCCCCATGTTCTTTATTTTTCATTTTGATCAAGAGTTCATCAAGAATTTGAAGCTTATTTATCAAGGAAATGCTAATTCATTTGGGTATCTTGTGTGCCTTTCTCAGCAAGTTTCTTTAGAAATTGGTCAAAGATATCAAGGGATACTTCATTTTACATTATCATAATCATATATGATTCTCCGTGAGCCTCTAATAGCAAAGGAACTTCAAGTTTGCAAGTTGGTTCAAGGAGGTTGACCAGAAAAGTCAACTAGTCAAATCTAGGGTTCCCTAGACCCTATCGCCTACAATTTTTGTCATATGAAAATTATTCCAAGGGAAAGTTACTATTTATGACATTCTAAACAACTTTAATGTTTACCTCAAGATCTAATTTTGTTGGAAAGTTATTCTTTATGGTGAAGGCTTATAGGTCATTTTGTCTATGACCTAGACAGGAGGTCAACTTCCAAGACTCATAACTTCCTCAATTTTGATGATAAGAAAATGATCCAAGTTTAATGATTAATTTCAAGATGTCTTATTCAAAGTTTCTTCTTTGAGAAAGATCAAATTCTACTTGGAAAGTCATGTATCATGAGGAAACATTATAGGTCCATTTTGGTCCTCATCATTGAACAAGAAATTTTCATCAACTTCTAAAATCCATAAATTCATCATACAAACTCCAAATGGTGTCAAATTTGTGATCAAATTGAATAGAATTTAAAGGGATACAACTTTTTAGAAGGATCCAAGTTCATTTAAATGTCATATCAAAAGTTATTCAAGGTGGAAAGAGGATTCATTTGACTTATAACTTAGAAGAATTTCTAAGTATGTTTGATACCTCCATCTTCAAGGTCAGAATTCACCATGTTCCAAGCTTCAAATTAAAAAGATAATAATATCAAAGTTATTCCACATGATGATAGATTTCCAAAGAGTCCAATATCACATCATTTGGATGAAGTATGCAGGACTTGCTCATGAGTTATTTCCATAGCTTGTTTTGGCAAAATTCAAACTTCAAACACGGTACAACTTTGCATGGCCTCATGTGATGACCTCAGTAGCACTTTGGCACGAATTGGACTGAATTGCAAGCATCATTTGGGTCTGTACACGCGCCCATGCACCCATGCAACTTGAATTGCTATTTTAGATTCAAACTTGGAAAGGTGTGGAAATCAAATGCCTGGCCTATAAATACATTTCCATTGCCTTAGAATAGAGGAGGAACCTTGCCCCAACTTTGCTAATCAATCCCATAACCTCAAAACAGAGAATTCCTTGAAGATTTCTCTTGAAATCGAGCTCTTATTCAATTTCTGTTTGTGAACAAGAACTCCAAGGATTCATTTCCATTTTCATTCCATTGGACTTCTGCAAGCAAGAGGAATAGAAGTCAAGTGGAATTGCATCAATGATCAATCTCCAAAAGCTGCTCCCCGAAGGTGATTTTTCTAAATTTTCATCTCTTCGATTCTCCCTCATTTCTCAAGATCTTGACTCAATTTGGTGATGGCTGAAGTCCTACCAATGTAGACAATGTTCCTAAGTTGTTTTGGACTTGAATCGAAGCAACTCTGTTTGGACACCTCAAATTTCAACTCCATTTTTCTGGTTTAAGAGTGAGAGATGGAAGATTTTGATGTCATATTTGTGTTCCTTGTATTTTTATCTTTAAATTGGTATATGATCCATCAATTTTTGGAAGCTTTTTGGTCTGACCAGTCTGGTGAGTCTCATCGGAGAAGACGACCGGAGCTAGGGATCCAGTGGTGTGTTGTGGATGCTTCCCATGGGTTAGATCTTTTCAACTCTAAACTTTTAAATCTTGTCGAGGATAGTCCCTTCATCTCCTCCTCCTTCTTCTTTAATTTCAAAATCTCCGCCCCCCATTTTCAAAAACTTATTTGCTTGTTGTTTTCAACTAAGACTAGTTTTAATGTGTAGAAACCTTGGCCTTATGCCATTGATTTTCAAAAAAATTCTTAATCAAATTTGTAAAAAAACTTAATTATATTGACTTTATTTTCAAATATACAAAAAAGAACTAACAACCTCATCTAATCATTTTGGCTATTTTGTGCCTTTTTCCTTTTAAAATTTTCAAAAGAAAGTATTTAGATTTGAGTTATCCTCGGTTGAGATGTAATTCTCCCATTCAATGATTTGTTAAGTGTAAGACTTTACATTTACTAGGGGTTAGTGCCATACTTGTTGATTTAATCCAAGTTGGAGCCCTCCCTCTTAAATGTTGTAAATCCCTCATTATCGATGGATGTTTGGTTGAGTATTCTCCCATGGATAACGAAAGATCTTTAAGCTTTTATTAAAATTAATCCACCCATCTTTGAAATTTTTACCACGAACTACGAGGTTTTCTATCCCTCATTTTATGTTGGTACATATGCATAACACCACCAAACACCAAAATCTAAATAATGAATTTTTTTCTCATCCCCTCATTCTATTTTTAAACAAACATCTTTTTCAACCAAAACACTTACACACAAAAGGGCTCCCTAGGTACCTAGGACACTTTAGGTGCTAATACCTTCTCTCTGTGTAACCAACCCCTTACCTATAATCTCTGACATTTTATTAGTTTTGATTTGAAAACATCTTATCTTTGGGTTTGTTCCTACTTTTTCCCTTTTTCCTTTAGAAAGAATAAAAGCATGGTGGAGAGTATGGTTTTATTGACGTTGAGTTAATCAATAGCTCAATGGTCATGAATTTACCGCTACACTTTTAATCAAATTCTAAAAATCCTAATTTATTCTAAAATTCTAATTAATTTATAATATTTCCCAATATTCTAATATTCTAAATCTTTATTAATTTCTAATTAGAAACTAATTATCAAAACACAAAAACAAGAAAATGATGTACAAAAACTAGAAATGGGCCTGGTGAAAAAAGGGAAGGCCAAAACTAGGGTTTATTGAGGAAAATTTTACCTTGTACCCCTACAGTTAGCCTCATACCCCTACAATTTTTAAAAAATTCCCATTCTATCCTTTTTGGCATTTTAAAAAATTATTAAAAATTATAAAATAAAAAAAAATACGCACCGGAACACTTTAAAGAAGAGTTCCGGTGAATTAAAAAAAAAGGATGACTACCGGAACACTTTTTAAAAGAGTTCCGATTTAGACCATCCAAACCGGAAGTCTTTAAGAAAGACTTCCGGTATACAACAAACCAAACCGGAAGACTTTCTAAAAGACATCCGGTTCAGTGCTCCCAAAAGGCAATAAACCGGAACTCTTTAGACATGTGTTCCGGTATACATTACGTGAACCGGAAGACTTACTCTGAGTGTTCCGGTTTACAATGTCAAAAAGTGAAAAATTTGATTTCCGGAAGTCTTCAGACGAAAATGGTAAAAAAATTTAGAAATGAAAAATATACCCTATTTATATGAGGGTATTTTGGTCAAAAAAAATTAAATGTAGGGGTGTGGGTACAATTGTAGGGGTACGGGGTAAAGTTTTCTTTATTGAGGGATTCGGAATGGGCCTCTTGTTCAAACAAGGCCCAAGTCCTCTAAGGGTGTATGCTGCAAATTTGGTGAGAAACGGAAAGAACCACCTGGCAAGCTAATTGGCCTTGAAGCCAGTCTTGGTCCAATGCAAAGACCAAATATCCTCATCCAGATAAAGCAAACCTGCTGAGTTCCATATCCACCATCAAGACGATGTTGCGCCAATTTTGAAAGGTCCTTCGTGTTTCGCTTTTCGCGGCGAATTTGAGATCGGAGCGAAGACGGGATGAAGAAACAAGGCTCCACCATTCAATCCCCTCCAAAATCCAAATCCAGATTGCCACTAGCTTCTATGAAATGGAAATGCATTAGTTAGTTAGAAATTAGGAATTCCAATTAGAAATGCATATGAAATTATCTTTTAAATTGAGTTAGTTTCCAAATGCTTTTTTGCTTGAATTTCATTCTGCAGGTTATTATGCTTCGACCATGTTAGCTAGTTAAATACTCTATTAGCTTGTTAGGTGATTTTTCAGCTACTAGACTGAGGTGAAGTGAAATACAAATTGAAATGAAAAAGTATTAAATGTATTTGAGATTCATTTTGATGTTAATAAGTTTCTGAATATTCTGCAGTTGTTGTTCTTTTTGTAATTGTGAGGAAAAATCTGCAATGGTTATCTTTGCATTTGAAATAAGTTATTTGAAATCTTCTGTTTTAACTTGGTTAGAAAATTATGCAGTTGATGTTAGTTAATAAACCATTAGCTGTTAGTTATAATTTGGTTTGTTAATGTTATGTTGCTTCTAATCGTTGTAGATTAGAAAATGGTTTGTCACTTGGAATGGTTAAGTTGTTATTTTGTTTATCAATTTTTCCACTTTGCAGGTATTTGTAGAAGTTCTTCATTGGATTCCTTGCTTGGACATTGTTGGGATTCAATGGCTTGACTTGGGTTGTTATGAAATTTTTCTATTGACATTGTTGTAATGGGTTATTGGAAAAGAATATGAAATTATGTAATAGCCTAGGTATTGGTTCTAAAATGGAAATGGAAATTGGATTAAAAGATGGCTTGACAATGGGAATTGGATTAAAAGATGGTTTATGGAGTTTAGATTCAAATGTTGTAAATTAAGAATATTAATATGGACTACCATTGATGGAGTTTTGAAATGGAAAGGTTTTGAATGAAAATATATGGTTTTATAATTGCAAGATGAAAATATGACTGAAAGTGAAATAATTGAAATGGAGTGTGAACTGTATATCTTGAAGTTTGGATTAAATGTAAATCTAAATCATGAATGAATGTAGGTTCATTATTATTTATTATAGTTTTGAATGGTTGATTTGAAATGGACTCCAACGTTGAAAAAGAGTTTGAAATGGATGTTTACCCATTAGTAATTGTTTTTGAAATGTCAACTAATTGAAAATGGATTTACAATGTTGAAGTGATTTTGAAAAGTTTAATTTAAAAGGTCAAAATATTAATTAAAAGTTAATTTAAAATGGTTTCCAAATGTTAATTAAAAGTTAATTTGAAACGGCTTCAAAATTAAATTGCAATTGGATTTGAAAAGATTAATCGAAATGTTAATGGAAATTGAAAGTAAAAGTTCAACATGGAAAGTATACATTAAGATGAGCATTAGAAATTGAATGAGAGCTTTTAACGCCTTAGTTACTCGTGACTTTGTTAATATAAACTGAAACCAATCAATGGAAAGAGACAAAATCAATGTTGTCATCTATACAACCTAATTATTTATTATTGTCAAACTGATATGGAAATGGTATGTAAACAAGCCAAGTTAGATTTAGGAAGACCATATTTGGAATGGTTGACTTTGGTCAACTGATTGACCAAAAAGTCAACAACTGACCAAATTCAACTGTGAGGCATTTATTAGGGTTTCGTATGATTGCATATAAGGCATGATTCACATGAAACACATACTGTTGTATAATCCACAATGAATTAAGACATATGAATCAATGCTTCTGCCAATATCAAAAGACTTAAATCAAAAGGTTAGGAAATGTTTGAATCAGATGAAACCTCAAGCATGTAAGCATGCAAATGATGGATGAATAAAGGTTTCTACCAAGCCCAGGGTGATAAATCAAGCCACATGGCAACATAGTATCATTCTTTTCGTGATCAGGGTTTCATGATGCACAGATAAAAGCTCATGAGGTCAAAGGGTGGTAAAGTCAGGAATTAGGGTTTGAATGCATAAACGAGTGTCGTGATTATAACTTTCCTGAACCAAGGCCTAAAGAGCATGAAATTAGGGTTTAACCACAAACTCTGGATCTATGATGTTTGTGTGAATGCATGATGCATATGAATGAAGTATGAATGGTATAAACGAATCTTAAGTCATAAGTTGGGTAAAAAGATGAAAAATTGAGGGAAAATTTTGGGGTACGACAGATGCCCCTATTTAATCTACTTAAACCTGAATGGTTGTATTGCGGGAGCTTTTCGGATGTTTAAGGTATGAGTGGATTAAATACCGAGCTATCCGAAAATTTGCCCATTTAGGAATAATCAAATGGGATATATGGATGGCAGTTTGACTTTTACAGGTTCATCTGGTAGGAATTTTGATGTATTATGGGGATATTAATAGCAAATGCAGGCCATGATATGCATGTTATATTGTATCTTTTATCATTTTAAGAAGCATGAGGCCATGCATGCTAATTAGGGAGCCCATAAAAGTTCTTGGAATACCCTTGCAAATAGGGGGTTTTAAAATTGAATCACCGGTTCAAAAAACTGGAAACAAATTCAACCATAGAGTTTGAAAAAGAAGAAATGCCATCAACTCTGAAGGTTGGGAAAAAGCCTATCAATCATGTAGATTGAATAAAGGTTCATCAACCACGAAGGTTGGAAAAAGATTCAACGACCATGAAGGTTAGACGTGAAGGATCATCACCCCAACGGTTGGAAACAAAGGATCGTCAACCCTAAGGATTGGAAACATCAACCATGAAGGTTGGAAACAAAAAGGTTCGTTAACCACAAAGGTTGATGGATATTCTCATTCTGAAATTTGGACGCAAGGTCAAACTAACTGAAGACTACCATGCCCCTAGTAAAACATGAGGGTTTTATGTGTAAAGAAATAAACTTCTACTTCAAGGCCCAAAAGCATTGACTAGGGATTAACTTCCATATAGCTCTGGTGTTTAGGGATTGAACAATGCCTTATATCATCAACACGGTCTTATTCGAAAGCATACAGGAAACGATCTTGCGTATTTCTAATTGCATCTTTCTCTTTTGATTTTATTTTACAAACAGTTTGATACTGATAAAATAAAGTATAAGTGAACACGAATGGATTTAAGCAAAACATGCACATTTATTTCATTATTATTATCATCTGAAAACTAGACAAGGTTTATGAACGAACAACAATTAACAAACTAGTGAAAATTACAAATGAGACACGATTGAATCAATTATGATATTGCTAGCCTTGATGCTCCTCTGAAGAAGCAACTGAATCTGAGCAATCTTCACCGCTAATTGCATTCTTTATTTGTCCATATTGGTCTAGAAATAGATTTGTTATGACATTGGGTCTGCCTCAGAGAATGACAAGACTGTCTGATCAATCAACTCTTGTATTACGGTCTTGAATAGCCCACAATCTTCGGTTGAGTGCCTTATATAGCCGGCGTGGAACGCATAAGAAGCGTTAGGTTTTGAGACCCTAAGTGCAAGAAGATCAATCAAGAGATGATTCACATTGGTTCTAGAAATCATATATGGGTCCCCATAATCTTCACTTATTATTTTGATCAAGAAATCATCAAGAGTTTGAAGCTTGTTTGCCTTGGAAGCCCTAATTCATCAGGGTATCTTGTGTGACTTCCTCAATAAGTTTCTTTATTATTTTATCAAATATATAAAGGTATACTTCATATTACATCATCTTATACATATATGATCATACATGAGCCCCAAAGATCAAAGGAACTTCAAGTTTGCAACATGGTTCAAAGTGGTTGACTAGAGAAAGTCAACTAGTCAAAACTAGGGTTCCCTAGACCCTATCTCCTACAATTTTTGTCATATAAAAATTATTACAAGATGAACTTTACTCTTCATGACATTCCAAACAACTTTCATGTTGACATCAAGAGCTATTTTTGCTTGGAAAGTCATTTTTTATGGTGAAAGATTATAAGTCATTTTGTATGTGCCTTAGTTAGGAGGTCAACTTCCAAGGACCATAACTTGCTCAATTTTTATGATATGAAGGCCACCCAAGTTTCATGATCAAATTCAATATGTCTTATCCAACTTTTATTCTTTGAGAAACTTAAAATTCAACTTGAAAAGGCATGTACCAAGAGGAAACATTATAGGTCATTTTGGACCATCACCATTGAATAAGCAATTTTCCTCAACTTTTAAAATGTAGAACTCCTTCATGCCAAATCCAAATGAGGTCAAATGTGTGACCAAATTTAATAGGATTGAAAGAGTTACAACTTTAATGAAGTAACTTTTTCCATTTGAATCTCATAGCAAAAGTTATTCAAGGTGGAAGTAGTGGATATTTCACTTGGTACTTAGAAAATTTTCAATTATGTTTGATTTCCCAGACTTCCACCTCAAAATGCATCATTATCCAAGCTTCAAATGGAAAGGTGTTCAACATTAAAGTTGTTTCCCTTGATCTCACCTTTCTAAAAAGTCCAAAATCACTTCATTTGGATAAGGTTTGAATGACTTGCACATGGTTAATCTTCATGGTTCCATTTGGATGAAGCTCATGATCACTTTTCAATTACAAATGCATGGCTTCATGTTAGGCTTTCAGTATCATTTATGATCATTTTTGGAACTTTTAATATCATCTCATGGGACTATCACACGCCCATGCAAGCATGCACACTTAAATTACTATTTTTGGCATTTGAATGGAAGTGTGTGAATTTGTTTCATCCTTTGTTATCATCAAAACCTTAGAGATGAATTGTAGACACATAATCTTGTTCTTACAATATTGACTTAAATTTCAAAAAGACAAAAAGAACTAATAAATCCATTCAAATTTTTGGCCCTTTGTGCCTTTTCTTATTAACCTTTTGTTAAAAGCAATTCACCAATTTATTCAAAAAATTTACCACGAACTACGAGGTTTTGATCCCTAATTTTTATGTTGGTACGTAGGCACGAGACCGAAGGTCTTGTCAAACACAAAAATGTAATCAATGAATTATTTTCTCACCCCCACACTCTATTTTTCCTAAAACATCTTTTATACCAAAACATATGCACACATAAAGAGGGCTCCCTAGGAGTACCTATGACATTTTAGGTGCTAACACCTTCCCTCTGTGTAACCAATCCCCTTACCTGTGATCTCTGGCATTTTATTAGGTTTTATTTGAAAACTTATTATCTTTGGGTTTTGTTCGTATTTTTCCCTTTTCCTTTGGAAACAATAAAAGCGTGGTAGCGACTCTGGTTTTATTGACGTCAAGTTTATCCATAGCTTGATGGTAATGAATTAACCGCTACACTAGCAACACATCACTGCTACCCAAGACACAAAAAATGTCATGCGATCTGACAAATACCTTTTTGTAATAATACTTGTGTCTACAATTACCCTTTTTGCCCTTATGTCTATATTGAACACAAGGCATAGACCGTGTCATCCTTGTCCAGTTCAATAGTGGGCTCTTCGACATTTATCCTGTTATGCAGGATGGGCAAATTCCATCTAGGTCACTCACTCAACATGCTTTGTGGAGTACCCATCAACTGTCTTTATGGTCTTCTAGTTACAGACAACGTTTGATCAATAATAAAGCACTCGACTCTACATCTAGGTTCCATAGTGGTTTCGTGTCGAAGGGTGGTATACACCAATATTACCATCAGAATAACTTATGACACTTTGCATAACATTCTATGTAGTATTCTCATAGTTGGTCAATCCAATATAAATATTACTCCTAATATTCATACATATGTTTAAGACTTGATAACTCATTATCCATGATCCATGAGATGTGATCATCAGTCTATATACATAATAGTCTTAATGCTTTAATATTATCCCACTTCACAATAAAGCTCGACTACAAATATTTTAAGAATATTATCCTTATGTTTAATGGGATCTCATGAAAAAGTCACACTTGATACATTTAACGGACTAGCTATTCTAGGAACTTTATTAAACAAACATTAAAAATCCTTTTATTATTAATAAATAATTCGATATAACTACCAAAGGTATTGGCCTCTAGGGCTTACACCAACAATCTCCCACTAGCGTTAGAACCAATCAGGCATACCCCTAATACCCATAGATCTAGTATGGCCATCATGCTTCTGCTGCGCAAGAGGATTTGTCAGTGGGTCAACAATATTGTCAAGTGTAGGTACTCTGCATATTTTTACATCCCCTCTATTTATTATCTCTCGAATGAGGTGATAACTCCTAAGTATGTGTTTGGATCGTTGGTGAGATCTATGCTCTTTAGCTTGTGCGATATCACCATTGTTGTCACAATAGAGATCAATGGGATCAACAATGCTAGGAACTATGCCAAGTTCACTAATGAACTTTTTGATCCAAACAACTTCCTTTGTTTCACTTGAGGTAGCAATATACTCAGCATCGGTTGTAGAATCAGCAATTGTATCTTGGTTTGAACTTTTCCAGCTTACGTTTAGGCAAAACACATAACCAGATTGCGATCTAAAGTCATCCTTATCTTTCTGGAAGCTAGCATCGGTGTATCCAATTACAACAAGCTCTTCCTGACCTCCATATATCAAGAATGAGTCCTTAGTCCTTCTCAAATACTTAAGGATATTCTTGACAGCTACCCAATGAGCATCACCAAAATCAGATTGGTACCTACTTGTTGCACTTAAAGCATACGAGACATCTGGCCGAGTACATAACATGGCATACATGATAGATCCTATTGTAGATGCATATGGAATCTTATTCATGTGATCCCTTTCTTTCTTAATTGAAGAGGATTGTGTTTTTGATAGACACAGGCCGTGTTGCATAGGTATGAATCCTTTCTTGGAATCATGCATATTAAAGTGTCTCAGCACTTTGTCTATGTATGTACTCTGACTTAGGTCAAGTAGTTTTTGTGATCTATCTCTATAAATCTGGATTCCTAATATATAGGTTGCCTCACCTAGGTCCTTCATAGAAAAGCATTTCCCTAACTAAGTCTTTACTTGTTACAGGGTAGGGACATCGTTTCCAATGAGTAATATGTCATCTACACATAATACCAGGAAGACGATCATGCTCCCACTAACCTTGTTGTAGACACAATGCTCATCTTCATTCTTGATAAATCCATATTATTTTACTGTTTTATCAAAATGAAGATTCTAGCTTCTGGAAGCCTGCTTTAATCCATAGATTTTGATATCTGTAACTTGCATATCTTTTGGGCTTCTTCTTGTATGTCGAATCCTTCAGGATGTGTCATGTACATATCCTCAAGAATATTCCCATTAAGGAAAGTAGTTTTGACATCCATATTCCATATTTTATAATCATGATATGTAGCGATAGCAAGTAAAGTCCGAACAGAGTTAAGCATTGTAACTGGTGAAAAGGTTTCATCATAGTCAACCCCATGAATTTGTTTATATCCTTTTGCAACCAGTATTGCCTTATAGATATGTACCAATTTATGTAAGTTTTGTTTATATCCTTTAGGCGTACATGACAACCATTTAATTGTATCTGACGGGCTACTCTCTTTAGAAATAATTTCATAAAACCAATTTATGTAAGTTTTGTTATGCTTTGTCAACAATCATCTATCATTCATCTGGGGGAACTTTTCCTTTATAGTACTTTTGGGAGTGGTCATGTAAGGTTGAACTTCACTAAGGTTATTCAATATATACAAATGTTCTTGAAGAACTACTTCTTTGTCAAATGTCTTAACATTTAAACCTTGAATACCTCTACCATCATAACATCCATCATGATGAGACTCGGAAATTCCTATAGAGTTTACTTATGACAAATAGTTTGTACAAAACTCAATATCTTCTTATGTGATGTACCTTTCTACGATCGAAGCTTCCAGATGGTGATAATTCCTTATATACCCTTTAAAAATCTTCATGTAATACTCTACCGGATACATCCACCGTAAATAAATGGGACCACAGATTCTAATCTCCCTTACTGGATAAACAAAAAAGTGAACTTTAATGTCAAAGAATGATTGAGGGAAAAACATCTCTAATTGGCACATGATAATTGCAGCTTTATATTCCAACTCGTCTAAACTTTACTACATATAGAATTGAAGAATAAGCATAATCTGGTTATAGTTACCCTTATATTTCTTGGTAAAATACCACAAATAGCCACTGGTAGAAGTTGTTGCATCAAGACATCATGATATTTTAATCCAACTAACTTGACATCATTCATTGATATAAGTTTCTTCACATTTGATGAGTACCATTGGGGAACATCGATACCATGCAAACATTCACAAAAGCTTTTTTTCATTTTAGACAGAGTCTGACATGCTAGGGGAAAATATGTTATATTTCCTATTTCTTTTGAGGCTAACTCTTTCCGTATATCCATCACAACCATATCTTCGGGGGATTTCTTAGTATCTTATGACTTGGCTTTTTTTGTTTCTTTCCAAAGACAACATCAAGGTGTTGTTGTATTTTATAAACTTTACGGAGATAGAATCATTCACTTTTAGTGACTATACTCATTATTGGGTACGCAATGTGGAACCATTCCACATTGAAGTATCACGATCTAAGTTAACTCATTACAACCTAAGGTTAGTTACATTCATTTTCGAACTCAACTAGGGTTTCTCCATCACAACCGAAACAATTAAGACTTTGGCATGATCATCACTCAATTAGGGTTTTCGCAATGATTCGACCAATTAGGGATTAATCTATCTTCAGTTTCAAGAGAAACAAATTTGAAGAATGAAGAATTCTTCACAAGTTTTACTAATATAATGACATTTCAAAATGTCACTTTTACCCTTGTCATTAGAAAGAATTTACTAATCATGTCATTATCCCAATTAGGCATGAGATTATCATATCTAAGCATCTATGATGGTATTCTAATCACCATTTGGGGAAAATAGGCTTAGGGATTGGGATTAACCTCATAATCTCATTCGTTAATTATCATTACTTCCAACCATTGAATGATAATCATGCTTAGTGAAAATTAGAATATTACATCGGTTAATCTCAAGTTCTAAGCCTGATTGGGATAATAGCATGATTAGTAATTTCCTTTTAATGTCACGGGAGAAAGTGAGATTTTACAATGTAATTATTTAAGCCAAAATTTTGAAGAATTATTAATTCTTCATGTTTGTTTCTCTCTCTTGCATTGTTAGGAAGGAAAAGAAGAAAAAAGACAAGAGAGAAAGAAGAGAAATAAGAAGAAGGAAAAAGAGGAAGCTCTTGAAAAAAAAGGAAGAATCATCATTATTTTCATCTCTTAAAGCTCAATTCCATGTTATATTAAGGTGGATTTCTTAGTTAGTATTATTTGGGGGTTTAGAGTTTGATTATGCATGATGGAAACCCGGGGAGTTAGGGTTTTGGTTATAGCCTTACAAGTGGAAATTAATGTTTGATACATGATTTTCTTAATGTTATGTTGTGTTGTTTATGTTTTGGATTTTGGATAGATTATTAGGATTGACATGAACAATTGATAGTGTGAATGAATTCCTTGAATGTTTTATGATTCTGAAATGCTTTGTTCAATGTGTTAGAACATGATTAGAAATGGCTTAGCTTGCTTGGAATGCTGGGAAAATAGGGTTATAACCATGAATTTATGGAAAGTTACATGTGTAAATCGATTTGCATGATGGTTTGAATAAGTTCTGGAATTTCCAGACGTAAATTGATTTACCCTCATAGGTAAATCGATATACCTGCCTAAGACTCTAATTTTTCGGGAAAGAAGGGAGTGAATCGATTTATCCTAATACGTAAATTGATTTACATCTCCATATTTTCAGTTTTTATGGTAGAGAGGAAGTAAACTGATTTACCCTTAATGTAAATTGATAAATGCCCCATTTCCTTCATATTTTCACCATTTATGCTCATGTTTGTGAAATGGTTGACTTGTGTGTTCATGTATATGAAGTGTGTCATGTAATATTCTATATTCTTATGACTTGAATAGAGTGAGATTATAATGAAATAGAATAAACACATATCAATCCATAATTGGTTGAATCATTGTGAAAATCCTAATTGGGTGATGATCGTACCAAAATCTTAATTAATTCAGTTGTGATTGAGAAACTCTAGTTTATTAAAAAATGTATGTAAGTAACCATAGGTTGTAATGAGTTAGCTTAGGTTATGATACTCGAACGTGGAATGGTACCTCGGTGTGTACCCGTCAATGAGTAGTCACTAGAAGTGAATGGTTCTACCCTTGAGAATGTACTAGTTAGCATGGAAGTAGGATGATTGACTCATGGTAAGTATAATTGGGTTTGTATGGGAAATAACACAACAATGTGATTGTCGAGGGTAGTTATGTAATCGAGAATAATCCTTATTCGTACTTGTCACGTGTTTGAGGCTTATGTAAATTAGTAATCAGGAAAGACGAGTCACAAGAAGATGGATTTTTGTAACTTGTGTCATGAACCATGTAAATTGTGCTTGACAGGGAAAGATTATTCATCTGTGATGGATGTCCATGACCCGTGTCTCGGCACATGTAAGAGGTGTTTTTAGGGAAATATATTAGTGTTAATTAGGATTTTGTTAGCGGTGTCTCGGCCCATGTAAGCGGTGATTGTTCGGGAAAGAAGATTCATATGGGATTAATATTTATTACCCATGCCTCGACTCATATAAGACATGCTTTCCAAGGAAATACATTCCACTCTAAGCGAAGATATTCGTGACTCATGTCCATAGTCCCAAACATGGGATTGTCTATGGAAAGATGCTCTGATGTTAGTAGAAACATATGCAACCCATGTTTATAGTCCTAGAGATGGAATCGGTCGAGGAAAAATGTTTTGTTGTAGGCGAAGACATTCATGACTCGTGTTCATAGTCCTTGTGATAGGATTGGTCGGGGAAAGATGTTTTGTTGTTGATTCTTGATAACGCGAAAATGTATCATATATTTGACTTAACTTGCATTGCTTTTTACTTGATTTTCCATAGTATTACGTCGTACTTTATGTTTATTTCAGGTATTTATCGAATAACAGATGTCTAGGTGAGCAAAGCGGGAAAATAGTAAAAAGGAAATAAAAAGGAAGAAAATAGAGCAAAATAAAGAAATATGTGGTGCCCACCACATGGGAGAGTGGCGCCCACCACATGGATTGAAGAAGGGTGGCGCCCACCATATTAGAAGAGTGTGGCATCCATCACATGAATGTGTGGCGCTCGCCACATGGACCAAAGACCTAGGGTTGTGGCAGCCGCCACCAACCCATTCATATTCAAGGCTATTTTTAAGGAGAAGTGTGGAGTATATATATATAGACTTCGGTCTTCAGAGACCGGGAGGTGTCCACTTTTAGCCAGGGTGTCCACTTTTAGCCAGATTTTGTTGTTATTATTTCTTAAGCAGATATTTACCTATAAAGTAATAGACTCTCCACATCAGGGACTATTACGATTTTTCTTTTGAGCAACTAAATTTGATTGTAACGGTGTACTCGATTTGCAAAGCGTGCCGACATTGTTTGAATCCAAGAACCAACATCAATTCCTACTTTTCGGTTTATATTCCAGGTTATATTTTAATTGCCATTTTAATTGCTTATGCCTTATCTTATGCTTAATTATCAGAATATCATGTTTGTCCCCGAATCCATGTTCGGCTAAACCAATTGGTATCAGTATGTAAAGACCGTCGAAACGACGAGATTCGTAAATAATTGGTGTTGGCTTTTATAAAATATTATTTTCCGGTTATAGTTTCTTGTTATAAATTCAAAAACTGTTTTTCGTACAAGAGTACAAAGAAAATAAAGGTTAAAGTCAATACGAACGAGAGTTTGAGGTTTTAACCGGATAGCTGAAACTAGGCATTAATCCTAAATACAACGAGAACGCTTTGGGATTAATTAGACTTTATTTATTTCCAAAAATTCCTTTTAATTCAAATGAGATAGTGAGAGCGAGGCATTCTGGTTTAATAGTATGGTCAGAGTCAATAAAAACGAGAGTGTGAGACAAAGTCTTTTAAATGAATAATTTCTACTGAAGAATATTTTGATGTTTAAGATAACACCAACTATCTATCGAATCCCCGAGGTTCGATGTGTTACATATCGATATCCTGCCATTAAATATTTCTATTAATATTCTATTTTCGTTACTAGTTGTTTTTCTTCGTCCCTCAACTCCCAGAGAAATCCTCAGCCTTAGATTTACGTAGCAACATTGGATAACGATAAGTTCGATTATTAGTCCTTTGGGTTCGTTAATCTTTAAAACTACGCGATAAGACACTGCACTTGCAATCACGAATCCTATAGACATACTAGGCATGCGATCAAGTTTTTGGCGCCGTTGCCGGAGACTAATTTAGTCGATATCGTAACTCCAGTGTTGCGTAGTATAGACTAAGGCACTCTTTTCTCTATTATTATGTATCACCCAAATTTTCTCTACGATTATCACTCCCAATATTTTGAGGAATCGCAAGATTTCTATAAATCCGACATGGAAATATTAATGGAGGATTTCATTGTGACGCAAACTCAATCTAGGCTAGAATCTATGATGGAATGCTTTGTGGCTACACAAACTCTTCAAAATAAAGAATTTAGAAAACAAAGTCTCTATACCAATGAAACCCTTAGGCAACTGAACACTGTAGTCGAGTCCCTCGTCACTCACAAAGAGGCATTGGAGACTCAAATCTCCCTGCTTGCACAGACACCTCTAGGACCATTCCCTGAGAAACATAAGGATGTTTTCACAATCACCAGTTAAAAATCTATCGAAAATCTTAAGGAGAGTGATAATGAGGAGGGTTCAGGTGAGAAAAGAGTAGAGATTGAGAAAGATCCACCGACACCACCCAAAAGGGAGGTTATCAAAGACGTAGAGAAGGAAGCACTATGTGTTGTTCCTCCTCCCTATAAATCACCAATTCCTTTCCCGCGAAGGTCTGTGGAAATTAAGGTAGACTCCAAATCTGAAAGGTATGAGGAGCTATTGGAAAATATCCACACCAATGCACCTTTATTTGAGATCATGAATAAGAAGAGAAAATTATAAGACCGTGAAACTAGGGAACTCATTAGTATTAAAAGGGGCAAGTTAAACTTTGAGGTGGTGGATGAAAAAATTGAACCCAAACCTGAAAAAGCTAGCTCTCGGGATAGAGCCAGAACCACCAACACAAGTTCATAAGCATAAACTACCTCGCAGAAGAAAAAGTGATAGATATGTGAGATGGATTGATAAGTGGCCATGGAAATCGAGGATAATTAAAAGTTTGACCGAGGATTCATCCTCAAAAGAACCACCATGAGTACTTACACTCCTGAGTCGTCAGGCTATCGACGTAAAACATAGCGAATATTTCCTATTTTATTAATGTCATTTTTTATCTATCCATTATTTCTTTCTTCTCTTTCATAAAGTCACTCGGTATTTTTCTTTACTATTAACCATTACTGACTTAGTGCTATTGTCTACTTAAATTTATCTAGCTACTGACTCTCACGATGCAACAAGTAGACTACATGGATATCGTTTTCAGAGGCAGAAGTCAAAATAGACGCTTTGAGGCTCTAGCTTAGAGAAAGATGGAACTAACCATATACCCCGATGGACGTACCATGACCAAGTTAGGTATAAGAGATAATATTATGTTCCTACTCAACCAAATAGGTTGGGATACTTTTGCTATCAAAAGAAGGTTTAGTTCTTACCGTAGGCTAACCTTAGAATTCCTAAGCTCCATAGTTTACTTGCCAAGCCATGGTATCAGATTTAATAAAGGACTTATTACCTTTAGGATATTTAATATTGAGTATCGCTACAATCATATAGAAATAGCTGAACTCCTAGGATGCCCAAATGGCCCTGATACCTTTACCATCACCCAGGAAGACCTGCTTACAGACCTTGAACTAGAATACTTTTGGGGTAGCATTACAGGAAACAGCCATCCCGAGCCGGATCTCATGCATTCTGAGAACATCCATAACTCTGCATTCCGTTACTTTCATAAGATCCTAGCTCACACCCTATTTGGAAAAGAACAAAACATAACCTCCATGTCCAAAGACGATTTCTTCATAACGTAATGTGCATCACAAGCCCGTCCTGTTAATGCCACTACATTTATGATAGCCAACTTAGCCCGTATGGCACAAGCTAACCACGAACCGATCTTAATAGGGGGCCTAGTAACCATGATCGCAAATGCTAATGGACTGAGACAACCACCTATAAGACTTAACCCTCTAGGTGGAATATGACCAATGAATATTCAATTATGTTTCAACACTAGTATCATTAGAAACCTAGGCCCGGATGTGTTTGAATTTCTTAGCAACAACCAAGTCGTACACCTGTTTACCCTGCCAGACCATAGGACGAGTGTACATGATATGAACAATTGGCTCTTTGATTTGGACGGACCACCAGATGCACCACCCTCTCCTCTAGAGACACCCAAAATCTATGACCATTATGATATCTATCTCTCTGACGCTGACTCATGCGCCCCTGTTGTACCTGTTGTGCATCCTACCTGTAATACCCCAAAATTTACCCTTCATTTTTCCTGGAAGCATACGCTTTACACCTCATGCATGCATTCATTTTTAGGTCATTTAGCATTTGCATTTCATCATGGCAATCGAAATCGGATCCAAGAAGCTTGAACATCATCCAGGACACTTTGTGGGCTCTATTTAGATGATCGGTCAACACAAGGGAAAGACTTGAGTTACTTCCAACAAGGGTCTATTCGTCAGTCAAAACGTTAATCTTGAAGGAGCAAAGGTTTGTTCATGAGCTGTCATGCTCGCTAGGCGAAGCCCACGTGTTTTGAAAAAAAAAACGAAAAAAAAAACGGAAAACGAATAAATAAATAAAAATAAATAAATAAATAAATAAAAGAAAAAATCTTGGACTTGGACCTCTCTCATTTGAGCCCACAGGTCCACAAAAATCAGGTTATAAATTCAGAGTTTTAGTGAAACAAAAGGCAATTCTATTCCTATTACCCTGGCTGGAAAAAGATAGTGAGAGAAGAGCTAACAAAGTTCAGAGCAACCTCCAGGCAACTCTGAAAGGTTCATTCTGACTCACACACTTTCAACTCAAGCAAACCCTAACATTGGTTCGCAAATCCAGCCGTGCCATTTGATTTCAACCGATCTCTCCAATCAGGTTTGCCCTATATCCATCATCTTTATGCCTTTAATTTGAATGCTCTAAATGTAAGAGGTTTAGGCCTCCTACCCTTGGTTGCTTTTTCTGAGCTTTTTGTGAATTTTAATGGCATGATTCATGTTGTTATATTTTGATTTGGGGGCAACTCTTGGTTACCCTATTTTGTTTCTCTAACCTGTTTGTTGAGTTTTGTTTTGTGAGGGCTCATATGACTCTTGCAGAGATGGTTTGCCTGGTGTTCCACTTTATTTGTGGGATACCGCCTGGAGGTTTCATTCCGATTACCTGTACTGACTCACTTTCTTTGATGGTGTTTAGTATGGAAGGATCCCTGGGTTTCCCATTCATCTAATTGCTGTTACTTCGGATCTTTATCCGCGTGGTACTTTTACATTTTTCCCGCATTTTACTGCTTTCCTAGCTAGAAGACCTCGATAGGAGGCAATGTTTCTGTGTGTTTTTTTTTTTTTACAGGTTCCTTCGCCAAGGACTTCCTTTTTGAAAGAGTTTATCAAACCCTAACCCTTCATTGGTTTTTCTTCTCCTAAATACACGTTTACTCCTTCTACTACAGGTGAGTAAGTCTCCAAAGGTCGAGCATCCGGTAGATTGCGTAGTAACGTCGTTCGTCCAAAACCCAATCCATAACCCTGTAGTTAGCCGAACTACGGCTTGCTCTGATTCTCATTCCAGATGAGATACGTAGGCATAAGACGCGATGTCTTAGCGAGCACACATCCCCCAACCCATAGGTCAGCCGAGCTAAGAAGACTCTGATTCTCATATTCAGATGAGATACGTATGCAGTGGATGCGACATCCGCGCGAGTCATTTTCATTTAACCCCCTTTTTTTAGTAAACAACACAAGATAAACTCACACCCTTTAGACAAGAACTACAAAAGTGGATCCCGTAGAGTACTACGGATGCGTAGGGGTGCTAATACCTTCCCTTCGCATAACCGACTCCCGAACCCAAGATTTGGTTGCGAGACCTTGTCTTTTCCTTTCCTCTTTTCAGGTTTACTTCGAGCGTTTCCTTTCCCTCCTTTGGGATAAATAACGCACGGTGGCGACTCTTTTGTCATTTTCTTTCGCCGGTTGTTTTTTCGCACACTGTATTTTTCAGGTTGCGACAGCTGGAGACTCTGCTGGGGACCCGGTTTCCCTAAGCGAGTCCCTCTTAGCTTTTGTAGTTTGTTTGTTTATTGGGTGTTCATGCTTTTGTACAGTTATTTACCTGTTTTACCTTATTGCATTGTGTACATATCATTGTTGTATCTGTTGGCTGACTATGACTGCTTGGTGATCTTTGTGAGATGAGTTCTATACCCGAACTCGAGTGCACTTAGGATAGGAGAATGGCATAGTCTTGTCGACTTGTGTGGAGTTATTCCTTAGCAAGTTGACTTGCAAGCCCATTCACTTGGTGGAGGTCATGTTGAGATCAATAATGTCACACAAGTAAGTTGTGGTTAGACATTACTTTTTCCAATATAGACCTTAGAAGCCGAGGACCTTAGTTTACCAAACCCATCTTGGCCTATTCGTAGGACATAGTGCGAAAGTCGGTCAAGTGTAAGATTTGATACGATTGTTACGCGATACTACACTCATAAGAGTCTCTCTTGAGAATATTTTTGGAATATGAGTAGTCGTTCCTCCGATAATATCCGAAAGATGGGATTATGACTATGGGAACCTTTTGTAGAACATGTTTGGCAGGTTTAAACCTTAGTACACTCCTTTTGGGTGGTTCTTAACCTAAACTCCATGCTCGTGACTTGCAACAAACCCTTGATTAATGGTTGATCCTATCAGGTATCCTTAATATAAATGAAACTTGGGTGTTGATAAGGTGTAAACCATAATCCACCAAAATGGGTGGTTGATATTAAGGATAACATGATCTATCCCATGACCTTTGTTTGGTGTGCTCTTAATTTCTCTCCAGACAGTGCAACCTGACAGATGTTCAAGCAGATACAGCGATCCTGATTCCCATGCCACTGCACTGCATTCACATCATTTTGCATCACATCATTTTGCATTCATAATCATTCACACATGTTTATCCATTTCTGTGGGGTTTATATCTTCTACTTGATTCTAGTCGGAACTTTCTTGGTTCTCATCAACGGCTTAGTCTTTTTTTTACATCGTTTATCTATTGAGAGACTGGGATCAAGGGGGTAGAATACCTTTGGAATTGATAAACATTTCATTGCATTTACATATTCATTAGCATGTCTTGCATAACAGGTACCGCCATAGTGTTCTCAGTTTGTTCGGTGTTCCATTATCAGGATAGCTGACCCAGGCATTCACCGGTACGGTACCCGCAGAAACCAACAGAGAGTAATGGAAAGCCTACAGGCAGAGTTCGCCGAGATGAAAATCTGCATGAATCAATTCATGGATGTGGTTCAAGGGGTGGCTCAGGGACAGTAAGAGCTCAGGCAGATGATACAGAGGAACCCCCCTGCTCAACCAGAGACGGTGATTGATCCTCCAGCTGGAGAGGCTAGTGGACCCGATGGACCGGGGCCTATCCCAATCCTACATGTCACCTCCGGTCAACAGCCCGTTCATGATGATCAGGACGATCAGTTCCCCCTGCTGCAGGAAGACTTTGGTATGGGTCATGGTGTGGACCCCATATTTAGAAGATTGGAAGAGAGGTTGAAGGCAGTGGAAGGACAGAATCCTTTGGGAGTAGATGTTGTTGACTTGGGGCTGGTCTCAGGTTTGAGAGTGCCACCGAAATTCAAGGTCCCGATATTTAACAAATACAATGGCAACTCTTTCCCGAAGACCCATGTGCAAGTCTATTTCCGTAAAATGGTTGCATACTCCGATGACAAAAAGTTGCTTATATACTTTTTCCAGGACAGCCTAGCTGGGGCATCCCTGGAATGGTATATGAGGCTGGACAGAGCTCACATCCGTTGCTGGAGGGATTTGGCTGAGGCTTTCGTGAAGCAGTATCAGTATAATGCAGACATGGCTCCGGACAGAACTCAACTTCAAAATCTGTCTCTTAAAAGCAATAAGTGCTTCAGAGAATACGCTCAACGCTGGAGAGAAACAGCTTCCCGTGTTCAACCTCCTATGTTGGAGAAGAAAATGGCTAACATGTTCATGAACACTCTGCCAGGACCTTATTTGGAGCGCCTGGTGGGTTGCAATGCCTCCAATTTTGCTGATGTAGTCTCTACCGGAGAGAGGGTGGAGAATTACCTGAGGACATACAAGACCCAGAGTGGAGATGGATCCTCATCAGGGGTGAAGAAGCCGTTCATTCAGGGACAGAAGAGGAGAGAAGGGGATGCAAGTGCCATATCTTCTTATCAGAACAGGGATAACCGGAGGAATAACTTTCAGAACTATCGTCAGCAACCGTATGTTGCGGCTGTGACCATTCCAGCTACAGCACCACTACAACAACAACAACCACAGCGTCAACCAGCTCAGTACCAACCACAACAACCGGGTAACAGACCCGCCTATCAACCGAGGCCAAAGACGATGGACCGGCGTTTCGACACTCTTCCAATGTCGTACGCTCAGTTGCTTTCTAGTCTTCAACAACTACAACTTGTGCAGTTGCGCACTCTGGCTCCTCCCGTTGGTAGGCTTCCGGCGGGTTATGATGCCAACACTAGGTGTAGCTTCCACTCTGGGGCACCTGGCCATAATATTGAGAACTGCAAAGCTTTTAAGCACGTAGTTCAGGACCTCATTGATTCAAAGGCCGTTAACTTTTCACCAGCTCCTAATGTCGTCAACAATCCCATGCCCTAGCATGGTGGAGCTAACGTTAACATGGTTGAAGGAGAAGTCAAATTAGTCTCTGTGGTCAACAATGAAGATGGGGATAGTGATTGCGACATCGATAACTGGGTGCGTCCGAGGATCCTGGGTGAAGTTCTCAACAATTGGTTTTCTGAGGAGATTGTCCAAGCCACTTTTCTGGAGGAGTAATTTTCTTTGTTTATTCATGCATATCCAAGTCTTACGTTCCGCCAGGGCGTAACGACTCATTGTAGGGCTCATCTATGTGACACTTGCATTTTTTATCATAAATAAAGGACGTCTTTTTGCATTCAAATATTTCGTTCCCTGTCTTTCTATTTTTGCAGTTTTTCAAAAAAAAATGGCAATGTTTTGTTCAGTTTCCACTTTTTTTTTCACACTCATAAGCACATACCATCACTCATGCAGATGCACATCACCGGATCCTATTGATAACAGTTCTGCTATGGCTCGCTTCGACTTTGAAAATCCAATCTTTCAAGCTGAAGAAGAGGGTGATGAAGACTGTGAACTCCCTGAAGAACTTACCAGGTTATTAAAACAAGAGGAAAGGGTCATTCAACCGCATCAAGAGTCTATTGAAGTGATTAATCTCGGCGCCGAGGATGCCAAGAGAGAAATCAAGATAAGGGCTGCTTTGGAAGACAATGTGAAGAAGGGGTTGATTGAATTGCTGCAAGAGTATGTTGTCATGTTTGCTTGGTCTTATCAGGACATGCCAGGGCTTTACATAGACATCGTGGTACATCGCTTGCCGCTCAAAGAAGGTTGTCCTCCGGTCTAGCAGAAGCTCAGAAGAATAAGACCAGAGATGGCTGTCAAGATAAAGGAAGAAGTGCAAAAACAGTTGGATGCAGGGTTTCTAGCAGTCACAAATTATCCGCCATGGGTTGCAAATATCGTTCTGGTACCTAAGAAGGATGGAAAGGTACGGATGTGTGTTGACTACCGGGATCTAAACAGGGCTAGTCCTAAAGATGATTTCCCCTTACCTCACATTGACGTTTTGGTGGATAACACGGCTCAGTTCTCGGTATTCTCCTTCATGGATGGTTTTTTTTGGCTATAATCAAATTAAGATGGCACCAGAAGACATGGAGAAGACAACATTCATAACACCATGGGGAACCTTCTACTACAAGGTGATGCCGTTTGGTCTGAAAAATGCCGGAGCAACATATCAGCGAGCGATGGTGACTCTGTTCCATGATATGATTCATCATGAAATCGAGGTTTATGTTGATGATATGATTGCCAAATCTCAGACAGAAGAAGAACATTTGGTGAATTTGTAGAAACTGTTAGAGCGTTTGAGGAAATTCAAGTTGAGGCTTAACCCGAACAAGTGTATTTTTGGGGTGAGATCTGGAAAACTACTGGGTTTTGTTGTTAGCGGAAAAGGGATTGAGGTGGATCCGACCAAAGTGAAAGCGATACAGGAAATGCCTGAGCCAAGGACAGAGAAACAAGTTCGTGGTTTCTTAGGGAGGTTGAACTACATTGCAAGGTTCATCTCTCACCTAACAGCCACGTGTGAGCCAATATTCAAATTGTTGAGAAAAGATCAGGCTATCAGGTGGAATGATGATTGTCAAAGGGCGTTCGAGAAGATAAAAGAGTATTTGTAGAATCCTCCTATCCTTGTGCCTCCGGTCCCGGGGAGACCGCTGATTATGTATTTGACAGTACTAGACAATTCCATGGGTTGTGTTCTCGGTCAACATGACGAGACGGGTAGGAAAGAGCATGCCATCTACTACCTGAGTAAGAAATTCACAGATTGCGAGTCGAGATACTCAATGCTTGAAAAAACATGTTGTGCACTTGCATGGGCTGCTAAGCGATTGAGACAATACATGCTGTCTCACACAACCTTACTGATCTCCAAAATGGATCTAGTCAAATATATATTTGAGAAGCCAGCTCTCACCGGAAGAGTTGCTCGTTGGCAAATGGTACTAACAGAGTATGATATCCAGTATACTTCCCAAAAAGCCATCAAGGGGAGTATTCTGTCAGACTATCTTGCTCAACAGCCGGTTGAAGATTATGAGCCGATGAAGTTTGATTTTCTAGATGAAGACATCATGTTCCTCAAGATGAAAGACTGTGAAGAGCCAGTTGTTGAGGAGGGACCTGATCCAGATAAAAAGTGGACTTTAATGTTTGATGGGGCCGTCAATGCCAGAGGAAGTGGAATTGGTGCTGTCATTACAACTCCGAAAGGTGCCCACATGCCTTTCACCGCTTGTCTGTCTTTCGAGTGCACCAATAATGAAGCTGAGTATGAAGCCTGTATCTTGGGTATTGAGCAAGCCATTGATTTGAGAATCAAGACTTTGGACATCTTCGGAGATTCAGCTCTGGTAATCAATCAAGTGAATGGTGATTGGAATACTCTCCAGCCTACTCTGGTCCCCTACAGAGATTACACGAGAAGACTGTTGACTTTCTTCACAATAGTAAAGCTGTACCATATACCTCGTGATGAGAACCAGATGGCAGATGCTCTTTCTACTCTATCCTCCATGATCACGGTAATCCGTTGGAACCATGCTCCCAGGATCGATGTGATGCGCCTCGACAGGGCCGCATATGTGTTTGCTGCTGAACTGGTAGTTGATGACAAGCCCTGGTATCACGACATCAAGTGCTTTCTGAAGAATCAAGAGTACCCTGCAGGGGCATCCAACAATGATAGAAAGACAGAGAAGATTGGCAGGCAGTTTCTTCTTGAACAAAGACGATGTGCTGTATAAGAGGAACTTCGACATGGTTTTGCTCAGATGCGTGAATAGACACGAAGCAGACATGTTAATGCAGGAAGTTCATGAAGGCTCCTTCGGTACTCATGCCGGCGGACATGCAATGGCTAAGAAATTGTTGAGAGCGGGATATTACTGGATGACCATGGAATCTGATTGTTTCAAATATGCTCGAAAGTGTCATAAATGCCAGATTTATGATGATAAGGTACATGTGCCGCCAAATCTTTTGAATGTGATGTCTTCGCCGTGGCCTTTTGCTATGTGGGGCACCGATATGATTGGAAAGATTGAGTCGACCGCTTCCAATGGGCATTGCTTCATCCTTGTTGCCATCGACTATTTCACCAAGTGGGTCGAAGCAGCGTCATTTGCGAAGGTCACCAGACATGTGGTTGCCCGATTCATCAAGAAAGAAATCATTTGTCGCTATGGGATTCCCGAAAGAATCATTACTGATAATGGTTCTAATCTCAACAACAAAATGATGAAGGAGTTGTGCCAGAACTTCAACATTCAGCATCACAATTCTTCCCCTTACCGCCCTAAGATGAATGGTGTTGTTGAAGCGGCAAATAAGAACATAAAGAAGATTGTGCAGAAGATGGTCGTTACGTACAGAGATTGGCATGAGATGCTACCCTTCACCTTGCATGGGTACCATACTTCAGTACGTACATCGACCGGGGCAACCCCTTACTCCCTTGTGTATGGTATGGAAGCAGTCCTACCTGTTGAAGTGGAGATTCCTTCTCTAAGAGTTCTGTTGGATGTCAAGTTAGACGAAGCTGAATGGATTCGGACAAGGTTCAATGAGTTGAGTCTTATCGAAGAGAAGCGAATGGCAGCCATTTGTTATGGGCAGTTGTATCAAAGTCGGATGAAGAGAGCCTTTGATCAGAAAGTGTGTCCTCGATGCTTCTAGGTCAGAGATTTGGTGTTGAAAAGGATCCTTCCTCCTCAGACAGATCACAGGGGCAAATGGACTCCTAACTATGATGGACCGTATATTGTCACCAAGGTTTTTGATGGTGGGCCCCTAATGCTTGCAACGATGGATGGTGAAAACTTCACTTCCCCAGTGAACTCAGACGCAGTTAAAAAATACTTCGCATGAAATAGACCCGCTAGACAATAAAAAGAGTAGTCCAGGCAAAAATGGGCATCCCGACGAACCAAGAAAATGAAAATGGTTCGGGCAAAAATTAGGGATTAAAAGTGAAAAGATTGTACACCCGGTAAGTTGAAAACCTGAAAAGGCAACTTAGGCAAAAATGGGTATCTCGGTGGATTGAAAACCCGAAAAGGGCGATCCAGACAAAAGTTAGGGATTAAGCGAATGACTGCGTTCTGAGTAGTTCTGAATCTCATCTCGTGTCAATGACTAGAAACTTTTGAAGGATAGGAAACAATCCAATCACTCTTTCAGAAAGCTGATCATCTGGAGGATCTTGAAGACGAGTAAGTCATAGCAGAATTGGAACCCAATAGAAATCCATTTCACATTGCCATTAGATTAATGTCTGTTTTTATCTGTTGTGCGATTACCTCTTTCCAGGGATTGCTTCCTGATGTAAATGCCTATTCAGAGGACGTTCAATCAATAAAATCAGGTTATTCAGTATATCTCTGTTTTCATTTTCATTTTTCTGTTTTGTTTGCAAAAATGACGTCCGAATTTTTTGATAAACATTGCATCATGACACATAAGAGCTTTACAGGTACATGCTTAATAAACATTTAAAATTGCTGTAAATTTTAAGTGCTTTGGATCGTCCATTCAGAACAGGTACCCTCGGGGCATTTCCTTAAAATCCCCTGCAGATGATCGTGAATGTTTTCCCCATGAAGTCGCCAATAAACGAAGTCGGTATCTTATCCCTACAGAGCTGATCAGAGCGTTGGATTCTTCAATCCCCAGCAGGTTCTCACCACTGTACCTCCCCCCATGCGGTGGTTTCGGATTATACACTCCCCAGTAGAGTTGACAGTGTCAGACTATATACCCCCAGCGGAGTTGACAGTGTCAGACTGTATCTTCCCAGCAGAAGCGGCTGCTCCTCAGAGTTCGAGGCCAGATCGATAATCCCAATGCCAGATCCATGGTTTCTTTCCTTGAAGCAGAACCTCAGTACCATATCGGTGTTTGCTTCCCCTGCTGAGTCATCTCTCGCAGATCGTGGTTGCCAGAACCACTATCGCTTTCCCCAACAGCAGGTTTTCAGTGCCGTTCTCTCTCCAGTCAGAATCTCAGTATTTCGTCATTGCTAGAACACCGTGTGACGGGTCATTTCCCCACAGAATTCTTTGCGCTATGCATCTCTAGCAGCCTTGCTAGGATCCAGAAGATGGTGATCATTTCCCTAGCAGATCCCCTTGCCTCAGCTTGGCATTCTACCCAGCATTTCGCATCCCTGCATATAGAATCATATTGCATTGCATCCTCCCAAATCACGTAACATTTCCATTTTCATGGAGCATTACGCCATTGAAAAATTC
The DNA here is from genome assembly GCF_024323335.1 of Lathyrus oleraceus. Classification (NCBI taxonomy): domain Eukaryota; kingdom Viridiplantae; phylum Streptophyta; class Magnoliopsida; order Fabales; family Fabaceae; genus Lathyrus; species Lathyrus oleraceus. The sequence continues at coordinate 280,702,731 of NC_066583.1, read as the reverse complement.
AAACTTACGCATGTAAGCATAAAACATTCTCGGTATCCCAAGTGATAAGCCAGAAGTTGTTTCCAGTACTCAGACTGAAGATTGTTCATGACTTACCTTTATTATCCCCAGCAAGTGTCATTGGCCCACGCGCCGCCTCTATTATCGTTCCCTATTTCTGCCGATGCTGACAGGCATGAAGTTTTCGGTATTCAGACTGAAGTGGTGTTCAGGCCAGTTTTCCGATGTTCAGATCGAAGAAGTTTTCGACGTTCAGGTCGATACAACTTGTGGCGTTCAGGACAGTTTTCCGATGTTCAGATTGAAGAAGTTTACGACATTCAGGTCGATGCAACTTGTGGCATTCAGGCCAGTTTTCCGATGTTCAGATCGAAGAAGTTTCCGACGTTCAGGTCGATGCAACTTATGGCGTTCAAGCCAGTTTTCCGATGTTCAGATCGAAGAAGTTTCCGACGTTCAGGTTGATGCAACTTGTGGCATTCAGGCCAATTTTCCGATGTTCAGATCGAAGAAGTTTCCGACGTTCAGGTCGATGCAACTTGTGGCATTCAGACCAGTTTTCCGATGTTCAGATCGAAGAAGTTTCCGACATTCAGGTCGATGCAACTTGTGGCATTCAGACCAGTTTTCCGATGTTCAGATCGAAGAAGTTTCCGACGTTCAGGTTGATGCAACTTGTGGCATTCAGGCCAGTTTTCCGATGTTCAGATCGAAGAAGTTTTCGACGTTCAGGTCGATGCAACTTGTGGCGTTCAGGGCAGTTTTCCGATGTTCAGATCGAAGAAGTTTCCGACGTTCAGGTCGATGTAACTTGTGGCATTCAGGCCAATTTTCCGATGTTCAGATCGAAGAAGTTTCCGATGTTCAAGTCGACGCAACTTGTGGCATTCAGGCCAGCCCCTCGGTGTTCAGACCGATATTAATAATCTCATATCTCCCGATGTTCAGATCGAAGTCATTTCCAGTATTCAGACTGATGAGCAGCATTCAGGCCATGGTTATTTCTGTGTTACCATTTATTTTGGTATCCAGGTTAACATTCTTTTTCGGTATTCAGACTGACTCTCACCGTACCAGACGAATTCTTCTTTCAAGACCACCTATTTGCCGATTCTGACAGGCATTGTTACTTCACTTCACTTCAGTGCAAATTTTCGGGCTTTTATTGTATTCAATCCCTTAATACCTCGAAAGCACGAAAGCCGCTGCTATCTTCTTTCAAGGTCTCTAGTTGATTGAATAGGGGCAACTGTAATACCCCAAAATTTACCCTTATTTTTCCTGGAAGCATACGCTTTACACCTCATGCATGCATTCATTTTTAGGTCATTTAGCATTTGCATTTCATCATGGCAATCGGAATCGGATCCAAGAAGCTTGAACATCATCCAGGACACTTTGTGGGCTCTATTTAGATGATCGGTCAACACAAGGGAAAGACTTGAGTTACTTCCAACAAGGGTCTATTCGTCAGTCAAAACGTTAATCTTGAAGGAGCAAAGGTTTGTTCATGAGTTGTCATGCTCGCTAGACGAAGCCCACGTGTTTTGAAAAAAAAAACGAAAAATAAATAAATAAATAAAAGAAAAAATCTTGGACTTGGACCTCTCTCATTTGAGCCCACAGGTCCACAAAAATCAGGTTATAAATTCAGAGTTTCAGTGAAATAAAAGGCAATTCTATTCCTATTACCCTGGCTGGAAAAAGATAGTGAGAGAAGAGCTAACAGAGTTCAGAGCAACCTCCAGGCAACTCTGAAAGGTTCATTCTGACTCACACACTTTCAACTCAAGCAAACCCTAACATTGGTTCGCAAATCCATCCGTGCCATTTGATTTCAACCGATCTCTCCAATCGGGTTTGCCCTATATCCATCATCTTAATGCCTTTAATTTGAATGCTCTAAATGTAAGAGGTTTAGGCCTCCTACCCTTGGTTGCTTTTTCTGAGCTTTTTGTGAATTTTAATGGCATGATTCATGTGGTTATATTTTGATTTGGGGGCAACTCTTGGTTACCCTATTTTGTTTCTCTAACCTGTTTGTTGAGTTTTGTTTTGTGAGGGCTCATATGACTCTTGCAGAGATGGTTTGCCTGGTGTTCCACTTTATTTGTGGGATACCGCCTGGAGGTTTCATTCCGATTACCTGTACTGACTCACTTTCTTTGATGGTGTTTAGCTTGGAAGGATCCCTAGGTTTCCCATTCCTCTAATTTCTGTTACTTCGGATCTTTATCCGCGTGGTACTTTTACATATTTCCCGTATTTTACTGCTTTCCTAGCTGGAAGACCTCGATAGGAGGCAATGTTTCTGTGTGTTTTTTTTTACAGGTTCCTTCGCTAAGGACTGCCTTTTTGCATGAGTTTATCAAACCCTAACCCTTCATTGATTTTTCTTCTCCTAAACACACGTTTACTCCTTCTACTACAGGTGAGTAAGTCTCCAAAGGTCGAGCGTCCGGTAGATTGCGTAGTAACGTCGTTCGTCCAAAACCCAATCCATAACCCCGTAGTTAGCCGAACTACAGCTTGCTCTGATTCTCATTCCAGATGAGATACGTAGGCATAAGACGCGATGTCTTAGCGAGCACACATCCCCTAACTCATAGGTTAGCCGAGCTACGAAGACTCTGATTCTCATATTCAGATGAGATACGTATGTAGTGGATGCGACATCCGCGCGAATCATTTTCATTTAACCCCTTTTTTTAGTAAACAGCACAAGATAAACTCACACCCTTTAGACAAGAACTACAAAAGTGGATTCCGTAGAGTACTACGGATGCGTAGGGGTGCTAATACCTTCCCTTCGCATAACCGACTCTCGAACCCAAGATTTGGTTGCGAGACCTTGTCTTTTCCTTTCCTCTTTTTAGGTTTACTTCGAGCGTTTCCTTTCCCTCCTTTGGGATAAATAACGCACTGTGGCGACTCTTCTGTCATTTTCTTTCGCCGGTTGTTTTTTCGCACACTGTATTTTTCAGGTTGCGACACTACCGATCATGCTTCTATCATCAACACTATCCAGACCGACATCGCCAACCTGAGAGGCAAATTGAGCACTTTGCGCATGGACCTCCACGACTTTATGGATGTAATGAAAGAGAACTTGGATCACATTTATAAGTACTTCTACTCGTTCGCTCCTCCTGCCGAGGGTCGCCGTAATGGCTAATATTTATAAATTCTACCGCATGACTAACATTGATTTTAGATTTTATTTTCATGTTTGGATTTTCTTGTTGTTTTTGCAAACCAGGAATTTTTAATTGTTTCACTTTTATCTCGCAAATGAGTTATGTTATTATTTTTACCTCATTCCTTTTTAAATTTTATGTTTCAATTTCATTCTACCATGCCCTATTTAATTCTTAATTCTCACTTTGATGTTTTTTGTTTTTCTTTCACCTAATTATTCAATAACCATTAAATGTTGGTCAAATAAATTCACATGAAAAACCGTGGTCAAAAGATAATACATGGGGAACACATTGGGAACACTTACCACACAGGTTATAGCGTCTGCCACAAACACAGGTTGTGGCGCCTGCCACACTCCATGAATCCTCAGGTTGTTGTTGTACCATCAATTCCATAAACTCCTTGTCACATGCATGTCAGATAGATTATTAAACCTTCTTCAACAACTTTCAATACTTTGACCGATGCATTTAACATCATTCATTGAAATTTATTCCATTAATTATTTTCCAACTACCCTTACCTCTATATAAACCAGCAACATAACCTCACAAAAACACATCTTTCATAAATGAAATTCTCCTTCTTCTTGCTACACTCTTACTACATATACACGAGTAGTGTGAATTTCGGTCATGGCACAAAGGCACGAATACGAAATATTGTTCAGAGTCGGCGAACCAGGCGAATTGCAGGAAGAAATCTACACGGCTCTAAGCACAAGAGAAATAGAGTCAACAAGGTACGCTGATGAACCTTGTTTAATAGCCTTAGGAATTCTTGATAGTGTTAATCATATGCTAAATAATTTAAGTTTAAATTATTTCATATCTTTTAAAGACCCGGTATATACCCAATTAACACTAGAATTCCTTAGTTCACTTATTTTTAGTCTCACCCCCAACACAAACTATTCCAATGGGACTGTCCAGTTTTGCTTGTACAATATAGACTGCGCTTTTACCTTTGCCTAACTAGCGGACCTGCTATAATTCCCCCATGGGAATGACGTAGTTAGTGGGGTCCCAGATACTGAGGGTTGACAGCATGCCTTTCAACCATTCTAGAGGGCAATAACAGGTACGGTAACACACAATTTTGAGGGAAACAGAGTCACTTTAATTCACAATCCGACTATCTATTATTTCTGCCAAATATTGGCTTGCACCATTTTTGTCCGATCCAACTCTAACAAGGTGAACAAGAAAGAACTCTTTTATCTGTTCGCCATTTTTGTGCCATAAAAGGTCAATACCGTCCCTTTCATGTTCTCTCATATGCACGCCATTGTCAACCGAAGAAGATGACCGATTATTTTTGGAGGTTTAATAACCTCAATAGTCCGAGTTCTAGGACTCGAAGATAAATTCTCCTGCCTAACACCGCTCCTGCCTCGTGCCATTGACATTGACATGACAAGGAGCATGAAATTGGTAAAACGAAGGCAAGACGGAAAATTTCACCCAATGGTTGCAAATAATGTCTTCCAAGATTTCATCCTCCCCAACCCAATTTGCACAGATGTGCGCAACCCGGAAAATTATTGTTATATTCATGATCTGGTGTCTAACCAAGTCCCTGTGCATATTCCTAAGAATGTAGCTGCTGGCCGGGACATCGATGAAGATTATGTTCCGGAGGCAGCCACTCCTGCTACTGACACACACCCACACACCACACATGTTTCTTCTAATAATGTTACAGGTACATCATCCAGCCAAAGACCCAGAAGAAGAAATGTGGCACCTACCACTCTTGACAACATCAATGCTGAATTGCTGCGGCCTAGCAAATTGGATGCTCAGTGCGACCAACAAATCTAAAACATGGAAGCTCATCAAACAAAAATGATGCAAATCCTTCGCCAGATGCAGCATGACCAACATGATTACGCTTTCAAGACTGAACAAAACATGTCTGGTTTGATCAATGAAATGGAAGCATTGACAGTGCGTGTGGAAGATCTACAAGAATATGCCTCTTATGTGGGCACCCCACCTCACCATCCTGGAAATGGTGGACGTGGATGAACATAAGAAGAAATGTAGCACCTGCCACTCTTGACAACATCAATGCTGAACTGCTGCGGCGTAGCGAATTAGATGCTCAGTGCGGCCAACAAATCTAAAACATGGAAGCTCATCAAACAAAAATGATGCAAATCCTTCGCCAGATGCAGCATGACCAACATGATTACGCTTTCAAGACTGAACAAAACATGTCTGGTTTGGTCGATGAAATGACAACATTGACAGTGCGTGTGAAAGATCTACAAGAATATGCCTCTTATGTGGGCACGCCACCTCACCATCCTGGAAATGGTGGACGTGGACGAACATGTGGCAGAAGGCGCCAGTAGCAGGCTACCCAGGTTCTACCTTTCTTTCCTATCTTATGTCGTTGCATTGGGGACAATGCTCGATTTAAGTATGGGGAAGGAAGTTTTACCGCTTTTATTTATCGCTTTCTAGGTAGATTTAAATTATTGTTATTTCCTTTGTTAAATTGCTAAGTGTTAGTTGAGTTAAACATCATTGCACTGTCGAGTCTTTATGTGTGGTTTCCATTATTTACTGATTCTACCATTTGCGAAAATATTGACTTAGAAACACAGTACATCTTTTGAAAATTCTAAACTATAAATAAAACTTAGGTTGAATTGTAGAGATTTGGAAAAACTTTACAAGATCGGTATTGTTTTAACACCTTAAATCTCCCAAGTATAAGATCGATTTGAGTACTTGTCATGCCGTAGCCTTAAATTCTATCCTTTAATATTCCTTAAGTAGTTTATCTAGCAGTCAGCATCATCCTAAGCACACACTACGCAAGAAGTCGATGCAAATAAGTGTATGATCTCAGGCTTAAAAGAGAAAAAGATTGACAAAATTTATGAAAAATGTTGTTCCTTCTAAGTTAGGTGACCCTCACCCGGTCATTTAACCCAAGGGTATAACCATCTTTAGTTGCTATTTGAGCCAAAGTGCGAGAAAAGAAAGGAAGAAATAATGATGAGATCATAGTCACTAACAAATTATCTTGATATGAATGTGAAAGGATAACGAGCTTAATGTGATTGCACTAGAATGAAAAAAAGGATAAAAAGAAGGATTAGTAAGGTAGGCTTAGGCATGATGACATGATTCAAATTGGTTTGTATAGGAGGGAGACTTATGATTGCACGATTGCGACTATGTGTTCCAACGATACCCTTAGTGTGAAAGTTAGTACCCGTTGATGCAATTTCTGACCAAAGTAGAGTTTGTAGGCTAGAATGAGTATCCGAATGCAATTGTGTCTTTCACGGGTCTTATTACTGTATGCTGCAAAATTTTACAAAACTCTTTTATTCATGTATACAGCATTTGCTTGAGGACAAGCAAATGTTTAAGTATGAGGGAGTTTGATAATGCCAAAATGTATCGTATATTTGACTTAACTTGCATTTCTTTTTATTTGATTTTCCATAGTATTATGCCGTACTTTATTTTTATTTCAGGTATTTATCAAATAAGAGTTGTTTAGGCGAGCAGAGCGGGAAAATAGAAAAAAGGAAAGAAAAAGGAAGAAAATGGAGCAAAATAAAGAAATATGTGGCTCCCACCACATTAGAAGAGTGTGACGTCCGCCACATGGGAGAGTGGCGCCCACCACATGGATTGAAGAAGGGTGGCGCCCGCCACATTAGAAGAATGTGGCACCCACCACATGAATGTGTGGCGCCCGCCACATGGATCAAAGACCTAGGGTTGTGGCAACCGCCACCAACCCATTCCTCCTTGTTCCTCTCCACAATTTTCTCCATGTTCGGTTTTTTCCCGTTCAACAAACCGCTCCCCACTAATAGATATTCAAGGTTACTTTTAAGGAGGAGTGGGGAGTATATATATAGACTTCGGTCTTCAGAGACCAGGGGTGTCAACGTTTAGCCAGGGTGTCCACTTTTAGCCAGATTTTGTTGTGAGTATTTCTTAAGCAGGTATTTACCTGTAAAGTAATATATTATCCATATCGGGGACTATTATGATTTTTGTTTTGAGTAATTGAATTTGATTGTAATGGTGTACTCGATTTGCAAAGCGTGCCGACATTGTTTGAATCCAAGAATCAACATCAATTCCAAGTTTTCGGTTTATATTTCAGGTTCTATTTTAATTGCCATTTTAATTGCTTATGCCTTATCTTATGTTTAATTATCAAAATATCATGTTTGTCCCCGAATCCATGTCCGACTAAACCAATCGGTATCGGTATGTAAAGACCGTCGAAACGACGGGATTCGTAAATAATTGGTGTTGGCTTTTATAAAATATTATCTTCAGGTTATAGTTTCTTGCTCTAAAGTCAAAAACTGTTTTTCGTACGAGAGTACAAAGCAAACAAAGGTTACAGTTAATAAGAACGAGAGTTTGAGGTTTTAACCGGATAGCTAAAACTAGGCATTAATCCTAAATACAGTGAGAGAACTTTGGGATTAATTAGCCTTTATTTATTTCCAAAAATTATTTTTAACTCAAATGAGACAACGAGAGCGAAGCATTCTGGTTTAAGAGTATGGTCAAAGTCAATAAAAACGAGAGTGTGAGACAAAGTCTTTTAAATGAATAATTTCTACTGAAGAATATTTTGATGTTTAAGATTCCACCAACTATTGATCGAATCCCAGAGGTTTGATGCGTTACATACCGATATCCCGCCATTAAATATTTCTATTAATATTCTGTTTTCGTTACTAATTGTTTCTCTTCGTCCCTCAACTCCTAGAGAAATCATCAGCGTTAGATTTACGTAGGAATATTAGATACGGTAGGTTCAATTATTAGTCCTTTGGGTTCGATAATCTTTAAAACTATGCGACAAGATTGTGCACTTGCAGTCACGAATCCTATAGACATACTAGTTATGCAATCAATTCCCGAGTTATGTAGACTATTGAGGTTATTTGAACCCAGTATCGTTATGTTCCTATACGCTGTGAGATCTTGTGGATTTTAGATTTCCCGATCCATCGTGTGAGTGTATAGACGTAAAGATGAAGTGAATGATCTCAAATCATTATGTCATACAAAAACCTTGTAGAGCCGAGTGTAACCATAAGATAAGGAACTACACTAAGATTTAGTAAATTCAACCTAATCATGTTGTTGTTTTTAGATAGGCTGTAGGAGCTAGATGATTGCCTAAAATGTTGAAGATAGAAGTCTTTTATGATTGATGGATATGTTCTGATGTGTATTTGTATTTATTTCATTTAGAACATTTAATGTATTAAATCTTATGTAATATGTACCTTTATGTAATGTGATGTTTGATGTCATTTAGACGATGTTGTTTCAATACCAAATTTCTTACACTTTACATAATACGATTCTTGATAATATTATGTGGGGTGTTACAGGTATATGAGATTGGTCTATACTTTGGGTTCAATGTTTGTATTTTTGGGTAGGCGGTGTTGCATCTTTATCATGTTAGTGATACTCTCCTGGTGGTTAGGAGTGAAGGTTCTCTGGATGGTTAGTCTTTCTCTTTTGGAAAAGTGGATAATGAGGTGTCTTATAGGGGACTCAAGGATTTGGAGGGATATTCTTATAGTTAGGCATGGTGATACATTTATTTCCTCTCTTAGTGGGGGTAGGGTACATAGTTTCCACTCTTCTTCTTCCTGGTGAAAAGAAGTGCCTCTTCTTGGGGAAAAGAGGAAGGTAACACATATTGGTTTGCCAACAGTGTGGTTATGAATATTGGGTCAGGTTCTTAAACTTCCTTTTTAAAGGACCCTTTCTTAGGGAGCATCCCCTTAAAGTATAAGTATTCTTGTTTTTTCTCCATCTCTCTCTGGTCTAATGGATTGGTGGGAGAGACAGGAGTGGTTGTTAGTGGGGTCTTTACTTAGGATCTTAGATGACGGAGATATTTCTTCCTTATCGAGATACATGTTTCGATGACTTTCTACCTCTAGTTTAAAATGTCATTCTTACTAGAGAGGGAAAGAGAAAGACAGAGAGTGAGAGATAGAGAGAGAAGTGGATTTGGAAGTACTCTATAAATGGTACATTTTTAGTGGCCTCAACTTTATCTCGTCCAGAGGGGTTAGCTCAACAATTTATACGGCTTCTCCTCTGGAAGAGAGTTGAACCCTTCCTCTCATCTAGAGTGATTGAACTTTGTCTAAGATCTTGATCTTCTCTTGACAACGTTGCAAGACCGACTCCCATCTAGATTTCATATCCCTTGCGTGAGTCTTTGGTTGAGACGGTCTTTCATTTTTTTCTTATTTCTGAGATAGTTCTATCAGTGCGGTATATAGTTTTAAGTGGCTTGGATGGCAAGTAGTTATCCCTCATAACCCTATAGTCCTTTTTGAGTTTTTTTTTCTTTCTCTAGGGGGTTGGTCCAAGTATAGGGTTTGTTATCTTCTGGTATATGGTCTGTTATCGTATCGTTTGATATGTTGTAGTCTGGTCTATTTTAAAATTTAGAAATGACGTCACCTTGAAAGGGGTCACAATTTCAACGAAAGAGGTGGAGGAGAAGATTTTTTTTGTTGTCAGAAATTGGTTTTTGTGTAGATCTGGGGTGAACTTTTGCACCTTCATGGATAGACTTCAGAACTCTATCCTTTATTTACACCTGTAGAGGATCGAGTATTTATCTTCATTCAGAAATTGGTGATAAATTTTATGGTTCTCTTTTGATGGGATCTGATGTGTTGTTGGGGAACTTTGTTGGTTCGAGATTTAACATGGGAGTAGTAAGATGGATTTTTTAGTAGTCGCTGTCAATTTTGGATGATCCTCTCCATTGTAGAGCTAATTTGTTATTTGTGTTATTTGTTTATTCTTTATTATATCTTATTTATCTTTGGTTATATGTAGACATTTGTACTTTCTAGACATTTCTAATATACTTGGGAGTTTTTCTTCCTAATTAATATATTATATTTGTCCTTAAATGGTTGGATGTGTCATTTTGTAGAGATTTAAGACCCCTTACATCTGATTCTCTACCAAAATCTTATTTAAATTATTTTTAAAAAAACTCTCGATTAAAGATTTTGAGCATGATTCCAGATATATTTAAAATGAATTACTTTTTGTCTTGAGTTTAATATTTCATAAACTTTTCCTTAAAGGATAAAGTATTACTAAATGTATATAGCTTTTAACATTGTTAAATTTTATTTGAAAAGAAAAACTATTAAATTTTATAGTCAGATAATATATAATTCATTGAACTAAGAAAACCATCTATATCAAATCAAAATTAACCATCGATGCAAAGACACATTGATATATGTAGAAATACATTATTGGTAACTAATACAATATGAATTGTCCATATTATTTGACAATGGTATATTACCTTAACATACAGGGCCCTCAGGGACCTTACCTCCACATACATTGAGTAAAATTTTTACAAGAATATTAAGGTTTATTCCCAAAATATTTCCTTTGATTGCTGTGCAAAGACACGCATGCGCTTCGAGGTCAACAAGACCAGCAATAAGGGAGCAACATGGCTTGGATTGTGGGGCGCCAATTATAATGGAAATCAAATCATTCAACACATTGACACAAACACGCAAATCAGGACATTGCTTTGATTTTGAAGTAACCGCCACCGACATTTGGGCTGTGGTAAGACTGACAAAAAAGAGGATGTTAAAGAAAAACGTGACGATGATAATGGATGCAACACCCTTTGAACCCATTATAAAATCTAAGGATTTTATATGTTTTATGAGTTCTTTGGAAGTGTTGAATTTTATTTGTGTGATTTCAATGAAGATTCAAGGATGTTATTTATAGACAAATTATAAGAATTTTTAGAATTATTTTTAAATTATATTTTTTTAGTAGTGATTTTATTACTTTTTCCTTAGCTTGTAAGTTTATTATACATTGTATATATATATATATATTGTTATTTATTGTATACAATTTTTTAGTAATATAATAAGTCAACAAAGAAATATTAAAATTTATACTTGATTTAATATTAGAAGAGTATATGTGATGATTTGGCATGTCTAGAAACTTGTCAGCTACTCTTATTCTATCTCTTTTAATTTAATTTTATGAGTTTTTTTAAATAATTTGAATTTAGGTTATATATCAATAAATTTAATATCTAATAATGATAAACTTCCAAAAAAATTGTAGTTATGAAGAACAAAAACAAGTTTGTCCAAAAAAACCACTACTTTCTCTCCACATTATATATAAAAATAAAAATGACTTTCATAAATAATATTTTAAATTGTATTATTTTATTAAAATTTCTTAAATTTTATATAGATTTTACAAAAATTTTAAAACCATATTGATCCTTTTATTAAACTATATTTTGAAAGAAAAAAAATGACTACTAATACTTTCTATATATCTACTTTTAATATATAAAAGTTAATTATCACCATAATTATTTAATTACCCTAATTACAATCAATAATAGAACTAATTTCATGTTCCTATAAGTAATTTCGTACTAAACTCTATTTAATACTCTAACTAACTCTACCAATTTACAATTTAATAAATTTGCCTCGACAACATAAAAGTAGATGTGTACACAAAAAAATTAAAAATAAATAAAATAAATTGGTCAAATTTAGACTAGATGTGAGTGAAAAATGTGATAAAATAAATTACCTATTTATACTACTAAAAAATATTACCGTTATTTTATTGTTGTTGCAATCTTATCATTCCAAAATGAAATCAATATCCTGAAATCAAATTAGTTATTATTGTAGTTTTTTTGCCAAATATTATCGTTGTTTGATTTTCTTTAAATGACAAAATGAATTTTTTTTAATAATAAATATTACCGTTATTTTATTGTTGTTGCAATCTTATCATTCCAAAATGAAATCAATATTCTGAAATCAAATTAATTAGTATTGTAGTTTTTTTCCCAAATATTATCGTTACTTGATTTTCTTTAAATGACAAAATGAATTTTTTTAATAATAAATTTACTGATTTTTTAAGTGGTCTTTCTGAGATGTCAAACCGAGAATATGAAAAGAGGGAGAAGTAATATGAAACGGTTTGATGAAAATTAGGGTTTTATTTAATTGAATAAATTGATATTATTATTATTATTATTATTAATATTTTTATTTATTAATATTTATTATCATCATTATTAATCCCATTTACCCACTTAATAACTCAAAATATTCCAAAACCACTATTCCAAAACCACTGACAATATTATACCATTTTAAATGTAATGGATACAGATATGCAACTTCCAATACACGTGTTTCAACCCTAAAAAATCAGTATATCCACACCTTTCACTTCAATATTTTTTGCTTATATTTGAAGCAAACTTTCCCAAAAGTAACCATCATTAATGCTCTACTTTAACATCACATCAAACCTATATCTATCATACTTTTCAATAAAAATAGAAACCAAATTTGAATAATATAATATTAATTTTTTTAAAATCTAACAAATTTATTTCATTCCCCTATAAGATTACTAAAATACAATTTTAAATTAATTCCAGGTACAATATTCTGTTTGGATTCATATATATATTTTTTTTAAAAATCATTATGTAATTGCAGTTTTTATAAATTCATTCTGTACATTGACAATATTTTTTCTTAATACTGTTTTTTTCTTACATTGACAATATTTTTTCTTACCTATTTATACTACTAAAAAATATTACCGTTATTTTATTGTTGTTGCAATCTTATCATTCCAAAACGAAATCAATATCCTGAAATCAAATTAATTATTATTGTAGTTTTTTTGCCAAATATTATCGTTGCTTGATTTTCTTTAAATGACAAAATGAATTTTTTTAATAATAAATATTACCGTTATTTTATTGTTGTTGCAATCTTATCATTTCAAAATGAAATCAATATCCTGAAATCAAATTAATTATTATTGTATTTTTTTTGCCAAATATTATCGTTGTTTGATTTTCTTTAAATGACAAATTGAATTTTTTTAATAATAAGTATGAACCACTTAAATTGTAGGAGCGTGTGTTTCTTTATGGACATTGCAAATGAGAGAACGTTGGAAAATCTCAAATATCCAAATGCTTATGACACAGCAACATCGGTAAATGTGTAGGAACTTGGGAAAACTATAGATAAACATGCTCTAATGAAATCCCTTTAGGTTTTACGGCTATATTAATACATAGGCTGATGAAAAACTTTTCATTTCCCTATATTACACATATCCAAATGTTACGTAATTGCCAATTATTTTGGAGGGAACAGACGAATTTTCGTACCAAATATATATATATATATATATATATATATATATATATATATATATATATATATATATATATATATATATATATATATATATATATATATATATATATATATATATATATATAATGGAAATGATCCATTCTTAACATGTACCTTATATATTATATATTAGCATTTCAAGTATTGTTCCAAATTCAAGAAATGAACTTATCATGTTGAATGAGCAAAAACTGTAAGAAAACTTTATTCAAATAAAGCCATGGCAATGTAAGTTATGTTTTTTATCAGGTGAACATTTGATATTTTTATTCACTATAAAATTATATATCTTTTGTTTTATTTATAATGATGAAGATATATAATATCTGTTATATATGTGTAATTTTTTCAGATGTATGATCAAGTATGATCATTTTGAATTATAGAGCCTGAGTGAGTACTATAATAGAAAATATTCAAAATGGTAGATGAAGAATTACATTTTAAAACTATTTTGAGGAGGAAGAATGCTGCAAAAGCCAGAATTTATAGAAAGAGTGTTATTGATGACAAGAAATCTAAGAGGTTGAAAACTGCTCTAAAAGAAAACGGTACATTTGATAAAAGACGCGGCAATGACTCAACAACTTTGAGGATACCACTATCAGAACTTTCGCCAAACATACTAAATGACGGTCGTGGTATAGCCAACGTTGAAGTAAGTCGTCAACTTCATTCGTCCTTAAAGACTAAGCCAAGTACCAATAATAATATCAGATCAAAAAGGATATCAAGCAGAAACATTACCAAATTAGGAGTTAACTTATCTAAGAGGTTTGACAATACATTTGCTGCAACAACATCAAACCAAGATCCAATACCAGAATTGCAACTCAATGAGTTTTTTGCATCTGATAGTGGAGACGATAATATGAATGATGAATCTAACGGTATATTCTTAATTATTTTTAATTTGAGTTAATTTGTTTATGATATGTCATAGAATATTACAATATTCTTAACATAATAAATGTTATGTCAAAAGGTTACAGTTCAGCAACAAATTCAAGTTTTGATGAAGATGAAATGTCTAATGGAACAGATGCTATGGAATCTTTTGAAATTACATCAGGTATTTGAAAATGATTTACTATAAATAATATTTTATTATTATGAAATACAACTCATTTAACATATGAATTAAATACTATTGATGATCAGGAGGGTATTATGATATAGGGGATCCTGTCATTGAATGTCAATATTGTGGTGCAAATATGTGGTATTCGGAAAGGAAAAACAAATGTCGTCATGCGTCCAATCCTAAATTTTCCATGTGTTGTGGATCAGGAAAAGTTCAGTTACCTTTGTTAAAACCCGCTCCTAAAGTTCTACAACATCTGTTGTTTGACAACGAATCATGTGAATCAAAAAATTTCCAACAACAAATTCGAATGTACAACGTTATGTTTGCATTTACATCTCCCGGTGCGAAAGTGGACAATCGATTTAACAACGGTAGATGCCCTCCCAATTTTCGTATCCAAGGTCAATCATGTCACCGAATAGGAAGCATGTTACCGATGCCAGGTCAAAATCCACGATTTGCACAACTATATGTTTATGACACTGAGAATGAAATTGAAAACAGAATGCATGGATTCAGGTTAGATATTTATTATTTTCCAAACTTTAAATTTATTTATTTAAGAAACTTGCAATAAACTGTTTCAACTCTTTTCATTATAGGTCAAAAAGTGGAGTTGATGTTAATATTGTGAGAAAACTATCTGAAATGTTATATGAATATAATGTTCATGCACAATCATTTCGCATGGCAAGGGACAGACTTTGTGAAGAAGGTGTTTCTGATTTAAAACTACGTTTAATATCTGAATGAAGAAATGATGGAAGGATATATAATCAACCAACTGTATCCGAAGTAGCTGCTTTAATTGTTGGAGATGTCGACACTGCAGAAAAAAGAGACATTATAGTGCAAAAACAATGTGGCGAACTTCAAAGGATAGATGAGTATCATACCGGTTATTTAGGATATCAGTACCCATTATTATTTCCATATGGTGAGGATGGATATAGACCTAATGTGAGGCACCGTGATAAAGGGACAAATATTCGCCACTTCACAGACAAAACACAGTCAGAACAGAACAATAAAGATATTCCTTGGGAAGAAGCAACAAAGCGAAATCGACTTACAATAAGAGAGTGGTTGGCCTTTAGAATTCAATCAAGATCTAATGAAGCACAAACATTGTTGCGATCAAGGAGACTTTATCAACAATTTTTGGTATATGGTTTTACAATGATGGAATCAGAAAGACTTAGGTGGCTTCGAAAGAATCAGTCAAAACTGAGGGTTGGCAAGTATCACAATTTGAATGAATATAATTCAAATGGAGAAACGCACGGGTCAAAAACAGGTAAGAGGGTTGTGCTACCTTCTTCATACGTTGGTAGTCGTAGATATATGAATCAACTATACTTTGACGGAATGGCAATGTGCAGCTATGTCGGATTTCCAGATCTTTTCATTACATTCACATGTAACTCCAACTGGCCTGAAATTCAGCGTTTGCTTGGTTCTGTTCATCTAAAAGCATCAGATCGTCCTGACATCATTTCAAGAGTCTTTAAAATGAAATTTGATGAGCTTTTGTCTGATCTCACAAAGAAAAGTCTATTGGGGAAAGTTCTTGCATGTGAGTAACTTATTCCATATTCAATTAATTGTATTGTTATTTTCAAATTTATCATTCGTGTGCTGACTATTGTATATATTTTATATATTTATTTTTATAGATATGTATACAATTGAGTTTCAAAAGAGAGGATTACCACATGCTCACATCTTAATTATTCCTCCATCCATCTAACAAATATCCAACTCCAAGTGATATTGATCGCATTATTTTAGCTGAAATACCTGACCTAGATACCAATGAAGAGTTGTATAATTTGGTTAAAACTCACATGATTCATGGCCCGTGTGGATTTGCAAATCGATCTTCACCGTGCATGAAAGATGGAAAATGTTCTAAATATTTTCCAAAACAGTTTCAGCCCGAAACAATTGTTGATCAAGATGGGTTTCCGGTATATAGAAGAAGGGACAATGGACATACAGTTCTTAAGAATGGAATTCAAGTCGATAACCGGAATGTTGTTCCATACAATGCAAAGTTGTTGACAAAGTACCAAGCTCACATAAACATGGAATGGTGCAATCAAAGTACATCGATTAAGTACTTATTCAAGTACATCAACAAAGGTTACGACAGAATCACCGCTGCCATTGTACTGAATGATGATGGAACTTCCAACCAGCCGCAGAATATTGATGAGATCAAACAGTATATTGATTGTAGGTACGTTTCTAATATATCACTTGAAATATGATGTCATGCAATTTATCTATTTCAACTAAAAGTGTGCAAATTTTCTTTACATGCATGGTGTAGAAAATTTTATATGTACACTGTTTTGACTATATGTGTTATAATAAAATTTATATATTCTGTCTACAATAATCATTCTATTAATTTTAAATCCATTGCCTTTCATTATATTACGGCTATTGATTTGGGATACGAAGAGGACTTCCATCATTTTGCATAAAATTGGAGCATGTGTTATGTTGATTGAGGTTCATTTTCAAATGAAATGTGTACACAAAAAAATTAAAATTAAATAAAATAAATTGGTCAAATTTAGACTAGATGTGAGTGAAAAATGTGATAAAATAAATTATCTATTTATACTACTAAAAAATACTACCGTTATTTTATTGTTGTTGCAATCTTATCATTCCAAAATGAAATCAATATCCTGAAATCAAATTAGTTATTATTGTAATTTGTTTGCCAAATATTATCGTTGCTTGATTTTCTTTAAATGACAAAATGAATTTCTTTTAATAATAAATATTACCGTTATTTTATTGTTGTTGCAATCTTATCATTCCAAAATGAAATCAATATTCTGAAATCAAATTAATTATTATTGTAGTTTTTTTGCCAAATATTACCGTTACTTGATTTTCTTTAAATGACAAAATGAATTTTTTTAATAATAAATATACTGATTTTTTAAGTGGTCTTTCTGAGATGTCAAACCGAGAATATGAAAAGAGAGAGAAGTAATATGAAACGGTTTGATGAAAATTAGGGTTTTATTTAATTGAATAAATTGATATTATTATTATTATTAATATTGTTATTTATTAATATTTATTATCATCATTATTAATCCCATTTACCCACTTAATAAATCATAATATTCCAAAACCACTATTCCAAAAGCACTGACAATATTATACCATTTTAACTAACTCTACCATTTTACAATTTAATAAATTTACCTCGACAACATAAAAAAACGCCTTTTCCTATTACTTGCACGCCGAAAATTTCCTTGGGAACACAACAGTCTTCACGCCTTCTTCTTCAAGAATGCTGCTAATCAATTCGATGTTATATATGTGTAACATCAAAGGTTGGATCCTTTTCAGCATTTTGCCACACACCTCTATCAAATTTATATACTCTTTTTTTTCCAGGTTATTAGGTTTGTAATTTTATAGTCATCTAAATTTGCAGTTACATTAATTTTTGAATTTTTTTTCAGTGAAAATGAGTAGAAATGTTGATTCTGTGAAAGACATCAATGACTCAAAAGAAACTTGGCGTCTTGCTGTTCGAATAATGGATGTTTGGAGTGTTGTGAATAATAAGGGTATTGAACATTTGGAGATGATTGTTATGGATTCCTTGGTAAATTGCTTTTCTTTTTTTAAGTATAGATTTTTGTATGATAGTTAGTAATTACAACAAAATGTTTTTTTGTATAACATATAAAAAGAAGATTATTTTTATTTTGTTAGGGTGATCGGATTCAGGTCCTTATTCGTCATGACCATTTACTGAAATGGAAAGAGGTCATTAAGGAGAATATGACTTGCATTATAAACAATGGCAGTGTCTATAACAATGATTTTCAGTGGAAGGTATGTGATCATTCAAAAAAAATTGTGTTTCTTGGTGGTACCACAATGAAGGCAATCGAACATCAAAATATTCCACCTAAAGGATATTTCTTTAAAGATTTTGGTGAGATACTTCAAGGCAAATGCAAAACCGATAGACTGGAAGGTAATTTAAATTCTATTATAACTTATATAACTTATATATTTGCAAACACATTCAATAATGAACCTTACTTTAATGTAGATATTATTGGTGCTGTTAGTGAGATAAACCATATCCAATCCAACACTCCGGGAAGAAAGTTGTTGTTTCTGTTGTGCTGAAAGATTTGAAGTAATGCGCATTGTTTTCATAACTTATGTGTTTGATAAATTTATATATTTTGCATCACTGAATCCCATCATATAATATTGTTTATTTATATTGCAAAATAGGGGTAATTGCATAAATTGCAATTTATGGGAAATCTATGGATCAAAATTTTTGGCTTACTACAATGATCCTAAAAACAATGGAGCTATTGTAATTCTGCTCACTCATGCAATGGTAAAAGATGGCCAAGGTATTACACTATCAGACTTTATAAATACATAGCAGATTTGTATTTTTCATTATACGTTCAATAATTTTTATATTAATTATACAATTTACAATGTCAAATGCATGGAGTGGTTCCAAATTGTTGATAAATGAAGACATCCCTGAAATTCAAGATTTTATGTCTAAGTATGGATTTTATTTATTTATTTATATTCAGATTATTATACATAATTTTTAATTTCAAAAACAATCTTATTTCTATAGGTTGCCTACTAATGAACAGAAGGAGAAGCCTACTCAATCTGCAAAATCTCTTCCTAATTGGTCTGGTGGTTCTTAGTATTCGCCAGTCGAAAGGTTTGTTCATAATGCGAAATGTATGTCCTTAAGTCAGTTCTGCAAAATCAAACATGTAAGTTGAATACTATAGAGCCGAATTTATCTTTACTATTACAATTATATTGTTTGCTTTTTGAAATTAATATCATTTTTGATTTGCTTTTAGGAAACTTTATGTGTTACTGTAGCAACCACATTGAAATTTGTTGTCTCAAAGTATGGATGGTTTTATTATGGCTGCACAAGGTGTTCTTCGAAGGCACCTAATCCTGAAAAAGCTTATGAATGTTCATGTGGACAAAAAGTCGAACAACCTATACCAAGGTACATATAATCTAGATGAATTGCAAATAAATTTGGTAATGGATTTGTTATTAATCATATTATTTTCTTCGTTTAAAATACTATAGGTACAAGATTGAGATATATGTTAGCAATGGTGAATCAAAATATCGATTTGTATTCTGGGATTCCGAATGTGCTGCTATACTTGGAATGACTGCTGAATTTATGCATAACTCTATGGTGGAGGTACATTGTTATACATAAGTTAAAATGTTAATAGTTTATCGAGTTGTAAAGTTCAGATTATCACTCATGGTTGATATTTTATTTTTCCATTAGAATGGAAAAGATGATCCAATGGTTTATCCTGATGAGCTTGAAATGCTGTTGAATAAGAAAATGGCTTTTAGAGTTAAGGTGCAGCCAACGTTTTCCCAAGCGTCTGTTTGGAAGCTTTGTGATGATGAAGCCTTTGTTAAAGAGATTGAAAATGACTACATAGTAGAAGACGTATAATATTCACTTAATTCATGTATTATTTAAACATTTAACAAGTATAATAAATATTCGATGTTTCAATGTGCAGAATCAATCTAAAACTGAATATGCAAAGTTGGTCCCTAACAAAGAAAATTTGGAAACTTCCGCAGTAAGTATCTTCATTTGTTAACATAATAATTTTCTATGATAAATATTGTATTATTATAATTCATTTTATATCTGACAATTAATTTTTTATATTGCAAGCAAACATTATCTGCATCTGGTGAAAATGATCCAGAATCAATCATTCTAATGACTCCGGCTAAGGATGTTGTAATTGCTGACAAGGGTGAAGAAGTTGATTTTGAAGCGTCTGGCGCTACGCAATTATCAGGCACCAAACCATCCAAGAAAGTAAAGATAGAACCATCTTCTTAATTAGAATTTTCGGAAATTTGATATTGAAATATATTTTATGAACTTTTTAGCACCAGAATGAGTTTAAGTATGAAGTTGTTAAGAACATGATATGTTTTGGTTGTAGGATGTGTTCTTACTTTTTTGAAGTGTTTATTTTGTGGGATTACAATTGACATTTATATTTCATGTATGGTTAAAAGGATGATAATGAGTATTTAATTCATGTGTGTGAAATTATTCAAAATCCTATGTTGTTATGTTGAACATTGTGTTTTGTGTGTTCTTTCAACTACAAAATTTATATGAGTATCATATCTTCAAATGTTAATAGGTATTTTAGATTGATAACAAAATACGTTGTCATCTTATGAAATATGTGTATACGACTAAATTATAAATAGATTATTGCATGTCATGTTTGGTTTCAGCTTGCCTAATGGTGTTAGAAATTAAAAAAACAATTACATAAAAATTTATTATGAAATCCTTCAAAACTAATTATAGGAAACACATAGAAACACATTTTTTTACAATTTTTTTTCAAAGTCTAATACATATGTTAAAATTGCAGGTAGTTCAGAAATGTTGGAGCAATGTTTGAATCTTGCATTCAACTGAATTAAGAATTTATAAAAAAAACAAGGTATAATTATCATATACAGTGAATTGTCTTTTGATTGGTAATGGAAAATCTATATCAAAATACATTAAAAGAGAGTTTTTCATTGGGTAAGGTGATGTGTGATATGAGTAATTTCCAATGGGTGAATTATTTTATGGATTTGGGATAAAAAGAGAATTTTGAAATCTTGAATTATGGTGTGGATTTGGAATAAGAGGTGGATTTCCAAAATATGGGGTGTTTTGTTGATTTGGGATACAAAGAGGACTTCCATCATTTTGCATAAAATTGGAGCATGTGTTATGTTGATTGAGGTTCATTTTCAAATGAAATGTGTACACAAAAAAATTAAAATTAAATAAAATAAATTGGTCAAATTTAGACTAGATGTGAGTGAAAAATGTGATAAAATAAATTACCTATTTATACTACTAAAAAATATTACCGTTATTTTATTGTTGTTGCAATCTTATCATTCCAAAATGAAATCAATATCCTGAAATCAAATTAATTATTATTGTAGTTTTTTTGCCAAATATTATCGTTGCTTGATTTTCTTTAAATGACAAAATGAATTTTGTTTAATAATAAATATTACTGTTATTTTATTGTTGTTGCAATCTTATCATTCCAAAATGAAATCAATATTCTAAAATCAAATTAATTATTATTGTAGTTTTTTTGCCAAATATTATCGTTACTTGATTTTCTTTAAATGACAAAATGAATTTTTTAATAATAAATATACTGATTTTTTAAGTGGTCTTTCTGAGATGTCAAACCGAGAATATGAAAAGAGGGAGAAGTAATATGAAACGGTTTGATGAAAATTAGGGTTTTATTTAATTGAATAAATGGATATTATTATTATTATTAATATTGTTATTT
Source organism: Lathyrus oleraceus (assembly GCF_024323335.1). NCBI lineage: Eukaryota > Viridiplantae > Streptophyta > Magnoliopsida > Fabales > Fabaceae > Lathyrus > Lathyrus oleraceus. Next base: position 280,680,701 of record NC_066583.1, on the reverse strand, counting down.
ATTAATATTTATTATCATCATTATTAATCTCATTTACCCACTTAATAACTCAAAATATTCCGAAACCACTGACAATATTATACCATTTTAAATGTAATGGATACAGATATGCAACTTCCAATACACGAGTTTCAAACCTAAAAAATCAGTATATCCACACCTTTCACTTCAATATTTTTTGCTTATATTTGAGGCAAACCTTCCCAAAAGTAACCATCATTACTGCTCTACTTTAACATCACATCAAACTTATATCTAACATACTTTTCAATAAAGATAGAAACCAAATTTGAATAATATAATATTAATTTTTTTGAAATCTAACAAATTTATTTCATTCCCCTATAAGATTACTAAAATACAATTTTAAATTAGTTCTAGGTACAATTTTCTGTTTGGATTCATATATATATATTTTTTTAAAAATCATTATGTAATTGCAATTTTTATAAATTCATTCTGTACATTGACAATATTTTTTCTTAATACTGTTTTTTTCTTACATTGACTATATTTTTTCTTACCTATTTATACTACTAAAAAATATTACCGTTATTTTATTGTTGTTGCAATCTTATCATTCCAAAACGAAATCAATATCCTAAAATCAAATTAATTATTATTGTAGTTTTTTTGTCAAATATTATCGTTGCTTGATTTTCTTTAAATGACAAAATGAATCTAATTTTAATATATAAAAGTTAATTACCATCATAATTACTTAATTACCCTTATTACAATCAATAATACAACTAATTTCATGTTCCTATAAGTAATTTCGTACTAAACTCTATTTAATACTCTAACTAACTCTACCATTTTACAATTTAATAAATTTGCCTCGACAACATAATAGTAGATGTGTACACAAAAAAATTAAAATTAAATAAAATAAATTGGTCAAATTTAGACTAGATATGAGTGAAAAATGTGATAAAATAAATTACCTATTTATACTACTAAAAAATATTACCGTTATTTTATTGTTGTTACAATCTTATTATTCCAAAATGAAATCAATATCCTGAAATCAAATTAGTTATTATTGTAGTTTTTTTGCCAAATATTATCGTTGCTTGATTTTCTTTAAATGACAAAATGAATTTTTTTTAATCATAAATATTACCGTTATTTTATTGTTGTTGCAATCTTATCATTCCAAAATGAAATAAATATTCTGAAATCAAATTAATTAGTATTGTAGTTTTTTCCCCAAATATTATCGTTACTTGATTTTCTTTAAATGACAAAATGAATTTTTTTAATAATAAATTTACTGATTTTTTAAGTGGTCTTTCTGAGATGTCAAACCGAGAATATGAAAAGAGGGAGAAGTAATATGAAACGGTTTGATGAAAATTAGGGTTTTATTTAATTGAATAAATTGATATTATTATTATTATTATTATTAATATTGTTATTTATTAATATTTATTATCATCATTATTAATCCCATTTACCCACTTAATAACTCAAAATATTCCAAAACCACTATTCCAAAACCACTGACAATATTATACCATTTTAAATGTAATGGATACAGATATGCAACTTCCAATACACGTGTTTCAACCCTAAAAAATCAGTATATCCACACCTTTCACTTCAATATTTTTTGCTTATATTTGAAGCAAACTTTCCCAAAAGTAACCATCATTAATGCTCTACTTTAACATCACATCAAACCAATATCTATCATACTTTTCAATAAAGATAGAAACCAAATTTGAATAATATAATATTAATTTTTTTGAAATCTAACAAATTTATTTCATTCCCCTATAAGATTACTAAAATACAATTTTAAATTAATTCCAGGTACAATATTCTGTTTGGATTCATATATATTTTTTTTTAAAAAATCATTATGTAATTGCAATTTTTATAAATTCATTCTGTACATTGACAATATTTTTTCTTAATACTGTTTTTTTCTTACATTGACAATATTTTTTCTTACCTATTTATACTACTAAAAAATATTACCGTTATTTTATTGTTGTTGCAATCTTATCATTCCAAAACGAAATCAATATCCTGAAATCAAATTAATTATTATTGTAGTTTTTTGCCAAATATTATCGTTGTTTGATTTTCTTTAAATGACAAAATGAATTTTTTTAATAATAAATATTACCGTTATTTTATTGTTGTTGCAATCTTATCATTCCAAAAGGAAATCAATATCCTGAAATCAAATTAATTATTATTGTATTTTTTTTTCCAAATATTATCGTTGTTTGATTTTCTTTAAATGACAAATTGAATTTTTTTAATAATAAATATGAACCACTTAAATTGTAGGAGCGTGTGTTTCTTTATGGACATTGCAAATGAGAGAACGTTGGAAAATCTCAAATATCCAAATGCTTCTGACACAGCAACATCGGTAAATGTGTAGGAACTTGGGAAAACTATAGATAAACATGCTCTAATGAAATCCCTTTAGGTTTTACGGCTATATTAATACATAGGCTGATGAAAAACTTTTCATTTCCCTATATTACACATATCCACATGTTACGTAATTGCCAATTATTTTGGAGGGAATAGACGAATTTTCGTACCAAATATATATATATATATATATATATATATATATATATATATATATATATATATATATATATATATATATATATATATATATATATATATATAATGGAAATGATCCATTCTTAACATGTACCTTATATATTATATATTAGCATTTCAAGTATTGTTCCAAATTCAAGAAATGAACTTATCATGTTGAATGAGCAAAAACTGTATGAAAACTTTATTCAAATAAAGCCATGACAATGTAAGTTATGTTTTTTATCAGGTGAACATTTGATATTTTTATTCACTATAAAATTATATATCTTTTGTTTATTTATAATGATGAAGATATATAATATCTGTTATATATGTGTAATTTTTTCAGATGTATGATCAAGTATGATCATTTTGAATTATAGAGCCTGAGTGAGTACTATAATAGAAAATATTCAAAATGGTAGATGAAGAATTACATTTTAAAACTATTTTGAGGAGGAAGAATTCTGCAAAAGCCAGAATTTATAGAAAGAGTGTTATTGATGACAAGAAATCTAAGAGGTTGAAAACTGCTCTAAAAGAAAACGGTACATTTGATAAAAGACGCGGCAATGACTCAACAGCTTTGAGGATACCACTATCAGAACTTTCGCCAAACATACTAAATGACGGTCGTGGTATAGCCAACGTTGAAGTAAGTCGTCAACTTCATTCGTCCTTAAAGACTAAGCCAAGTACCAATAATAATATCAGATCAAAAAGGATATCAAGCATAAACATTACCAAATTAGGAGTTAACTTATCTAAGAGGTTTGACAATAGATTTGCTGCAACAACATCAAACCAAGATCCAATACCAGAATTGCAACTCAATGAGCTTTTTGCATCTGATAGTGGAGACGATAATATGAATGATGAATCTGACGGTATATTCTTAATTATTTTTCATTTGAGTTAATTTGTTTATGATATGTCATAGAATATTACAATATTCTTAACACAATAAATGTTATGTCAAAAGGTTACAGTTCAGCAACAAATTCAAGTTTTGATGAAGATGAAATGTCTAATGGAACAGATGCTATGGAAACTTTTGAAATTACATCAGGTATTTTAAAATGATTTACTATAAGTAATATTTTATTATTATGAAATACAACTCATTTAACATATGAATTAAATACTATTGATGATCAGGAGGGTATTATGATATAGGGGATCCTGTCATTGAATGTCAATATTGTGGTGCAAATATGTGGTATTCGGAAAGGAAAAACAAATGTCGTCATGCGTCCAATCCTAAATTTTCCATGTGTTGTGGATCAGGAAAAGTTCAGTTACCTTTGTTAAAACCCGCTCCTAAAGTTCTACAACATCTGTTGTTTGACAACGAATCATGTGAATCAAAAAATTTCCAACAACAAATTCGAATGTACAACGTTATGTTTGCATTTACATCTCCTGGTGCGAAAGTGGACAATCGATTTAACAACGATATATGCCCTCCCAATTTTTGTATCCAAGGTCAATCATGTCACCGAATAGGAAGCATGTTACCGATGCCAGGTCAAAATCCACGATTTGCACAACTATATGTTTATGACACTGAGAATGATATTGAAAACAGAATGCATGGATTCAGGTTAGATATCTATTATTTTCCAAACTTTAAATTTATTTATTTAAGAAACTTGCAATAAACTGTTTCAACTCTTTTCATTATAGGTCAAAAAGTGGAGTTGATGTTAATATTGTGAGAAAACTATCTGAAATGTTATATGAACATAATGTTCATGCACAATCATTTCGCATGGCAAGGGACAAACATTGTGAAGAAGGTGTTTCTGATTTAAAACTTCGTTTAATATCTGAACGAAGAAATGATGGAAGGATATATAATCAACCAACTGTATCCGAAGTAGCTGCTTTAATTGTCGGAGATGTCGACACTGCAGAAAAAAGAGACATTATAGTGCAAAAACAATGTGGCGAACTTCAAAGGATAGATGAGTATCATACTAGTTATTTAGGATATCAGTACCCATTATTATTTCCATATGGTGAGGATGGATATAGACCTAATGTGAGGCACCGTGATAAAGGGACAAATATTCGCCACTTCACAGACATAACACAGTCAGAACAGAACAATAAAGATATTCCTTGGGAAGAAGCAACAAAGCGAAATCGACTTACAATATGAGAGTGGTTGGCCTTTAGAATTCAATCAAGATCTAATGAAGCACAAACATTGTTGCGATCAAGGAGACTTTATCAACAATTTTTGGTAGATGGTTTTACAATGATGGAATCAGAAAGACTTAGGTGGCTTCGAAAGAATCAGTCAAAACTGAGGGTTGGCAAGTATCACAATTTGAATGAATATAATTCAAATGGAGAAACGCACGGGTCAAACACAGGTAAGAGGGTTGTGCTACCTTCTTCATACATTGGTAGTCGTAGATATATGGATCAACTATACTTTGACGGAATGGTAATATGCAGCTATGTCGGACTTCCAGATCTTTTCATTACATTCACATGTAACCCCAACTGGCCTGAAATTCAGCGTTTGCTTGGTTCTGTTCATCTAAAAGCATCAGATCTTCCTGACATCATTTCAAGAGTCTTTAAAATGAAATTTGACGAGCTTTTGTCTGATCTCACAAAGAAAAGTCTATTGGGGAAAGTTCTTGCATGTGAGTAACTTATTCCATATTCAATTAATCGTATTGTTATTTTCAAATTTATCATTCGTGTGCTGACTATTGTATATATTTTATATATTTATTTTTATAGAGATGTATACAATTGAGTTTCAAAAGAGAGGATTACCACATGCTCACATCTTAATTTTCCTCCATCCATCTAACAAATATCCAACTCCAAGTGATATTGATCGCATTATTTCAGCTGAAATACCTGACCAAGATACCAATGAAGAGTTGTATAATTTGTTTAAAACTCACATGATTCATGGCCCGTGTGGATTTGCAAATCGATCTTCACCGTGCATGAAAGATGGAAAATGTTCTAAATATTTTCCAAAACAGTTTCAGCCCGAAACGATTGTTGATCAAGATGGGTTTCCGGTATATAGAAGAAGGGACAATGGACATACAGTTCTTAAGAATGGAATTCAAGTCGATAACCGGAATGTTGTTCCATACAATGCAAAGTTGTTGACAAAGTACCAAGCTCACATAAACATGGAATGGTGCAATCAAAGTACATCGATTAAGTACTTATTCAAGTACATCAACAAAGGTTACGACAGAATCACCGCTGCCATTGTACCGAATGATGATGGAACTTCCAACCAACCGCAGAATATTGATGAGATCAAACAGTATATTGATTGTAGGTACGTTTCTAATATATCACTTGAAATATGATGTCATGCAATTTATCTATTTCAACTAAAAGTGTGCAATTTTTCTTTACATGCATGGTGTAGAAAATTTTATATGTACACTGTTTTGACTATATGTGTTATAATAAAATTTATATATTATGTCTACAATAATCATTCTATTAATTTTAAATCCATTGCCTTTCATTATATTATTTGTAGGTACGTTTCTCCGAGTGAAGCATCTTGGAGGATATTCTCCTTTCCAATCCATGGTAGAAAACCAGCTGTTGAGAGACTGTACTTTCATTGTGAAGGTCAAAATTCGGTATATTACACTGATTTTGATCGTATCAATACAGTTCTGGAAAAACCAAGTGTAACTGAATCGATGTTTACATCATGGTTCGAAGAAAATTGCAAGTATTCTGAAGCACAAAATTTAACTTACAACAAATTTGTTTCAAAATTTGTTTATGTTAAGAAAAAAAGAGAATGGAAACCCCGTCAAAAAGGTTACACAATTGGTAGGCTTATATGGGTTCCTCCAACAACTGGCGAATTGTACTATCTTAGATTGATGCTCACACATGTCAAAGGCCCCCGCAGTTATAATGATATAAAAACAGTGAATAACGTAAAATATGATACTTTCCGGGATGCCTGTTTTGCTATGGGTTTTATCGGCGATGATAGAGAATTCATTGCAGCTATTAAAGAGGCAAATCATTGGGGTTCAGGTCAATATTTGAGATTACTATTTGTTCACATGTTATTATCAGGCAGCATTAACAGGCCAAGACATGTATGGAGTAAAACATGTCATCTCTTAGCTGATGGAATACTATATGCTCAACAGCGAATTGCAAACAATAGAGGTATTATTTTTCCTATATTGTGAATTTTTATTATATTTATTTGTTTGATTCTTAAAAGTAAATTTGTTTTATAGTTTACACTTATAATTACTATTGTATAAAGGTTTGAGGTTGTCGGATGAAGAGATAATGAATTTAACATTAATTGAGATTGAACGAAATCTTCAAAGGAAGAGCCGAAGTCTAAAGGAATTTGCTGGAATGCCTTATCCAAGTGGATATGTGGTTGAGCAGTTGGGAAATAAGCTCATATACGAAGAGCGGAGTTACAATCCAGCCGAACAATTGCAAGAATACAATAATTTGTTCTTAAATCTTACAGGTAAATATGTTAAATGTTTGTAAGTATTGTCATAATTTTATAAAGTTAACTTTTAAAGTATGATTTTATCTTACAATTTTTTTAATGTATAATTAATTTATTCACTGCATGTTTGCTATGTATTTTTTTTAAATTAGATGAGCAAAGAGGTGTATTCAAGCGAATAATGGAAGCAATAAACAATCAACAAGGAGGCGTATTTTTTTTGTATGGATACGGTGGCACAGGGAAAACCTACATGTGGAGAACTCTAGCTTCCTACATAAGATCAAAGAAACAAATTTGTTTAACTGTTGCTTCATCGGGCATAACTTCACTACTACTTCCAGGAGGTCAAACGGTTCATTCAATGTTCAAGATTCCAATACCTACAATGGAGTCTTCTACATGTAATATCGACAAAGGTAGTGATCGTGCAGAGCTACTAAAAATGGCAAAGTTGATAATTTGGGATGAAGCTCCAATGGCACACAGATTTTGTTTTGAAGCGTTTGATAAAACCCTTAAAGACATAATGGGGCGTTCCAATTGTTCTGACAAATTATTCGGAGGGAAAGTAATTGTATTTGGTGGATATTTTCGGCAAATATTACCTGTTGTACCAAGGGGCAGCCGTTCAGATATAATACATTCTACAATGAATTCATCATACATCTGGGATCATTGTGTTGTGCTGAAGCTTACAAAGAACATGCGACTCCAACAAGCCGGCAATACTTCAAGTACATCTGAATTAGAATTGTTTTCTAATTGGATATTAAAAGTTGGCGATGGGAAATTGGAAGAACCTAACGATGGTTACACGGATATTCCTATTCCAAATGATTTCTTAATTTCTAACTATGATGATCCACTAGAAGCCATTGTTAGTGAAACATATCCTAATTTTCTTAACAATTACAAGAATCCAGAATTTTTGCAATCAAGAGCTATATTGGCAGGAACAATTGAAACGGTTGACATCATAAATCAATACGTTTTGGGATTCATACCAGGTATGCGTTATCCATTGTAAACATATTTATAGATACATTCATATATTTATATGTACTAACATAGATTTATAATAATAAAATTTCAAAATTTTTCCCAAAGGTGAAGAAAAGGAATATTTAAGTTCAGATTCTGTAGACACTTTTGACAGTGAAGGAAATGAAGCTTTTGATGTTTTGACCCCGGAATTTTTGAATACACTTACAACTTCCGGTCTATCTAACCACAAGATTAAATTGAAGATTGGGACCCCTATTATGTTGCTTCGAAACATTGATCAACCTGAAGGTCTCTGCAATGGAACAAGGCTTATAGTTACAAGATTGGCAAACCACGTTATCGAGGCAAAGATTATATCTGGAAAGAATATTGGAGGAGTTATCTATATTCCAAGAATGGATATGACTCCAACACAATCTCCGTGGCCATTCAAAATGACTAGAAGGCAATTTCCCAAAATTATATGTTATGCTATGACAATTAACAAATCTCAAGGTCAGTCATTGGATTATGTTGGATTGTATTTGCCTAGAAGTGTATTTAGTCATGGTCAACTATATGTTGCAATATCAAGGGTCAAAAGCAAAAAAGGGCTTAAGATATTAATCCATGACAAGGATAATCATCCATTGAATTCTACAACAAACGTCGTGTTCAAAGAAGTTTTTGAAAACTTATAGAACGTAAGTTTTTCATTAGTTATATTATATCAACAAATGTCGTTGTTTATTCTTAGAATTTTATTGAATGAGTTGTATAAAATATACATTATGTTTTAACATTTGTTTATATGGATGTAATTGTTTTTTACAGGGTAATGAATCATCACTTCCTAAAAGGTTGCGGGCAGGTTTTGTATAAACCCAGTTTTTTAAGGACCAAAGAATTGTACGAAGTTAAATCATTTTTGTTGCTGGACTTATTTCTCACAATTTTAACTAAAATTATGAACCTTTTGTTTCAATATCTTTTGTTGCATTAAACCTTACTGTATGAATTGCAATTAATTTCAACATTTGGTAGTATTCATTACTATATTTTAAAACAAATGAGGTTCTGGTATTTCTTTTACATGGTTTATGTATTTTGGTTAAATAATCATTTATTATGAAGGTTAATATTTGCGCTTTTATACCTCAAATTAGTAACAGATTGGAAAATTTCATCCATTACTAAATAAATATATTTTTATTTCTTATGTCCAAAATCTCAATGATAAATGGAATGTTTATTCATAACATTAACAATAGAATGTTTATTATATATCAATATACCAATAAATTGTAAAAATATTTTTGTATTATATTTTTTGATTATTTCCTTAATATAGTATACAAAAAAATTAAGCTAATTATATTACTATAAATTAATAATGTTTTACTTTATTATGTCCAAAACTGAAAAAAGTTATTTGTGGAAATTTTTTGAAACCATTTATTGATCATTTAACATCCATTACATTAAAAAAAAACTCTTATGCAATAAATTTATGTACGTTGAACCAACCATATATATATATATATATATATATATATATATATATATATATATATATAATATATATATATAATATATATATATATATAAACAAAAAAAATATTATATTTTAATTTTTTTAAAATAAATTATTGCACTTGCGCGACCCGTGCGAACGCACGGGTCCTTTACTAGTTATATATGAAACTAAAAAAATATATTAGCTTTTGGTGCCATATTTTTCCTAATTTACGGCATCAGCTTTAGTCCTTCTTTTAATATTTTTGTATTCAAAATTAACTACGACCATTTTTAAATGATGTGTTACCCATAAAATTTGATAAATCATCACATAAGAACTATTTAAAAAACTTTATAAATATACAATATAATATAAAAAATAGACATTTGTATGTAGTGGAAAAAATGAGAGGAGGCAAAATATAAAAGTCGATGTATTATTTTTTCCTTAGCTTGTACATATATTATGCATAGTACATAAAATATTATAATTTATCATACATTATTATTTACAAATAATAAATCAATAAAAACAATTATTTTAAAATTAATTATTATAATAAGTAAAGTGCATATCATTGAATTTCAATAAATTTGAAAAGTTTAATAAAAGTATTGAAAGTTAATACAAAATTAATGATTTTTTAAATGGTATGTATGAGTAGTCCTTAGATTAAGATTTTTTTCTCTGTTGTGTGTTAGAGATTGAACCGATTCAATTTCTAGCAAAAGAGAAAAAAAATATTAATCTAACAACTAGTCATTAATTCCATTTAAAAACTCAAATAATTTTTTTCTCTGTTTTTCTCAAAGTTGAATGGATAAAGGCTTAAATCGTGCTTATGAATAATTTTTTAATAGTATTTCAACTACTCTCTAAATTGTCTTAGAGTCTGCACGTAGGAATACTCAAGATAATTTATCATATTTTCAAGTTTGTACAAGACAGAAAAAACTCGAATGTAGGGAAGAGAAATTTCAAATTTAAGCAATGAAAATGACAGTTCAATTGTGTGTTCTTTTCTTGAATTCAAAATAGTATATTTATAAACGGAATGATTTTACTTCACATGGTTGCAACCCTTGATAAAATACACTTTTTACCAAGTATTGCGACCGTTGATAAAATACACGATTTCACCAAGTCTTACTTGTAATGTCTCGACTTAGAAATTTCGCTATTTTTAATTATTTTTGTATTTGTTGTGTGATTTGATTGATATTATCAACTATTTATGGTGATAAAAGGGTATTTTAGTAATTTTATAATGACTAGGGTTGATTGGTTTTGAGAAGGGGGAGTGTAGAAATATTTATTTAATTAATTTAGTATTTTAAATAATTATTTAGATATGAATTTAATTGATTTAAATTTATTTAAATAATTATTTAAGGCGTGACATTATTTTGTTATTAAAGTTATATAATTATTTAGTTGGAATAATTAATTGAGTTATTTAATTTTGGAAATTTATTTGATCGTATGAAATCAAGAGGCGGATGGAAAGTAAAAAGTATAAATTAATATGGTTTATTATTATTATTATTACAATTATTATTATTATAATTATTATGGTTATTATTATTATTATTATTATTATTATGGGAAGGGAGAGAGAAAACGAGGAAACGTTATATCCTAAAGTAAAAATAAAAAGAAAAGAAAAACCGAAGAAGAAAAAAATATTATGGTGAACATTGAAGAAACTTGAAGAATTGGAATACACTGAGGATCTGACAAGAATATCTATTTCAAGGTAAGGGGGAAATTTCTTTACTTATGGGTGCTTATGGACAGTCAGGATAGTGAGAGGTTTTTACCCTCTTATCTATGCATTTTTACAATACATTGTTTATGGCCTTGTTTGTAACCAAAGATGTTTTGTCCCAAACCCTTGAGGTGACTGATCATACGAATATGCTTACATGTGAATTATGACCTTTTAGAATTTTTGTAAATATATCTATGATTTAATTGAAATACATTGACATTGTAAAATTTTTTTCACCATCAGTTAATCCTAGACGTTGGATATTAAAATAAGTTTGACTTTTATTTTAAAAATCTATAAAGTAATGCAAATGGGTGATGATGATGAATCAACAGTGTAAATCTTTTTACATTGACCGTGCATAGTAATTAATCATATATATTTATTGTTGTGTGCAATATTTGTTTAGCGTATTTTCCCAAACGTTGTAGACTATGTATTATTATTATTAATAAAAAATAATCATATATATATATATATATATATATATATATATATATATATATATATATATTCGCTGGTTCATATATTAGTTGTATTAATAAAATAAAAATTAGAGAACTGACACTGAAAAATATATTAATTAGATGTTGTTAAATGTGTTTTAAATTGAATCATGATTATGTTATTAATATGTTTTTATCCCACGATTAATAAATTATATAATATATTTATGAGATAATATGTGTATATGGTTATGTGTGTATATTTATATATATGGATAATGTCACTTGATGCTTATATACATATAGATTTATGTATAAAGACTCAGTAGTACTTGGATAATATGTCACTGTATATGAATATTGTTCATCTACACATAATAATAATAATAATAATAATAATAATAATAATAATAATAATAATAATAATAATAATAATAATAATAATAATAATAATAATAATGTCGAAATTGCATATGTGTTTCTATGTATACATGTTTCTACGATGAAGAATTAACAATTCCACTCAATTCATGTCCTTTTATAAAAGCTTGGCAATATCATACTGCCTAAATATTATTTTGGTGTGTTATTTAATCATGTTGCCCCAAATATCATATATATATATATATATATATATATATATATATATATATATATATATATATATATATATATATATATATATATATATATATATATATATATATATATATATATATATATATATATATATATATATATATATATAATATATATATATATATATATATATATATATATATATATATATATATATATATATATATATATATATATATATATATATATATATATATATATATATTATGCTTAGTCCTGCAGTCTCAAAATGTATGAAAAATATATCTGATTAAGTATGATTATTTAATATAAATTAAATAGAATGGAGTAACATAATAATAATAATAATTTAATATTATTAATTATAATATTTTAGAGTTTAATTAAAAATATTTAATTATTTAGAGTTTCGTAGAATTATCACAATAAGTTATTGATATAACACTTTTGAGCACTTAAGAGTATTTTTGTGTACTCTAGAATTATTTTTGAGATATAATGATTATTACAGAGTTGTTTAGAGTGTTCTTGATAACTTTGTAGAAAATTAATATAAAAGTGATAATTATTTTGAGAAATTATTTAATTATTGAATTTAATTATATAAATAATTTTTGGGTTGGTTCAAGGTTGAAACCTATATTTTGGAGTGTTGTGGTGTGATTATGCATAATAATTATTTTGATGTGTGTATGATGTTTGAGTTATGTTGATGAGTTGTCATGTTCATGCATCCTACTAGTATTGATATTAGGTAGGACTTCGGTCTAGTGACGTAGGACCTCAACCCAGTGATGTGGGACTTTTGTCTCGAAGTGAGGTAGGGCTTCGGTCCAATGGTTTTAGGGTTGTTGTCTAGTGATGTGGGATAATATCAGTAACACACCTCTGATACCCAAAAAAAACTTGATACCACCTACATTTTGATGAGGCGTTGGTGCATTAGCATTCAATTATAATTTCTATTACCGATATTATTGTGTGAAAATAATTTAAATTTAAATTTTTAACTATCATGCTATTTATTTTCACTGTTAACATTTGTAAGGATTATTCTCACCCATTTCTGGTTTATTTTGTATGTTTCGATACTTATTGTACAAATAATCAGCAACATGGATTGCTTGTGAGTGGAAGATGGCTATGCATCTTACCTTTTCATATTATATTTATTTTCTATTGTATTAGAGGGATATTTCTCTGATTACGTAACATCATGGGACAGGAGTTTGATTTCTGATGATTATTGAACTTTATTTGTGTTTTCCTTATCTTTGGATAATATGGTGATGTAATAATTTTAATTTCCACAGCGAGTATGACTTTTTATATATGAGCAATATCCAATGTGTTAAAGTAACATCCTATAGTGTCTTTTATCCTTTATAATTGTAATTTGGGGAATAAGGTATTACATAGTGGTATCAAAGTAGGTTGCACCTAATATGTGATAGGTGTAATAAATCCGTCGATACATGTTTCTTATAATGTATGTTTACTGGTATGCAAAAAAATGGCGGGAAGAAACGATCATGCTATTGCTGACACATTGCAAGCATTGGTTAATGCGATAGAAAATCATAATAACCTGAATCGTCAAATTGGAGGCGTTGTTGATAGATCCTGTGATCTGAACAAGTTCCAAAGAAACAATCCTCCGACATTTAAGGAAAGGTATGACCCAGAAGGTTCTTAGAGTTGGATGCAAGGTATTTAGAATATTTTTAGAGTCATGGCTTCTTCGGATGCTCGACAAGTTTCGTTTAGTACTCACATGTCGTCTAAGGAGGCAGAGTATTGGTGGAATAATGCTCTCCAGAGGTTAGAGGCTTCAGTAACTGTTATTACTTAGGTTGCTGTAGCGGTAAATTCATGATCATCAAGCTATGGATAAGCAAGACACCAAATAACAAGAGTCTCCATTGCGCTTTTATTGTTTCCAAGGGAAAAGGGAAAAGTACGAACAAAACCTAAAAATAAGAAGTTTTCAAATCAAAACTAATAAAATGTCAGAGATTACAAGTAAGGGGGTTGGTTACAAAGAGAGAAGGTGTTAGCATCCAAAGTGTCCTAGGTACTCCTAGGGAGCCCTTTCTTGTGTGCATATGTATTTTGTACAAATTGATGTCTGCAAACAAATAGAATGGGGGGATGAGAAAATAATTCATTAATTATATTTTTGTGTTTGATAAGACCTTCAGACTTGTGCCTACGTACCGACATAAAAATGAGGGATCCAAACCTCGTAGTTCGTGGTATAAATTTCAAAGTGAATGCTTTGCTTTTAATAAAAATTAGGTTTTTGAAAGGCACAAAGACATAAAATCTATTTACAAGTTTGATTAAGAAAAGAAGTTTGAAAATGCGATGGCATAAGGCCAAAGTTTCTAGTTTGCAATATGGTCTAAGTTTAGAAAACAAGCACAAGCAAAGAAGTTTTTAAAAGGAGGGAGAGATTTTGAAATTAAAGAAGTGGGGAGGAGATGAAGAGACTAATCCTAAGCACAAATTTAAAAGTTGAGAGTGGAAAAATCTGACCAATGGGCTGCAATCCAATAGACAAGAAAGTCATATAGAAACGCAAATTCGCTTGGACATTAGAATCAAGCAACAAACAATGCAAAAAATATCAACTTGAAGAGAAAGACATCATATAAAGATAGCCATATCCAAGGTTAGCAACTCCATGATCTTCTTCAAATTTGCCCATGTAGCAGATGAATTCCATAATACACAAGTCACAGGTTCAAAATAACAGCTTCACAATGATCATGTTGCAGATGAACTCAAATGGATCTTCAATGATGTATCATATGAAGTTTCAAATTACAAGCACTTGGTTACATGAAAGTTGGCATTGGCCAAGTCCTTTGCATAAGGAGAGTTGCCTAAATTCTAAGTCCAATTGTCTCAGATCAAACCAACAGTCCACACAAGATGTTTTTTTAGGGTTTTTGTTCTTATTATGTACATTAATGGTCAAAGACCACACAAGCAAACACAAAATTCACAATCACAATATATCACAAAATATGGTCCAAGTGGACAAAGTTAAAATGACATTAACATAAACAATTAGAATGGTATGAATAATGGCAAATAAATAAAGCTTAAAAAATAAAGTGCATTAAAGTAAATGACTTGAAATTAAATGTTATTTGTTAAGGAGTTAGAAGTTAGTATTGTTTTTGCTTTTGTTTTTGTTTTAAGTCATTCTTTGGAGAACACTCAACCCACTTATCACAAGCATGGATCCTTGAACCAAGACATCTTCCAAAGGAGGAAAAAAGGCCAAGTTTCCACACAATACCATGAAAGAGGGGAGACTTACAATCTCACTAACTAGAATGCTATGCCTTTTATGTCAAAATTTAGCGCTATGTTAAGCAATCGTAATTGGAATTATATAGAAGTCACAACTATTTGAGGTCGGGAAATAGAAATTTGGTGTTAATGCATGTTAGAGACATAGTATGATGAACTATGCTCATGAAACATACCACACACAAAAAGAATATGCAAAAGTGGGGAACCTAATCTCATCCATAATTATGTTGATTTTGCAATCAACTAGCCTTAGGATATAGAGATATGATAGGTCCATGAAATGAATGCATAAAGAAGGGGGATGAGATGAAGAGCGGGAGGGGGGGGGGTGGATCAAACTCAAATTGGACAAAGGAGGACTTTTACCAAATTAAGATCATTCATTCATTTTGGGAGATGGAATGTACATTCCATCAATCCCCTAAATTGAATGATCTTAACCTAACAAAGTCAAATCAACCTTGACCAAGGCCCAACAACACAAGTCAAACTTACAAAGTCAATTAAAATGGCTCAACACAATTATTTGGCATTTATTCAATTTAAAATTACTAAAAATAATGCATTAAATTAAATATGGTTGGTGAATTTCCTAAAACCACATCAAAATACCAAAGAAATGGCCATGAGATTTATCATAGGTCAAACAAGATCAAAGGACCTTGGAGAAAAAATTTCAGAATTTTTAGAAACTTAAAAGCATTTTTAAATAATTAAAAATATTCACAAAACTAATAAATCATGAAAAATATTAATAACGATCCAAAAATTAATTTTAATTCAAAATATGAAAGAGGATTTTATTTAAATTTTTTTGGTGAAACTCTCATATTTTTTGGATCAATATTAAAATTTATATGAATTAATGAAAATCAAAGGAATAAAATGAAAAATCAGAAATTACAAAAAAACGTGGACCGCTTGATCTCCCTCATTAATTGAGGTGGCAGATCAAGTGGCCACAAACGCGTGTTCCATGATGGAGTTGAGTCAGCGCTATGTAACAATGGTCATCCAAACCAACGCTTATGATTAAAACATTTTAAACACATCTAATGGCTCAAGACCATGCCATATCATTGCCGGAGCAAAGCGCCGGTCGTCTTCTCCGGCGACCTTGGCCGGACTGGTCCATTCATCACCATATCATAAATGAAAAAGGAGGACATGATCTGAAAGAAAAAATGGTGTAGACACGAATATCACCTCAATTTTAACTAACTTCAAATATGTAGAAAGATATGAGGAGTTGAATTTTGAGGTGTGTCAATTGAGTTGCTTCAATTTGACCTCAAAGCAACTCAATCTTCTTGCCTACATTGGTAGGACGTCATACAACCAAAGATCCAAGAGAATTGATGAGAATTGAGTGAGAATCGAAGAGAAGAAAAGATCTGGAAAATACCTTCAATGTTGTGCAGAACTTGATCTCTCTTGCTTTAATTCATGCTTGACTCACTCAGGAAGCTTGCAGAAGTGGTTTAGGATTGGTACAAAGCTTTGGATCATGGAGTTTTTGAATCTCCAAACAGTGAGATTCAAACTCAATTTTCAAATGAAAATTATAAGGTTTTCCTTTGAATTGAGAGGGTTTGAAGAGTGAAGGCAAAGCTGGCGCGCAAAGGTCCTTTGAAATGAGCACAAATGGTCTCTATTTATAGAAAATTAAAGTGTTATTTGCACACTTGAAATTTTGTCCAAATTTAGCAATGTCATGTTCATGCTTGCATGGGCGTGTACAGGCCCATGAAGCAATGCAAATAGGTCCAAAACCAACAATGTTGAAGTCTGAATGAAGCTGGAATGGCAAGGCAAAGTGAAATGATCAATTGAAGTTTTGATTTTGCCAATTGATGCAGGCATGTTAACACCATGTGCAGCCCTAGCAAACTTTGTCCAAAATGAATGAATTAGGACTCTTTGGAAATCTTAGATCAAGAGGAACAACTCTTACATTGAACATGTTTCCATTTGGAATATGGATCATGGTGAATTTTGAGGTGGAAGTTTGGAAATTTCAACATGTTGAAAAATATTCTAAGTGTCAAGCCATATACTTCAATATTCCACCTTGCTTAACTTTTTATGTGAGCTCCAAATTAGAAAAGTGTATTCATAAAAGTTGTAACTATTTCAAATACCTTCAAAATGGTCACCAATTTGACATCATTTGGATTTAGAATGAGTGAGTTATGCATTTTTGAAGTTGAGGAAAATCACTTGTTCAATGGTATTGGTCCAAAATGACCTATAATGTATCCTCATATCACATGATCATAAAGTTGATTTAGATTTCACTCCAAACATAAAAGTTAAAGTAGACCTCTTGAATTTGATTTTGAAACTTGGAAATCTTTCATCTCATAAAAATTGAGCAAGTTATGGCCTTGGGAAGTTGACTTCCAAATTAGGGTTTAGACAAAATGACCTATATGTTTCAACATATAAAATGATTTTCCAAGATAAATTAGCTCTAGACCTCAACATGAAAGTTATTTGGAATGTCATTTAGATTAATGTTGCTCTTGGAACCATTTTCATATAATAAACATTGCAGGAGATAGGGTCTAGGGAGATCCAGTTTTGATCAGATGAATTCATCTGGCCAACCACCATCAACCAACTTGCTATCTCGAAATTCTCTTGACTTTTTAGGCTCATGGTAGATCATATATGCATAAGATGATGAAATTTTAAGTGCCCCTTGAGATATTTGATCAATGGATGAGGAAGCTTGTTGAAGGAGTTACTCAAGATACCCAGACAAACTAGGGTTTCCAATGCAAACCAATTCCAAGCTCTTGAAGAATATTTGATCAAAATAACATGTAGAGATAATTGGGACTCATATATGATGCTTAGAGCCATTGTGAATAATTCCTTGGTTGTGCTATTAGCCATGAGGGTCTTAAACCCTAGATATGAACTTGATAGATCAATGGTGATCATGCCCTACCTACAAAAGAGTTAGGAAAATGCAAAGACATATTTTTGGTAGTTTGGTTAGTAAAAAATGATAATATGCAAGTATGATACAATCATATGGTGCTTGGTGATATCTCCTAAAACAAACCCAATGAAAGAGGGCAAAGGAGGATCCCAAGTTATGATCCCAATGCTAATGCATATGATCAGATTACATGAGAGATCTTAGGATCAAAATTGGGGTCTTACAGCTACCCCTATTTAAGGACATTCTAACTAAGGAGGTGAAGGTTAAAATCTCTCTATCGACTCAGTAGAATGGGCTGAAATAACAACATATAGGAACAAATTTTGGTCCCTAAGAGACCTCATGATGCATATGATATGAATGTAAAAGCGAATTCTCTGTGGAGAAATATTGCCACAAAGGAAAAGAAATTAGAGAGACCGAATATCCGCAGGAGCATAATGCATTCCGTAAGGAAAGCTCACTGGGGAGACAGAGACTCTGAGGGGATAAAAGGGTTATGCGTAGGCCAGACTATAACTTAAAACTATTGGGGGGACTAGAGGAATTCCATAAATATGGAAGGACTCATCCGGGGAATAAAAAACATCTGTAGGGGAAACGAGTAGATCAGGATAAAACTGACATACTTGAATCATGCAGGAAAATTGATTTCACTAAGGAAATATGCACTCAACTCAATTGGGGAAGAAATAAACTTCAACACAAGAGGAGTAGAAATCTTTTATCCATTACCTGTTGCTGGGTAAGGAGATAATAAAGATCTGACAGGGAGGACATCCGTCATCGGTTAGGATGAACATATCAAGGATTACTCGCTGGGAACCGCCATGAGGGTATATCCATTACTGATTACTAGGTAAGAATAGCCTTGTTAGGGACAACTGCAGAAATAGGATTTACAACTACCAATTACTGAGTAGAAGACTAAAGATGAGAATATCTTGTAAGAACAAAAATTATTCTACAACAGATTCCATGATTTTGATGATAACAAAGGATGAAACCAAAAATGGCACCCTAACGAAAAGTTTCTAAGTGTGCAGGGTTCTAAGGAAAGAAGGAAGAGATCTGATGACGTTATCAGATACAGAATCATATCAGATACAAATTATCAGAAGATCAGAAGCATCTGAAGTAGAAACACGCTCAAGAAGTTCTAACTCTGAGCAAAATAGCAAAATATCAGAAACATCTGAAGAAGAAGTGCACTCTAGAAGTTCTGACTCTGAACAACGGTATATCATTCCAGAAGCTCTCAGCGTCATCTGAAGACATCATCAAAACTCCTTAAGATAAACATCAGAAGCTCCGAATCAACACAGCAAGATTCCAGATTCCCAGAGTCACGCAGACCTTGATAATGGATTTCCTAATACAGAAAGAGTAACGTTAACTTCAAACTCAAATGGAAAGGAACTATATTTGGAAAGAAGTTATTCGGGGAGACAAAGTTGTTTTGGCAAGAAACAACAGAAGTTATGGCATTAATTCCTATTCAAGAAAAATTATCTGCCATCAATTTCAACGGTCCTTTCACTCCTATATAAAGGACAACAATCATCATTGAGAGGCGCGCAAGCACATACTGAAACATTCTCTCTCTCTCTCAATATTTCACAAAGCTTTTGCTTAGAACGTGAAACACTTTTGTTCTTACTGTTGTAATATTTGCTTATCTTAGAAGCACTCTAGATTACATAGTCTTTTATCTATTGTTTTATTTCCTCAAGTGACTCTGCGCAGTCTGTATACTTGAGAGGACTAAGAGATCTTTCTCTTAGACATTGGTTGTAAACAATCTTTCAAGATTAGTGGATTAAGTCCTTGTTGAAGGCGAAATCACCTTGGCCGGGTGGACTGGAGTAGCTTTGTGTTATAAGCGAACCAGTATAAATTCCTTGTGTGGTCTTTATTTTGAAAAAGCGCTTATTTTCCAAAACAATTCAAACCCCCCTTTCTTGTTTTTCTCACCTTCAATTGGTATCAGAGCTTCGGCTCTGTTATTGATTTTCTAATCAAACACTTAACAGTGTAGAGAGATCCAGAACGAGAAAAAGTATGGCCCACACAAATGAAAGAGACAATTACAATGCTAAGCCTCCTATTTTTGATGGAGAGAAATTCGACTACTGGAAAGATAGAATTGAAAGTTTCTTTCTGGGTTATGATGCTGACCTCTGGGACATTGTCACAGATGGATACACACCTCCAGTCTCAGAAAATGGAGTTGAAGTTCCCAGAAGTAAGATGTCAGAAGATCAGAAGCGTGTCTTCAAAAATCACCACAAGGCCAGAACCATACTTCTCAATGCTATATCTTACAACGAGTATGAAAAGATCACCAACAGAGAAACAGCCAAAGACATCCTTGACTCTCTGAGGATGACTCATGAAGGAAACTCTCAGGTCAAAGAGACAAAGGCTCTGGCGCTTATCCAGAAATATGAAGCTTTCAAAATGGAAGATGACGAAGCCATAGAGGTAAAGTTCTCTAGATTCCAAACTCTTATTGCAGGTCTCAAGGTTCTAGACAAAGGATACACAACTGCAGACCACGTCAAAAAGATAGTCAGAAGTTTGCCAAAGAAGTGGAGACCCATAGTCACCGCCCTGAAGCTGTCAAAGGATCTGAACAATATCAGTCTTGAAGAGCTTGTCAGTTCCCTCAGAAGCCATGAGATAGAACTAGAGGAAGATGAGCCTCAGAAAAAGAACAAGTCTGTAGCATTAAAGTCCAGATCTGAAAGACACAAATCTGACAGAACCAAAGCTTTCCAGGCAGAAACTGAAGATGCTGATGACTCTGAACCAGAAGATTCTGATGATGAAGAAGAATTGTCCCTCCTGACCAGAAGAGTTAAACAACTCTGGAAAAAGAGGAACAACAACTTCAGAAGACCAAGACCCAGAGGGGATCGATCAGAATCAACCTCAAAAGGTAAAACTAACAAAGATATTACTTGTTATGAATGTAAAGAAACAGGTCACTACAGGAATGAATGCCCCAAGCTAAAGAAAGACAATCCCAGAAAAGAAAGTTTCAAGAAAAATACCTTCAGAACAAAGAAAGGACTAATGGCTACCTGGGATGATAGTGAATCTGGTTCATCAGAATCTGACTCTGATGAACAGGCCAATGTGGCATTTATGGCTACCACATCCAGAAGCAGCTCAGATGAAGAATCTGAAGAGGTATTTTCTGAACTCTCTCGATCTGATCTAGAATCATGCTTGTCAGAAACTCTTAGCTCATATTAGAAATTAAAACAAAAGTTTAAAAATATAAAAGGCTGTCTTGAAGCAAAATTTGAAGAATGTGGCAAACTTGAGATGACAATTCTAGCACGAGAAGATAAAATCAGATCTTTAACATTAGAAAGAGATGGAGCAAAAAGAAAATGTTTAGAATTGGAAGAAGCGTTGTCTCAAGCACCACAAACTTCAAATACAATAATTTATAAATACGAAGAAGCCTTTCAAGAATTTCTGAAAAATGGGATAGGAAGGAGTGCTATGGCATCCATGATTTATGGAGTCAGTCAGAACAATAAAAAGGGAATTCGGTATGATCCTAAGGAAGATAAAACTTCTACTGGTGATCAACTTAAATCTCCATTTTCATATCACTATACGCACACACAAGAACAAAAATTTGAAAATTCTAGAAAACCCAAAGTTATAAGAAACTCTGGGAAAACTAATCAGAAAGGACCCAAGAGACTCTGGGTACCAAAAGATAAGATTGTTTATGTTGCAGATATCCTATGCAGCAAAGTTCAGACACCAGTCATGGTACCTGGACTCTGGATGCTCGCGACACATGACGGGAAGAAAGTCTATGTTCCAAAGCCTGGAACTTAAAGACGCTGGATTCGTAGGCTTCGGAGGAGATCAGAAAGGAAGGATCAGAGGCTCCGGAACTATTGGTAATGGTACTCTTCCCTCTATATCTGATGTTCTTTACGTAGAAGGATTAATGCATAATTTGTTATCCATAAGTCAATTAAGTGATAACGGTTATGACGTGATCTTTAATCAAAAAACATGTAAAGCCATAAATCAAAACAATGGGTCAGTCCTATTCACAGGCAAGAGGAAAAACAATATTTATAAAATTAATCTTTCTGATTTAAAAGAACAAAATGTTAAATGTCTGATGTCTGTTCACGAAGAGCAATGGGTATGGCATAGACGCTTGGGCCACATTAGCATGAGAAAACTATCTCAGCTAAATAAACTCGAGTTAGTCAGAGGCCTACCTAAACTGAAGTTTTCTTCAGATGCTCTATGTGAAGCATGTCAGAAAGGAAAATTTTCAAAAACATCTTTTAAAAAGAAAACTATTGTTACTACCTCTAAGCCTCTGGAACTTCTCCACATTGACCTATTTGGTCCTGTGAAAACAGCATCAGTCAATGGAAAGAAGTATGGACTAGTCATTGTTGATGATTACAGTCGCTGGACATGGGTGAAATTCTTAAAGCACAAGAGTGAGTCTCACTCTGTATTCACTAGTTTCTGCTCCAAAGTGCAAAAAGAATTTGACTCTAAGATTATCAGAGTCAGAAGTGATCATGGTGGGGAATTTGAAAATAAATCCTTTGAGGAATTATTTGACTCTAATGGAATATCCCATGATATCCCATGATTTCTCCTGCCCTAGAACTCCACAACAAAATGGAGTTGTAGAGAGGAAGAATAGGACACTCCAAGAGATGGCCAGAACTATGATCAATGAAACTAATGTGGCAAAGCACTTTTGGGCCGAAGCTGTAAATACAACGTGTTACATTCAGAATAGAATCTCCATAAGACCTATTCTGGATAAGACTCCCTATGAACTGTGTAAAGGAAGGAAACCAAACATTTCATATTTTCATCCATTTGGATGTTCTTGCTTTATTTTAAACACTAAAGAACATCTGAACAAGTTTGATTCCAAAGCACAGAAAGGTATTATGTTAGGATACTCAGAACGCTCTAAAGGCTACAAAGTATTCAACACAGAAACCAAAATTGTGGAAGAATCAATTCATGTCAGATTTGACGATAAGCTTGACCCTGAAAAGTCAAAGCTAGTTGAAAACTTTGCAGATTTAGAAATCACTCTTGCAGGATCTGATAAAGCTCCAGAAGCAACTACCACTCAGAACTCTGAGGAAATTATTTCCCCAGTAATCCCAAAGAAAGTTAAAAGTCGTATCAACGTATCTGAAGATTTGATTCTGGGCAACAAGGACGAACCTGTCAGAACCAGATCTACCTTCAGGACCTCTGAAGATACTCCTCTGGGACTAGTGTCTCTGATCGAGCCTACGTCCTGTGATGAAGCACTTCAAGATAACGACTGGGTTTCAGCCATGCAAGAAGAATTAGATCAATTCACAAAGAATGATGTCTGGGATCTTGTTCCTAAGCCTAGAGGCACTCACGTTATTGGAACCAGATGGGTATTCAGAAACAAGCTGAATGAGAAAGGAGAAGTCGTCAGAAACAAAGCTTGACTGGTAGCTCAAGGTTACAGTCAACAAGAAGGTATTGACTATAATGAAACCTTTGCTCCAGTCGCAAGGTTAGAATCTATTCGTCTTCTTGTATCTTTTGCTATAAACCACTCTATCAAATTATATCAAATGGATGTCAAGAGCACATTCCTTAATGGTTATATATCAGAAGAAGTGTATGTCAACCAACCTCCAGGTTTTGAAAATCCAAAATTTCCAGAACATGTCTTTAAACTTAAAAAATCTTTATATGGACTTAAACAAGCTCCTAGAGCTTGGTATGAACGTTTAAGCAATTTTCTTCTGGAACACAATTTTATCAGAGGAAAAGTTGACTCCACACTCTTCTGTAAGAACCTTAACAATGATCTCATGATATGCCAGATATACGTTGATGATATTATTTTTGGTTCAGCTAACGCCTCTGTTTGTCAAGAATTCTCTGAGTTAATGCAGGCAGAATTTGAAATGAGCTTAATGCAAGAACTAAAGTTCTTTCTGGGAATTCAAATTAATCAAACTTCAGAAGTCACGTACGTTCATCAAAGCAAATACATTAAAGATGATCTGAAGAAATTTGACATGGCTGACTGCAACTCTGCAAAAACTCCCATGCATCCAACATGCATTCTTGAAAAGGAAGAAGTAAGGAAAAAGGTTTGTCAGAAGCTCTATCGAGGTATGATAGGCTCTCTTCTCTATCTAACTGCTACTCGACCTGATATTCTCTTTAGTGTCTGTCTCTGTTCCAGATTCCAATCAGATCCTAGAGAAACTCACTTAACAGCAGTTAAGAGAATTCTCAAATATCTGAAAGGAACTCCTAACCTGGGCCTGATGTATGAGAAAACATCAGAGTATAGACTTTCGGGTTACTGTGATGCAGATTATGCAGGAGATAGACTAGAACGAAAAAACACATTTGGAAATTGCCAGCTCCTAGGAAACAATCTGATATCCTGGGCCAGCAAGAGACAGTCAACTATCGCTCTATCTACTGCAGAAGCAGAATACATCTCAACATCACTGTGCACAACTCAGATGCTCTGAATGAAGAATCAGTTAGAAGATCTGTAAATCTTCGAGAGTAACATTCCTATCTTCTGTGATAACACTGCTGCCATTTGTCTAAGTAAGAATCCCATTCTACACTCCAGAGCTAAGCACATTGAAATAAAACATCATTTTATCAAAGACTATGTTCAGAAAGGGATAGTAACATTGAAGTTCATTGATACAGATCATCAATGGGCAGATATATTTACTAAGCCTTTAGCTGAAGATAGATTTCTTTTTATCTTAGAAAATCTGAACATTCAAAATTGCCCTGAATAAATTGTGCCTCTGAAGATGTAAAATGAGACTCTGACATAAACAAATGAGCTTCTGTCTCTGACTCTGATACTTCTACCAAGTTAAGAAGATATCTGAGTTAGAAATCTCCAGGAACCAATCCTTTGGTATTCCTGAAGATCAGATACATCAAACCACGTGGAGCACTTAACGTCTAACCTTGGAACTTCTAGACAGCTGTCCAGATGAAATTCAAAGGCCAGACGTTTGAGATCTCCTCGAGCAGTGTGCATACTGTTGGGATTAGACATTCATTAATGAGCCATAATCATTTTTCCCCCAAGCGTACTAACTTGGTTTTTGTGCTAACGCTGTTTTGTGTGTCGTTTTGCATGTGTTTTTGTTTAGGGTATTTAAACACTCCTCTCACACTTCACACACTTTTCACTCTCACTCACTCTCAAACCTATTCTCTGAAGCATTTCTGCAAGCAGTTCATCTTCAACTCATCTTCATCAACAATGGATGCTCAACAACAACAAGTTTTCAACTTTTCTCAACAAATGGAATCAAGCACCACAGCCCAAAGCACAAACATTCCCACTCCAACAGTTACAGGCGTATCCATTACTCCAGTGTACAAGGAACCCCATGTTCTTGATCGTGAGCCTCATATCAACCTGGCAACTCCCTTTGAGGGACTGGAAGTTTTATGTGAATTACTGGTAGACTTCAACAACATGAAAAGGAATGGAGTAGATCTTACTGAAGAACTTCGTCAACAAGGTTGGGAAAACTACTTTCAACGGCTCTATGGCCCTGTTTACCCATACCTCATCAAAGAATTCTGGAGATTTGCTGACGCTGATGACCATTTCATCGTCTCCTACGTGTTGGGGGTCAAGATAGTGATTACTGAAAAGTCAATTGCTTCTTTACTGAACATGGAGAAAACTGGAGGAAGAAGGATCTACGACATCAACCCTAGATCAAGGTACATTGCTCAAGTAATCAATCCCACCATCTTCAAATCTAACACTGAAGGCAATCCATCAAAGAACAAAGAACTTCATCAGAACCTCAGAGTATGGCTCAAGATCATTCTGGGAACCATTCATCACCGCCCAGCATCAAACTCCTCTGACTACATCAATATAGATCAGAAGTGCATTCTGTATTGCATTCACAAAGGTTTGAAGCTCTGCCTCCCAGCACTACTCTTCAAGTATCTCAGAGATTCTGTACGGGAGACCAGAAACAACATGAAACCCAGAACCTACATCCCTCTGGGAAGACTTCTGTCTGATGTTCTGATCGAAAATGGGCTTGTAGATCATCTGGAGAAGAACAAACTTATGGAAGATCTGGCGATAGATACTGGAAGGCCTCTGAACGCCAGAAATCTGAAGTCTATGGGAATTCTGAAGAAGATTCAAGTCAAACCCACGTTGGACACCTCTTGGGACGCCTTGAAAGATCAGAGGAAGCTGCCACATGGTCTTGCAAGGTTCTACAAGAACGAACCCAGAGAAGCAATCCTTCACTATATGCAGCGTCTGAAGGATGAAGGAGTTGACATCTCTAACTTCAGACTAGATGATATGCTGGATTCAGAATCTGACTTCGTCAAGTTCAAAAGAGGTCCCTCTGAAAAGAAGTCTTCAAAGGCAAAGAAAGCAAGGCTAGGAGAAACTTATGAAATAAGATCTTCAGCGCCTCTGCAAGTATCTACTGGTAAGTCTGCTCCCTCTATTCCCTCTGAACCTCCTGTGGCTTCCTCTAATCCTCTCCCAGCACCTATCTACACCACCTCTGAAACCCCACCTTCTACAACCAGAACCTCACAACCTCGACCTAAATTTAATCTTGCCCATACATCACTACCTTTATCCGAAGCTGAAGAACTCAATCAAACCACCTCTTCATCTTCAAACCCAGAATCACCCCCTTACCTTATCCTCTCCTCTGACCCAGAACCTTCTGATCCCGCTTCTCCCACTCTAGCCCACCTTTATTCTCTAAACCAAAACACTCAACAACCAACACAACCTCCACCTGAAGTAACTTCACCATCCACAGAACAACCAACCCTCATTCCATCTGAACTCCAGCCCTCTGACCTTCATACCTCTGAAACTATCCCTCCAAACACTTCCGCTGAACCTGAACCTGAACCTGAGCCTCAAACACTAAACTTAAGCCCTCCAAACCCTCCACCCCAAACATCTGAACCTGAACCTGAACATTCCATGCCTACCCTTGAGGAAGCCATAATGTTGTTCGCAGGGGCTTCAGTACAGAAGGTCAAGTCTCTGACCATTAACTCTGGCATCAGTGATGATCCTGACTCTGTAAGGACACACTGGAACAGAGTCATTGGCTGGATGACTTCTGAAGCTTTCAAACTGAAGCACATCTCTGAGCAAGTCAGAAACGACTTCATCAAAGATGCTAAGGCAAGACTACAGGAAAGACTTGCCAGAGAAGCTGAAGAAGAAGCAAGAAGACAAGAAGAAGAAAGAGCTCGACAAGCAGAAATCCTAAGGGCAAAGGAAGCTGAAGCCAAAGCTCTGGCCGATGATGCTGCTGCTGCTGAAGCTGAAGCACAAGCTGCTGCTGAAGCTGAAGCGAAGGCCGCTGCTGAAGCACAGAGTGCTCTGACTCAGGGGGAGTCCTCCACTGTTGTCCCTATGGTTCTCCAGACACTTCAAGAACTTAAGAAAGACCAGAAGGAACTCAGAGCCAGAATGGACAAACAGGACACCGTCAACGACAACATTCAGAACATGCTGGCTCAACTGCTTCAGAGAATGCCTCCGCCTCCCAACCCTTAGGAACTTAGGATTTTTTGTTTGTTGCCTTGTTTTCCTTGTTCTGATGTTTGCTTGTTTGCTTTCTTGCCATTGTCTTTGTTGCTCTATTATCTGAATATAATATCTTTTTGATTACTTTGTTTAAGTCTTTTTGATTCTGACAAAAAGGGGGAGAAATCAATATAGCTCTGATGAAAATTGCCTAATACCCTAAGCACTCTGCAACATGCTTTTCTTAAAAATAAATTCATCTAACATTGGACTTAAGAAATTGCAGATAGTATCGAAACTTCATTGCTTGGAAGCTCTGGTAAGAACTTCTGAACTCCCTAGCTCATCTCAGGGGGAGCTCCTTATCTGATATTTCCTGTTTCATCTGCTATTTTAGTTTGTTTTGTCATCATCAAAAAGGGGGAGATTGTAAGAACAAAAATTGTTCTATAACAGATTCCATGATTTTGATGATAACAAAGGATGAAACCAAAAATGGCACCCTAACGAAAAGTTTCTAAGTGTGTAGGGTTCTAAGGAAAGAAGGAAGAGATCTGATGACGTCATCAGATACAGAATCATATCAGATACAAATTATCAGAAGACCAGAAGCATCTGAAGTAGAAACACGCTCAAGAAGTTCTAACTCTGAGCAAAACAACAGAATATCAGAAGCATCTGAAGAAGAAGTGCACTCTAGAAGTTCTGACTCTGAACAACGGTATATCATTTCAGAAGCTCTCAGCGTCATCTGAAGACATCATCAGAACTCCTTAAGATAAACATCAGAAGCTCCGAATCAACACAGCAAGATTCCAGATTCCCAGAGTCACGCAGACCTTGATAATGGATTTCCTAATACAGAAAGAGTAACGTTAACTTCAAACTCAAATGGAAAGGAACTATATTTGGAAAGAAGTTATTCGGGGAGACAAAGTTGTTTTGGCAAGAAACAACAGAAGTTATGGCATTAATTCCTATTCAAGAAAAATTATCTGCCATCAATTTCAACGGTCCTTTCACTCCTATATAAAGGACAGCAATCATCATTGAGAGGCGCGCAACCACACACTGAAACATTCTCTCTCTCTCTCTCAATATTTCACAAAGCTTTTGCTTAGAACGTGAAACACTTTTGTTCTTACTGTTGTAATATTTGCTTATCTTAGAAGCACTCTAGATTACATAGTCTTTTATCTATTGTTTTATTTCCTCAAGTGACTCTGCGCAGTCTGTATACTTGAGAGGACTAAGAGATCTTTCTCTTAGACGTTGGTTGTAAACAATCTTTCAAGATTAGTGGATTAAGTCCTTGTTGAAGGCGAAATCACCTTGGCCGGGTGGACTGGAGTAGCTTTGTGTTATAAGCGAACCAGTATAAATTCCTTGTGTGGTCTTTATTTTGAAAAAGCGCTTATTTTCCAAAACAATTCAAACCCCCCTTTCTTGTTTTTCTCACCTTCATATCTGTCACCGATTAAGGTGAACATATCAAGGATAGACTCAAAGGAAACAAAATCCGTCATCGGTTAAGATGAATATATCAAGGATAAACTTGCCTGGGATGTCAAGGAGGATATCCGTCACCGGTTAAGATGAACATATCAAGGATAAACCAACTGAACAAAAAAGTAGGAATTACATCTATCAAATGCAGGATAGAATACCATTAAAGAGAAAATCCGTCACCGATTAGGATGAATATATCAAGGATAGACTCTGCGAGGAAAAGATAGGAATTACATCTATCAGTTACTAGATAGAATACCAAGAAGAGGATATCCGTCACCGGTTAAGATGAACATATCAAGGATAAACTCTGCAAGGGGAGAAAAGTAGGATTTACTTCTAGCGGTTACTGGGCAGGAGACCACAAAGAGAAGAAAACCCGTCATCGGTTAGGATGAACATATCAAGGATTAACTCTCTGGGGAACAAAATAGGGATTACAACTACCTTTTTACTAGGTAGAATACCAAAGATGAGAATATTCGTCACCGGTTAGGATGAAATTATCAAGGATAAACTCAAAACAAGGGAAGAAAATATCCGTCATCGGCTAGGATGAACATATCAAGGATATACTTCCTGGGGAAACATAAAAATGAATCCGCTGGTGAGAAAAAGGGGTACTTTTGCCGGGTATTGTGCAAGAAGTAACAAATTGCAAACTAAGAAGAATATTACTAGTTACTGGGTAATAAAATCTTAGGGGACCCAAAGCATCTATTGTAAGACCCCAATTTTGACCCTAAGATCCTTCATGGCATCATATCATTTGCTCAATGCATTGCCTCAGGGATCATAGCATGTTTGGCTCCTTAACCCTAGGGGTGGGACTTATGTGAGTGGTTTAAAACCACCAAGCATGCTTGTATTGTATATTATTGATTTTATTATTTTGATTATTAACCAAAAGTACAAAAATATGTC
The DNA here is from genome assembly GCF_024323335.1 of Lathyrus oleraceus. NCBI lineage: Eukaryota > Viridiplantae > Streptophyta > Magnoliopsida > Fabales > Fabaceae > Lathyrus > Lathyrus oleraceus. The sequence continues at coordinate 280,649,986 of NC_066583.1, read as the reverse complement.
ACTAACTCTTTTGTTTTGAAGCTCAAGTGATCATGTGCTCCCATGCTCCTAGGAGGCTCCTAAGCTCAATGAAATGGTTAGATGAAGATGAGAAAAAGCATGAAAATGGTCCACCAAGCTCATAATCATCATATATGTCTCCCAAGTATCTCAATTTTCCAATTTGATCAAGATAACCCAAAGGGCTTGAGGATTGTTTCCCAAGGAAACCCTAATTCAACTATGCTTTGACTGTGTCTTGCTCATGAAGCAATCTCAACATATGATCAAATTTAATCAAGGTAAGTTCTTTCATTAATTATTTTATGCATATATGAGCATATGTGAGGCCCCTCAATCATTCATTCATCAAGATTTGAAGTTTGGCCTTGAGAAGTTGACCAGTCAAGTCATCTGACTAAATTGAGGATCACTGAGATACAACTTTTGATGTGTTTGTCAAATGAAGATGACCCCAAGAGAAACAATGTTCTTAAGAACCATATGAACAACTTTTATGTTCATAAAAAATCCAGTTGAAACTTGAAAGGTCATCATTCATTTCAAAACATTATAGGTCATTTTGATTGAAACCCTAATTTTGGGTCAACTTCCCAAGGACCTAACATCCTTATTGTTTATGATTTTGAGGTGACACCAAATGAATTGGAAAGCTTAAGATTTCTAATTCAAATTTTATGTTGGACAAAATTTCATAATCCTAAAAGAAATACATGTGATAATACAAAACATTATAGGTCACTTTGGACCTAAGTCATTGAATTGGAAAAATGTCCAACTTCAAGTGCCCATAACTTTCTCATGAAAAATTCAAATGACTCAAAATTTAAACCTAAATTGATCATCTTGAAACTATCTACAACTTTGATGTTGGAGGTTTTTCCATTTGAGGCTTTCATAATTGAAACAGAAGGGCTTGAAGATGCTTGCTTTTGGTGAAAATTTTCAAAGGTGACTTGAACATGTTTTGTACCCAAACCTTCACAGCCAGTTTTTATAAATTTCCAATTGTCAAATGAATTTTTTCCCAACATGACTTTTGTTCCTTATTTCAAGGGCTTTCCAACCATTACTCACATTAATTTTTTTGACTTTCCATGAGTGAGTTTCGAAGAGCTTTATGTTTATGTTCATTTTTGCAATTGACATGATAACTTGGTGTGCAAGCTTGTGCAGTCCCTTGTGCACGTCCAATTCACTTCCATTTGATCTCAACATGGATTTTCATTCATTTTTGGGCCTTACATGCGCCTGTACAGACCCATGCAAGGAGGATTTAAACTTCATGCACACGAGGGAAGCATTGCCTTGCATCACATTTCAGCTATAAATAAGAGTGCATTCTCATTCAAATGGTAACCAAGTGGAGATCTGAAGTGTTGCTGAATTGAAAACCAAACCCTCATTAAAGGAATTTTCAGTTTTCCATTTCTCTTTCAAGCTTGAATTTCAACATCATTAGTTGATCTTCAAAGCTCAATTCCTTAACCTAGCATCATCATCACACTTCCAGATATAAAGTAGATCAAGAGCTTGGACAATTCGTGTTGTTTGAAGTTCCATTTTAGAGGTAGAACCTCAAACTTTTTTTATTCAGATCTTGCAATATAATGTGAATTTCTTTGGTTTGTGCTGTTTTTTTGAAGTCCACATGCATGAGGCAGGCCGGTGGTGGTCTTAATTTTGCAAATCGTGTCATTTCAGTTCATGTAGCATGATATCCAAGCTCAGGTTTCTCTCTAAATAGGAACTGTGAGGATGATCCATGGTTACAGGGGTGATGTACATCACCTCAGCTTCATTTTGATACCTTCATTTTTCATTTTCATTGACATTTAATTTCCTGCGCGTGGTGGCCGAATCTGGTTAGATCGTCGGAGAAGATGGTGGTTTCCACCACCATCCCCACGTGGTAGCCTCAGAGCCATTGGATGATGCTGAAACGTTTTAATCTTGGCATTTCTTTGTGTTGACCTATTTTAATACAAAGTGTAGCGCGCTTGACTTAGGTCTATCATGTGACCGCGCCTCTGAGCCCTTGACGCATTGCCACGTCAATTAATGAAACCATCCGAGGGCGCTGCTTTTTTCTATTTTCTTTATTTTGTTTTAATTTCAGTTATATCCTTTTATTTTCAAAAATTCATAAATATTTTATTTGAAGTCACAAAAATATGAGACCAATGCCAAAAATTTTCTTTAAAAATCTAGTTTCATATTTTGATTTTTAATTTTTTTCGTGACTTCATTTAATATTTTTTGTGAATTATTTGGTTTTTAATAGTTTTTATTCATTTTAAAATACTTTTTGATATTTGAAAAATCCAAAAATATTTTCCTAACACATATGGATCATGATAAGTCAATGAAAAATAGTCTCATTAATTTCTTATTTGATTTGAGATTTATTTGAGATTTTAATTCATATTGTGTTATTTTTCATTGTTTTTAATTGTTTTAAAATAGTTTCTGATTTCAAAAATTATTGAATTTTTTTTGTCAAAGCTTGTTTGACCATGTTAGACCTATGAGAATTTAATTGGACATGTTGAAGTTGATTTGAATTAAATTTGAGGTTTGACCATATTTTGTTTATTTTATTTTGCATTTATTTTTAATTCAAAAAATACCAAAAAAATATGTTTGACTTGTTGACTTGTAATCTTCATTTCTCTTCTGTTTAGCATTGGTTGATGATGACTTGGTTCACATTTGATCAATTGAGTTTGATACTTTATTTCTCTTTCCATCCATTTCATCTTCATCCCATTTATTTTTATTTTTGACCAATGAGTTAATGTCTTATGGTTAGTCTTGAAAAATGAGAGGTTTAACCTTCTTTGATCCAAACCAAGCTCAACTTGATCCAAGATCAAGTGAGTTGTTTTATGTCCAAGATAGGTTGCTTCTTGGTCAAGCAAAAAACCTAAAGTCCATATAAGGCCTCTCCTCTTTTCTTTTGGCATGGCAAGTTTTAGGAGCTTGGCTTACTAGTCATGATCTCTAACTTGTGTTTATTTGCCTATAGTTTTATTGACCGGACTCAAATAGGTGTGACTACTATATTAGTCCACTTACGATTGCTTAACATAGCACTACATTGTCATATGACAAACTAACATAACCATACTAATTACTAACTTTAATTTGAGCATTTGATTTCTTGCCCTTTACTTTAATGCACTTTATTTCTTGCTCATTTATTCATATTGCTTTTCATTTTGCTCACTTGAGCATATATTTTATGTTTATGCCATTTTCCTTTTGCTCATTTGAGCTCATTATTGTATATAAATATATTGTTGTCTTGTGGTTGTTTTGTATTTGTTTTGTATGAACCCAATGCAAAAAGGAGAAAGGACTTAGAACTAGGACATACCCATGCTTAAAGGAGTTCAAGAGCAACTAGGCCTCATGCCTTTAGAATGCTAAACTTGTTGAAGAGCAACTAGGCCTCATGCCTTTAGAATGCTAAATCTCAAAGTTGACTTCAAAGGACTTCCTTTCCCAAACCTATTCTTTGTCCATTCCCCTTATTGTGTTGTGAACTTTTTGATGTTTGCTCTTGTGTGATAGGGATTCCATCTTGAGATACTAAGGAGGACAATTGTCATGAGTAGCCAAGTTAAGAGAGACAAGCTAAATGGAGATCCTAGGAGCTTGAATCCAAATTGTTTGATTGATTGATTGTGTTTGCTAAGTCCAAAGGAAAGGAGCATCTTGAATCATCTCTATGATTTCAAGAAAAGGAACTCCAAGGGTTTTATCTTCTCTCTTATCTTTGTTTGTTTTAGGACTAGCCCTTCTCTTCTTCTCCTCACTCTAACCCAAGCCAAAAAAATTTCTTTCAAACTTTGGCATTGCTTTCAAATTAGAAACCTAGGCCTTATGCCTTTGACTTTTCAAAATCTTTTCATCAATACTCATTGTGAATGAATCTTAATCCAACTTTGACTTCATTTTGTAAATACATCTAACTTGTAAATACAACCCGCTTCAAGTTGTTTTTGTGGTTTCAATGGCCATCTTTGTTAAAACCTTTTCATAAACATTAGTCATAGGTTTGAGTTATCATAGTGGTTGATGTAAATCTCACCTTATCCTTAATGATTGGATTATAAGTCTTCCATACTTATTATAGGGTTAACCACTGACTAGTATGTTGAAGCTCTCCTCACATGGTGGATTGTTGGTTTAGGTTGAGTTTTCTCCCTTTGATAACAAAAGACCTTAAGGCTTTTGATCAAACCAATTCACCAATCTTTGTGATTTCTACCTTGAACTACGAGGTTTTGATCCTACCTTTGTGATGGTACGTAGGCAATGGGTTCATCCATTCAAATAACAAATTTGTAAATATAATCTATTCTCTTCTCATCCCTCCAATCTTTCTCACATATTTTCACAAATACCCACCTACAACACATATTTGCAAAAAGAGGTTCCCTTAAAGTACTAAGGATGTTTTGGGTGCGTAAAACCTTCCCATTTCATAACCAACCCCCTTACCTAGATCTCTGACGTTTTTATTAGTTTTTGATTTGATAAAACTTCTTTCTTTGGCTTTTGTTTGCTTTTTAGCCTTTCCTTTGGACAAATAAAAGTGCGGTGGGGAGAATACTGAAATAATAATCATCCACGAGGAAATAAATCTGTGGGGAAAGGAGAAATGTTAAAGTCTTTCTGCTTAAGGGGCTGACACTCAACAATTGAGGGAGGACAAACATCAAACTCGTATGGGGATAAAGTACCGTCTTACCAGAGAATTAAGATCACAAGAATAAATCAACAAGTGTGATGTTGCAACAATGAAATATGTGAGTGTATATGTATATGTATATGTATATATGATGGTTATGCTGACAAAACGATCGCAAAGGATACAAAGGTGTCGCGGATCTGAATCATCGATACAATTATCGGTCAATCCACACAAGAGGGAAACAACTGCTGGAGAAAAGAGAGATCATCATCCCAAACGCTCAACCCTAACTGGGGAAGGAGGAGACTTGCTGATAAAAACAGTTATCGAGTCTGCGGGGAATTTTAGGTCAACACCATATCAAATGGGAGACAACCATGCAAAAGATAAACACAAATAGCTACTCAGGAACCAGGAGGAAACTCTGTCTGGGAGAAAATTTGATGGCGACTGGTGGGGAAACCAAAGTTCTTCCGAAACCATGCAAATTTCCCTAACAAAATGCATGTACTCAGCTGGGGCACAAATCATAAACTCTGTTGGGGACAATAGCGAGTTTAATTGTTTGGAGAAATATACAAACACCGGATGCTGAGCATACTGTCGGGGATGAATAAGGAATTGCGCCTACTGCTTGGGGGAACAAATAATGCTCCACACTTAGGGCTTACTTCTTTCAAACCACTATTGATATTCCTTTTAAATGAAATCAATTACTTAAAATTCATGCTTTAATATGTTTAAGAAAAATGATTTTGATTTAAAAACTTTAATTTTAAAAGTGATCATAATAAAATTTAAAACTATTTGGCTTAATTAAATAAGAGCAGAAACAATTGGATAAAAGCTCAACTTTATTTAATAGAATGGTAGTCTGTAAATGACAAGATTCCATATATTTTTACAAAGTTGAAAATGGTAATTTACATGGAAAATGTTTACATTGAATACAATGATCACTAATCCTTCTACCAACTCTTAATGTCCACTATGTTCTTGGCAACTCTACTGGGGATCAGAATCCAACAACGTGCTCAAGCAAGTCTTCAAATCTGAAGATCCGCAGGATGCAGTTACTTACCATAATCCCTAACTTTTACATAAATTGCCCTAAGGTGGGGTGTTCAATTTATCAGGATAATTCTTTTCGGTTTTATGTCTCTAATTTTTGCCTGGATCGCCCTTTTGGGTTTTCAATCCACCGAGACACTCATTTTTGCCTAAGTCGCCCTTTCGGGATTTCAACTTAGCGAGTTGTTCTTTTCTTTTTTAGACGAAGTATTTCTTGACTGCACCTGCGTTCACAGGATGAGTGAACTCTTCACCATCCATAGTTGTTAGAATCAAAGCACCGCCTGAAAAGGCTCTCTTAACAACATATGTGCCTTCATAATTAGGAGTCCATTTCCCTCTAGAATCTGGTTTGAAAGATAGGATTTTCTTGAGCACAAGGTCACCTTCCCTGAACATACGAGGTCTGACCTTCTTGTCAAAAGCTTTCTTCATCCTCTGCTGATACAACTGACCATGACACATGGCAGTCAACCTCTTCTCTTCAATCAAATTTAGCTGATCATACCTGGTCTGACACCATTCATCCTCAGTCAACTTGGCTTCCATGAGCACACGCAATGATGGAATCTCAACCTCTATGGGGAGCACAACTTCCATGCCATAAACAAGTGGGAAAAGGGTTGCCCCTGTTGAAGTGCGGATGGATGTACGATACCCGTGCAAAGCTAATGGGAGCATCTCATGCCAATCCTTATATGTAACAACCATCTTCTGAATAATCTTCTTGATATTCTTGTTTGCAGCTTCAACAACCCCATTCATCTTAGGTTTGTAGGGAGAAGAATTATGATGTGAAATCTTGAAGTCTTTACAAAGAGCTTCCACCATATTATTATTCAAGTTCGATCCATTATCAGTAATCATCTTGCTTGGCACACCATAACGACATATGATCTATTTCTTGATAAACCTTACAACAACTTGCTTGGTCACATTCGCATATGATGCCACTTCAACCCATTTTGTGAAGTAATCAATAGCCACCAAAATGAAACGATGTCCATTCGAAGCTTTGGGCTCAATCATGCCAATCATATCAATTCCCCACATGGAGAAGGGCCATGGGGAGGAAATGACGTTCAACAGTGTCGGAGGAACATGAATCTTAACAGCATAAATTTGACACTTGTGGCATTTCTTCACAAACTTGCAACAGTCAGATTCCATTGTCAGCCAATAGTAACCTGCTCGCAACATCTTCTTTGGTATTGCATGTCCATTGGAATGAGTACCGAAGGAAACTTCATGGAATTCAGTCATCAATGAGTCTGCTTCGTGTCTATCCACGCATCTGAGCAGAACCATAGCGAAGTTTCTCTTGTACAAAACATCACCATTCAGGTAGAAATTTCCGGTTAATCTTCTCAAAGTCTTCTTATCTTTCAAAGATGCCCTAGACGGGTAAATTTGACTTTGGAGAAAACACTTGATATCATAATACCACGACTTCTCGTCTTTGACCTCTTCAACAACAAACACATGAGCTAGTCTATCAAGACGCATCATAGTTAAATTGGGAACATCATTCCAATAATTTACTATAATCATTGATACCAACGTCACAAGAGTGTTTGCCATCCAGTTCTCATCTCGAGGGATATGATGAAATTCAACCTTTGTAAAGAAAGTTGAAATCCTCCTCGCGTAGTCTCTATATGGTATTAAACCGGGTTGGTTCATCTCCCATTCACCTTTGATTTGATTCACAACCAAAGCCGAATCTCCAAAGACATCTAAATGCTTAATTCTGAGATCAATGGCCTCTTCAAGCCCCATAATGCAAGCTTCATATTCTGCCATATTGTTTGTACACTTGAAAGTCAATCTAGCTGTAAATGGAAGATGCGTACCTTGAGGAGTAATAATCACTGCCCCAATTCCATTATCATACTGATTAACAACTCCATCAAATACCATGCCCCAACGGGAACCAAGTTCTAGTCCTTCTTCAAGCAATGGTTCATCACAATCTTTCATTTTTAGGTACAAGATCTCTTCATCCGGAAAATCATATTGTACTGACTAGTAATCTTCAATAGGTTGGTGAGCCAAATGGTCAGCCAAGACACTACCTTTAATTTCTTTCTGAGATCGGTATTCGATATCATACTCTGATAACAACATCTACCAACGGCCAATCCTCCCAGTTAAAGTAGGCTTCTCAAATATATACTTGATTGGATCCATTTTGGATATCAACCAAGTGGTATGATTTAACATATACTGACGCAGACGCTTAGCAGCCCAAGCCAATGCGCAACAAGTTTTCTCTAGCATAGAATACCGAGTCTCACAATCGGTGAGCTTCTTACCGAGTTAGTAAATTGCAAATTCTTTCTTTCCAGTCTCATCTTGCTGACTAAGAACACAACCCATACTATCTTCAAGCACAGTTAAATACATGATCAAAGGTCTTCCTTCAATAGGCGGAGATAAAATTGGAGGCTCAAGCAGATATTCTTTGATACTGTCAAAAGCTTTCTGGCAATCTTCGGTCCGATCACAAGACTGATCTTTCTGAAGAAGCTTAAATGTAGGCACACATGTGGAAGTTATGTGTGAAATGAATCTTGAGATATAATTCAAGCGGCCGAGAAAACCTCTGACTTGCTTCTCAATTTTGGGCGCAGGCATCTCTTGTATTGCTTTGACCATGGCAGGATCAACTTCAATACCCTTCTCACTAACAATAAAGCCCAACAACTTACCAGAACGAACACCAAAAGTGCACTTATTAGGATTCAAGCGAAGTTTATATTTCCTCAAACGCTGGAATAGCTTCAACAAATGCTCAACATGTTCCTCTTCATCAATTGATTTAGCAATCGTGTCATCGACATAAACTTCAATCTCTTTATGCATCATATCATGAAAAAGAGTAGTCATTGCTCTTTGGTAAGTTGCACCAGCATTCTTCAAACCGAAAGGCATCACTCTATAGCAGAATGTTCCCTAAGGTGTAATGAATATGGTCTTCTCCATATCTTCGGGTGCTATCTTGATTTGATTATATCCGGAAAATCCATCCATAAATGAAAAGACTTTGAATTTAGCAGTATTGTCTACCAACATATCAATGTGTGGCAGAGGGAAATCATCTTTCGGACTAAATTTATTCAAATCTCTATAATCAACACACATGCGGACTTTTGCATCCTTCTTTGGCATAGGCACAATATTGGCCACCCATTGCAGATATTCAGTAGTCACAAGGAAACCGACATCATTCTGCTTTTGCACTTCTTCTTTGATCTTCACTACCATATCAAGATGCGTTCTTCTACACTTCTGCTTGACTGGCGGGCATTCTGGCTTCAACGACAATCTGTGCTCCACAATCTCAGAATCCAAACCAGGCATGTCTTGATAGGACCAAGCAAACACATCTGAATATTCTCGAAGAAGATCAATCAACCCCTTCTTAACAGCTGGACACAGTCGAGACCCAATCTTGACTTCCTTTACATCATCCTCAGAACCCAAGTTGACTAACTCAATCTGCTCTTCAAATGGCTGAATGGCTTTTCCTTCATGCTCAAGAAGACGAGACAATTTGTCACTTACTTCTTCATCACTTTCCTCCTCAGCCTCAAACACAGGGAATTCAAAATTTGGAGAAGGAGAAGGATCATTGTATTCAATGGGGTTAGAAACCAACCTGCATAATGATTTGATATTTTGATTTTAGAGAAGTGAATTTGTGACCAAATATTATGCAGATGGACAATTATTATTATTTATATATGTTTTTTTGTGATTACTATTTTCAGAATAAAGCAAAAAAATAAAAATGAAACATCATAGATGTGGACGAATAAAATTATACTTTATTAATGATCACTTTGAAATGCCGAACAATGTTCACTTCTCCCTTAGGCATAGGAGAAGGATTTTCAAAAACAAATAAAAGAAATTACTTAGATCCATGCAAAATAACAGGAATATCAACAGCAGTCCAATTGTTGCAAGCCTTTCCATGCGGCACAAAATTGGTGCACTCTTCCTCTTTGTCATCCTCTAGCACATCAGCTAAGTGTTGTTCATTGCCATGAATGAACCCTCCGCTACGGAAGCTAAGTTACATATCCTCTGATCTAGCAGCTGACGAACCTTGCTGAAAACCCATACCGGTTCTATCCTTATTATCAGAGACCTATATCACTTGTCCCCACTGGTCAACAATTCCCTCTTCAACAATCTTCCTTGCATCCTTCAATGAGGACATAGGTGCCCCAACTCTCTTTTCAACAACAATAGATAAAGCTTGGAATGGAGTTCCAACCTCATCCTCAGCTTCAACATAAGAGAAAAATGACAAGTGGCTAACCAACAACGCCTTTTCCCCGCCAACAATGACTAATTTCCCGTTCTTGACAAACTTGAGTTTCTGATGCAATATGGAGGTAACAGCTCCCGCCTCTTGAATCCATGGCCTTCCCAATAGACAACTGTAGGCCGGGTGGATATCCATTACTTGGAAAGTAATATGGAAGTCACTTGGACCTGTCTTCACTAGAAGGTCCACTTCACCAATCACCATCTTGCGTGAACCATCAAAAGCCTTGACGATTACACCACTATATCTCATAGGCGCTCCTTGGTATGACAACTTTGATAATGTTGACTTTGGCAGCATATTCAACGAAGATCCGATGTCAACAAGTACATTGGCTAAAGTGTCATCTTTGCAATTCATGGAGATATGCAAAGCCAAGTTATGATTCCTACCCTCCTTAGGGAGTTCTTCATCATAGAAACTGAGATTATTGCAAGAAGTTGTGTTAGCCATAATATGATCAAACTGATCCACCGTAACATCATGTTCCACGAACGCTTGCTCAAGAACTCTTTGCAGTGCTTCTCTGTGTGCTTCTGAATTCATAAGCAGAGACAGTACTGAAATTTTTGAGGGGGTTTGGAGCAGCTGCTCCATCATATTGAACTTACTTTTCTTTATCAAACGAAGTACCTCATCATCATCGTTAGTCTTCAAATTATGGATTCACCAGACTGGGGCTTTGGAGCACTAACTAGATCTACTGCAAGCACTTCCACTTTCTTACCAACTGCTGAATCTTCCACATCTTTTGGGAACACCGTCCCAAACACTCGACCACTGTGGGTCACCTTGGTTACATCAGCAATGCTCACGACATAACTGGTCGTAGGTAATGGAACCTCTTGACCACCCTTCACCATAGTTGTATTGTACTGATAAGGAATAACCTTATCGTATGCATACGGGACTAAGCCCGTCAACCGTATGACCAACGACGATAGGGATCTCTGGCTAATACTGTTACTATTGCTACTATCATACTAAATCACCACTCTCTCAGGATTCTTAAACATGGGAACAATGACATTCACATCGTCACCTAAGTTATGGGATTGGAAGATTTGAATCATGTCTTCATCCATCAACCGTTGGATATCCCTTTTCACAATCACACAACCCATTGGGTTAACACTGCAGATAACACAACCATCATGGTCATGCTCACAATCGCTCACTAAGTAAACATCCTTGTGCATCCTTACCAAGGATCTCCTAATAAAGCAGACATCATAGATTTTGAACTCCCCAAGACAACCGTCCACCATGTTGACAGATGAATTTCCATGAGCTTGCAGTGGGTTAGCTTTCACATTAGGTGCACGGTCCTCAAAGAACACCATTCCACTTTTTATTGGCTTCTGAACCTCATACTTGAGTGGATAGCAGTTTTCAATATCATGTCCGAGTGCCCCTTGATGAAAAGCACAACGGAGTTCTGGCTTGTACCACCATGGAATTGGTTCAGCGACTTGCGGAGGATTTCTCGGTTGTAGCAGGTTCTTGAGAACCAATGATGGATATAACTCTGCATATGTCATCAGAATAGGGTCGAAAGAGACCTTTTTCCTCTCAAAATTTTGTTGTTGATAATTGTTGGTATTGTTGTTGTTGTAGGTGTTTGTTCGTTGCTGTGGTTGTTGTTGACGTTGTTGTTGTTGAACTGGTGCTAATTGACTTGCTGAAAACACAGGAATTACTAAAGATACTTGATGGTGATGTTGACGGGGTGGTTGACTTCTTCTGATATGAGGCCTCCTTTGCCTCCCACTTGAAATTGCATTGGCTTCATTGTCTTTCTTCTTACCAAAACTGTTGCCGTATCTCTTGTTGGACGATACCTCCTCCTTAGAAAACCGTCCTTCTCGGGCACCTTCTTCTAGCCTCATCCCCATATTTACCATTTTGGTAAAATCACTAGGGGCACTAGCAATCATCCGCTCATAATAAAATGAGCTCAGGTCTTCAGAAAATTTTTGGTCATCTCCTTTTCCTCTAAAGGAGGGTTGATCTGAGGAGCGAGTTCTCTCCACCTCTGAGCATACTCTTTAAACATCTCTTTGTCTTTCTGAGACAATGATCTCAACTGATCTCGATCGGGATCCATATCAACGTTGTACTTGTACTGCTTTACAAAAGCTTCACCCAAATCGTTGAAAGTGCGGATGCTCGCACTATCCAACCCCATATACCATCTCAACGTAGCGCCGGTCAGACTATCTTGAAAGTAGTGGATCAACAGATGATCATTATCCATTTGGGTAGACATCTTGCGGGCATACATCACTAGATGACTGAGCGGATATGTGTTCCCTTTGTATTTTTCAAAGTCATGCACTTTGAACTTCACTAGAATCTTCACATTCGGCACTAGACACAGTTCAACAACACTCTTCCCAAATAGGTCGTTACCTCTCAAAGTTTTCAACTCCTTGCGCAGCTCAAGAAATTGATCTTTCATTTCATCCATTTTCTCATAAACATCCGGGCCCTCAGACGGCTCGGAATGATAAATGGTGTCTTCCACACGAGGCAAGGTATGCACGACAGGAGGTGGCACAAACATGACCGAGCTAGATGCCGGCATAGAAGCAAATGTAGGCGCAAAGCCTTCAGGCATGAAGTTCGGAGGCATTCCCCACGGGAATCCAGTAGGCATGTTGGACGTAAAATGAGCAGCAGTAGCAGGCATGGTAGAGGTAGCCACCTCTGAAATAACAGTCCTCTGAGGCGGAGTAGTTGTAGGTGTGGGAGAAGACTGGCTCTGTGCAGCTAGAACTGACTCCATCATGGCAGTCAGGCGGGCGATCTCCTCTTTCAAATCTCTATTCTCTTACTCAAGATGTTCCATGATTCTGGAGTGATTGGCGCGAGTATTGTACCGATGAGTCAGCTTGGCTGAAGCACAGAAGAAACACAAATGAGACATCTGGCGAAAGTGGAACCTGCTTATGCAAATGATGAATGAAATGCAATGCTTGATTATTTTTATTTTCAAGGAACTTACTATATTATTTGCAAATATATATATATATATATATATATATATATATATATATATATATATATATATATATATATATATATATATATATATATATATATATATATATATATATATATATATATATATATATATATATATATATATATATATATATATATATATATATATATATTTAACAACAATTGCAGCAATTTGATATGACCGTAAAAAATCTCTTTTATTTATATAATTGGAAGGATTACACTGAGTACAATTTCTGAAACCAAATGAAAAATACAAGAGAAAAGGAGACTAGTCATCCTAAGGATCCCTAACAACAATGTCAGAAGATCTGGCTTTAGGCGCGTACTTTCTTCGAATGCGTCGAATCTCGATCTCAAACGAAGCCTTCATCCGAGTCTTCTCGAGGACAAGCTGATCAACAATCTTCTTCCAAGCAACGGAAGGTTGAGGCATGCTAGAGGAAGATGAAACCTCCGGCTCTTTCTGTCTCTTTGTCACTCGATCTTCAAGTAGCTCAATAAGTGCATCTTTATCCTTAGACTCAAGTTGAAACTCCTCATGCTTTTTGCTCAAAGCATGGAAACACTCTTCCCACATATCCTTCCCTTGTTTCATCTTGGCGAGCGCGTCTTCCAACTCCTATACATCTTGTTTGGGGAGAGTTAATGGCTCAACCACAACCATAGACATAGGTCTCTCACAAGGATAAGGCATCTTCAACTCCAAAGCCCTCTTCTTCACACAAAGAGTGTAAGCTTCCAAAGCTACACAATTGCATGGACCAAGCTCGGATCTTTCTTTCCTATGCACATTATGCCAAGCATGCACAATCTTCTGCTTCAAATGTTGGGTATCTTTACCCTCTTGATAAAAAAGACCTTCTAACAACATGTTATTAGGTTTGTCTCTCAAGGGGAACCCAAGTTGACGACGAGCCAAAGCAGGGTTGTAGTTAATTCCTCCTCGTGTACCAATAAGGGGCACATTAGAGAATTCACCACAATAATCAATAATCTCCAAACTGCTCAAAGAAGGATCATACCAAACTATATCATCATTAGTGAGAGACATATGTCTCTGAGACCACCGTAGAAATTATTTGTTCTCCACAAAAGCAAGTGTTTGAGGCAAGTGCGAAATAAGCCACTTGTACAGAAGAGGAATGCAACAGACAATCGTTCCACCACCCTTATAATTCCTTAGATGCAAAGAGAAGTACATATCACCTAACAGAGTAGGCACAAGATTCCCAATTAAGAAGATTCTAATGGCATTAACATTAATAAAACTGTCAATGTTAGGGAGCAAAGCTAATCCATAAATGAGCAACACAAAGATAGATTCAAAAGCATCCACACTACTAGCTTGAGCAAAAGCAGTAGCTTCCTTAATGAGGAAATAAGATAGCAACCCAAACAATCCTCCTTTGTTCACCCAATGAGCCTCTATCCCAGAATTCTTCAAATGAAGAGCTTCAGCTATAAGATGAGATATGGGAATCTCTTCCAATCCACTAAAAGGCACTTTGCTAGAAATAGGTATCCCCAAGAGATGGGCATACTCCTCCAACGTAGGCACACACTGATAATCCAGAAAAGTGAAGCAACGGTAGAGAGGGTCATAGAACTGCACTAACACACTTATAAGTCCTTCAACCACATTAGCAGACGAGATAGATAGAAGCTTCCCATGACATTGCTTGAAGTCCAAGGGATATAATACAAAAGATGCTAGCTTCCATAAATCTTTCAAGTCGGGACATCTGAAACTGTACTTCTTAGTGTTCCTTCGTCCACAATCCATGGTCTAAAAATATTTGCAAATAATACTTCAGTTCCTTGAAATTTTCGTGTGATGAATGTTATGGTGCGCATGAAAGCATGAATGCAACAATCACAAATAAGGGATCACACATAAGGCAAACAAACAAAGGTCAAGGGATGAATCAAATCATTGTCAAGATCAATCATCCATTTTGGTAGATTATGGTTTACACCTTATCAACACCCATGTTCCATTGATATTGACAAGACTTGATTGGATCAACCAAGAATCAAGGGTTTGTTGTAAGTCACGAGCATGGAGTCTGGGTAAGAACCATCCCAAAGGAGTGAACTAAGGAAAAAAACCTGTAGATCATGTTCTAAAAAGTTCCCAGAGTCTTAACTCCATCTATCAGATATTACAGGTTATGATGACTGACTCATCAACCCATAATATTCTCAAGAGAAACTCATCTGAGTGTAGTATCGCGTAACAACTGTTATCAAGTCTACACTTGAACAGCCTCCACACTACGTCCTAAATAGGCCAAGAGGGGGTAAATATTCTACGGTCCTCAGCTTCTCGGACCCCAAATCAAAGATAGTAATTCCTAACCACAAATACTTATGTGACATTTCCAAATCCAAAAGGGTCTCCACTGAGCAGATGAATCTCAAGCCAACTTGTTAAGGACTACTCCACACAAGTCGAACATGACTATGCCATCCTCCTATCTTAATTGCACTCAAGTTCGGGTTAGAACTTATCTCACCACTCAGAGATCACCAAGCACAACAAACAGATTATATCATACAAAAAAATATACATACATAAATTATATACAATTATATACACACAAAAAAGTAGGCTAAACCCACTAGAGACTACTCCCTAGCAGAGTCGCCACTTAATTTCTATAGCAGTAAATTCATGATCATCAAGCTATGGATAAGCAAGACATCAAATAACAAGAGTCGTCACCGCGCTTTTATTGTTTCCAAGGGAAAAGGGAAAAGTACGAACAAAACCCAAAAATAAGAAGTTTTCAAATCAAAACTAATAAAATGCCAGAGATTACAGGTAAGGGGGTTGGTTACACAGAGGGAAGGTGTTAGCACCCAAATAGAGTGGGGGGATGAGAAAAGAATTCATTAATTATATTTTTCTGTTTGACAAGACCTTCGGACTTATGCCTATGTACCAACATAAAAATGAGGGATCAAAACCTCGTAGTTCGTGGTATAAATTTCAAAGTGAATGCTTTGCTTTTAATAAAAATTAGGTTTTTGAAAGGCACAAAGGCCTAAAATGGTTTGAATGAGTTAGTTCCTTTTGGATTTTTGATAACTTTAAGTCAAGTATAATTAAGTCTACTTACAAGTTTGATTAAGAAAAGAAGTTTGACAATGCGATGGCATAAGGCCAAAGTTTTTAGTTTACAATATGGTCTAAGTTTAGAAAACAAGCACAAGCAAATAAGTTTTTAAAAGGATGGAGAGATTTTGAAATTAAAGAAGTGGGGAGGAGATGAAGAGACTAATCCTAAGCACAAATTTAAAAGTTGAGAGTTGAAAAAATCTGACCAATGGGCTGCAATCCAATAGACAAGAATGTCATATAGAAACCCAAATTCTCTTGGACATTAGAATCAAGCAACAAACAATGCACGAAATATCAACTTGAAGAGCAAGGCATCAAATAAAGATAGCCACATCCAAGCTTAACGACTCCATGATCTTCTTCAAATTTCTCCATGTAGCAGATGAATTCCATAATACACAAGTCACATGTTCAAAATAACAGCTTCACAATGATCATGTTTCAGATGAACTCAAATGGATCTTCAATGATGTATCATATGAAGTTTCAAATTACAAGCACTTGGTTACATGAAAGTTGGCATTGGCCAAGTCCTTTGCATAAGGAGAGTTGCCTAAATTCTAAGTCCAATTGTCTTAGATCAAACCAACAGTCCACACAAGATGTTTTTTAGGGTTTTTGTTCTTATTATGTACATTAATGGTCAAATACCACACAAGCCAACACAAAATTCACAATCACAATATATCACAAAATATGGTCCAAGAGGACAAAGTTTAAATGACATTAACATAAACAATTAGAATGGTATGAATAATGACAAATAAATAAAGGTTAAAAAATAAAGTGCATTAAAGTAAATGACTTGAAATTAAATGTTATTTGTTAAGGAGTTAGAAGTTAGTATTGCTTATGCTTTTGCTTTTGTTTTAAGTCAATCTTTGGAGAACACTCAACCCACTTATCACAAGCATGTATCCTTGAACCAAGACATCTTCCAAAGGAAGGAAAAAGGCCAAGTTTCCACACAATACCATGAAAGAGGGGAGACTTACAATCTCACTAACTAGAATGCTATGCCTTTTGTGTCAAAATTTAGCGCTATGTTAAGCAATCGTAATTGGACTTATGTAGAAGTCACAACTATTTGAGGCCGGGCAATAGAATTTTGGTGTTAATGCATGTTAGAGACATAGTATGATGAACTATGCTCATGAAACACACAACACACAAAAAGAATATGCAAAAGTGGGGAACCTAATCTCATTCATACTTATGTTGATTTTGCAATCAACTAGCCTTACGATATAGAGATATCATAGGTCCATGACATGAATGCATAAAGAAGGGGGATGAGATAAAGTGGGGGGGGGGATGGATCAAACTCAAATTGGACAAAGAAGGACTTTTACCAAATTAAGATCATTCATTCATTTTGGGAGATGGAATGTACATTCCACCAATCCCCTAAATTCAATGATCTTAACCTAACAAAGTCAAATCAACCTTGGCCAAGGCCCAACAACACAAGTCAAACTTACAAAGACAATCAAAATGGCTCAACATAATTATTTGACATTTATTCAATTTAAAAATACTACAAATAATGCATTAAATTAAATATGGTTGGTCAATTTTTTAAAAACTCATCAAAACACCAAAGAAATGGCCATGAGATTCATCATAGGTCAAACAAGGTCAAAGGACCTTGGAGAAAAAATTTCAGAATTTTTGGAAACTTAAAAGTATTTTTAAACAATTAAAAATATTCACAAAATTAATTAAATCATGAAAAATATTAATAATGATCCAAAAAATCATTTTAATTCAAAATATGAAAGAGGATTTTATTTAAGTTTTTTTGGGTAAAACTCTCATATTTTTTGGATCAATATTAAAATTAATGAAAATCAAAGGAATAAAATGAAAAATCAGAAATTACAAAAAAATGTGGACCACTTGATCTCCCTCATTAATTGAGGTGGCAGATCAAGTGGCCACAAATGCGCGTTCCATGATGGAGTTGAGTCAGTGTGCTATAACAATGGTCATCCAAACCAACGCTTACGATTAAAGCATTTTAAACTCATCTAATGGCTCGGGACCATGCCACATCATTTTCGGAGCAAAACGCTGACCGCCTTCTTAGGCGACCTTGGCTGGACTGGTCCATTCATCACCATATCATGAATGAAAAAGGAGGACATGATCTGAAAGAAAAAATGACGTAGATCACGAATATCACCTCAATTTTAACTAACTCCAAATATATAGAAAGATATGAGGAGTTGAATTTTGAGGTGTGTCAACTGAGTTGCTTCGATTTGACCTCAAAGCAACTCAATCTTCTTGCCTACATTGGTAGGACTTCAGACAACCAAAGATCCAAGAGAATTGATGAGAATTGAGTGAGAATCGAAGAGAAGAAAAAATCTGGAAAATACCTTCAATGATGTGCAGAACTTGATCTCTCTTGCTTCAATTCGTGCTTGATCTCACTTAGGAAGCTTACAAAAATGGTTTAGGATTGGTACAAAGCTTTGGATCCTGGAGTTTTTGAATCTCCAAACAGTGAGATTCAAACTCAATTTTCAAATGAAAATTATCATGTTTTCCTTTGAATTAAGAAAGTTTGAAGAGTGGAGGCAAAGTTGGCGCACAAAGGTCCTTTGAAATGAGCACAGATGGTCACTATTTATAGCAAATTGAAGTGTTATTTGCACACTTGAAATTTTATCCAAATTTAGCAATGCCATGTTCATGCTTGCATGTGCATGTACAAGCCCATGAAGCAATGCAAATAGGTCCAAAACCAACAATGTTGAAGTCTGAATGAAGCTTGAATGGCAAGGCAAAGTGAAATGATCAATTGAAGTTTTGATTTTGCCAACTGATGCAGGTCTGTTAACACCATGTGCAGCCATAGCAAACATTACCCAAAATGAATGAATTAGGACTATTTGGAAAGCTTAGATCAATAGGAACAACTCTTATGTTCAATACGTTTCCATTTAGGACTTGGATCATGGTGAATTTTGAGGTGGAAGTTTTCAAATTTCAACATGTTGAATAATATTCTAAGTGTCAAGCCATATACTTCAACATTCCACCTTGCTTAACTTTTTATGTGAGATCCAAATTAGAAAAGTGTCTTCATCAAAGTTGTATATATTTAAAAGACCTTCAAAATGGTCACAAGTTTGACATCATTTGGATTTAGAATGAGTGAGTTATGCATTTTTGAAGTTGAGGAAAATCACTTGTTCAATGGTATTGGTCCAAAATGACCTATAAAGTATCCTCATATCACA
Organism: Lathyrus oleraceus; assembly: GCF_024323335.1. Taxonomy (NCBI): domain Eukaryota; kingdom Viridiplantae; phylum Streptophyta; class Magnoliopsida; order Fabales; family Fabaceae; genus Lathyrus; species Lathyrus oleraceus. The sequence goes on along the minus strand of NC_066583.1, from coordinate 280,630,469 downwards.
TGCTCATAAAAGTTGATTTAGCTTTCACTCCAAGCATAAAAGTTGAAGTAGACCTCTTGAATTTAATTGTTTTACTTGGAAATCTTCATCTCATAAAAATTGATCAAGTTATGGCCTTAGGAAGTTGACTTTCAAATTAGGGTTTAGACAAAATGACCTATAATGTTTCAACATAGAAAATGATTTTCCAAGCAAAATTAGATCTAGACCTCAACATGAAAGATGTTTGGATTGTCATTCAGATTAACGTTTCTCTTGGAACCATTTTCATATGATGAAAATTGTAGGAGATAGGGTCTAGGGAGACCCAGTTCTAATCAGATGAATTCATCTAGCCAACCACCATCAACCAACTTGATATCTTGCAATTCTCTTGACATTTTAGGCTCATGGTATATCATATAGGCATAAGATGATGGAATTTGAAGTGCCCCTTGAGATATATTGTTCAATTGATGAGGAAGATTGTTGAAGGAGTTACTCAAGATACCCAGACAAACTAGGGATTCCAATGCAAACAAATTCCGAACTCTTGAAGAATATTTGATAAAAATAACATGTAGAGATCATTGGGACTCATATATGATGCTTAGAGCCATTGTGGATCATTCCTTGGTTGTGCTCTTAGCCATGAGGGTCTTAAACCCTAGATGTGAACTTGATAGATCAATGGTGATCATGCCCTACCTACAAAAGAGTTAGGCAAATGCAAAGACATATTTTTGGTATTTTGGTTAGTAAAAAATGATAATATGCAAGTATGATGCAATCACATGGTGCTTGGTGATCTCTCCCAAAACAAACCCATTGAAAGAGGGGCGAGGAGGATGCTAATGTATGATCCCAATGCAAATGCATTTGATGAGATTACATGAGGGATCTTAGGGTCAAAATTGGGGTCTTACAGCTGCTTTTAAAGGAGTGTTCCTTGAGAAGTATTTTTGGATGGCATCTGTAGCAAGAAGGATATCGAATTTCTCGAATTGAAGCAGGGTAACATGACAATTACGGACTATGCTGCCAAGTTTGAGGAGTTATCTCGATTATGCTCTCATTATAATGGGGTAGAAGCTGAAGGATCTAAGTGCATTAAGTTCGAGAGTGGATTGCTTCCAAAGATTAAGCAATTCATTAGTTACAAGAAGATTCTCCAGTTTTCCACTCTGGTCAACAAATGCAAGATTTATGATGAAGACATACGTATCATATCCAGTCATTACAAGAGCATCAATGACAAGATAAGTGGTAATCATAATCGTAATAAGCCTTATGATTTTACAGATGCTAGGGGGAACAGTGTGTAATACCTCAAAATTTTCCCCCCTCATTCATGCATTCATTTTTAGGTCATTTAACATTTCATATTGCATTTCATCATGTCAATCTGAATTAGATCCAAGAAGCTTGAATATCATCCAAGACACTTTGTGGGTCCTATCTGGGTGATCAATCAATATAAGGGAATGGCTTGAGATACTTCCAACATGTTCAAATGGGGTCTATTCATCAGTCAAAACGTTAATCTTGAAGGAGCAAAAGTTTGTTCATGAGATGTCATGCTCGCTAGGCGAGTAGAATGGGTCGCCTAGCGAGTCCCAAGAAAAGCAACTAGAATCACCTACGCTCAGAGGAATCTCTTGAACTGTCATGCTCGCTAGGCGAAGCCCACGCGTTTTGTAAAAAAAAAAAGAAAAAAAAAAGAAAAAGAAAAAAGAAAAAAGAAAACGAAAAACGAATAAAATAAAATAAATAAATAAATAAATAAATAAATAAATAAAATATAATAGAAAAATCTTGGACTTGGACCTCTCTCATTTGAGCCCACAAAGCCACGAAAATCAGGTTATAAATTCTGAAATTTCAGTAAAGGAAAAAGAAAGAGAGAGAGGGAGAATTGGTGAAAGGTGAAAACACGCTGAAGTTTCCGTGGAAAAAGATAGTGAGAGAAGAGCTAACAGAGTTCAGAGCAACCTCCAGAGACTGAAGGGAACTCATCTGCAAAGAGCCAATTCCATCTCATATAAACCCTAAGCTTGTTCTGCAAAGCCAACAGTGCAATTCAATTTCAATCGATCCTCCCCAATCAGGTATGCCCTATTTCCACTACTTTATACTTTCAACCTGAAATTTCTGAATGTATGAGGTATTATGGGTGAATTTGGAAGAGTGGGTATCGTTAGGTTTTTCATGTGGGCACATGTTTTAGTATGTATGTCATGCCTTGATGTGTGGATCCTTGCCCCCTGACTTTGAATTTTGATACCCTTTTGATGCATGTGTTTGACAAAAGGTTTAGGCCTCCTACACTTGGTTGCTTTTTGTGAGCTCTTTTTGTGAATTTTAATGGCATGATTCATGTGGTTACATTTTGATTTGGGGCAACTCTTGATTGCACCCCATCTTGTCTTTCTAACCTGTTTGTTGAGTTTTTTGTGAGGGTTCACATGACTCCTGAAAGGATAGCTTGCTTGGCATTCCACTTTATTTGTGGGATACCATTTGGAGATTTATTCCGATTACCTGTATTGACTTGCTTTCTTTGATGGTGCCATCTCGAGAGATCTCTGGGTTTCTTATTTCTTTAGCTGTTATTACTTCAGATCTTTATCCGTGTGGTAGATCTCTTGATCCTTTATCTTTCCTGCATTTTACCGCTTTCTTAGCTGGAAGACCTCGATAGGAGGCAATGTTTTCTTTTGTTTGTTTACTTTTGTGCCCAAAGACCTCCAAAAGGAGGCACCAGTGCTAAAGACCTCCCTGAAGAGGCAATTGACGGATAAAAGGGATTAGTAATCAATCCCCCGTTATTCAGTGTGTCGTTCTTTATGCTCGCACTACGTGTCGATGCTTCAGAACAAAAGCCCAAGATCTTTTGTCCGGTCAGTCAGTGGAGAGGGTTCCACCTTTCTGAATCCCCACTTTTTGTCATGAGCACACCCTGTCCAGGGTTAAGAGCTATGAGGTCTTATCCTCATTACCCTTTTGATCTGCTCACCCTGACGTTCAATGTGAGTGGTTAAGATCCCATTTGATTACCTATTCCATGGCTTGTTTGTCGAGGTTGATATGACCCCTCTTGACTAAAGCCCTACCCATATATGTTTGAACCCCCTTGTTGGCATTTTACTTTATGCATGTTTGTTTTGTATGGTGTGACCGTCTCCCCATAGGATTGCTAGGCTTCATATAGTCTCTCGTTTGCATGTCAATTAAGGTAGCACTGTTCCTTCGTCTAGGACTTCCTTTTTTGCATGAGCATTCCTAAAACCCAAACAAACTCATTGATTTTTCTTCTCCTAAGAACACGTTAACTCCTTCTACTACAGGCGAGTAAGTCTCCAAAGGTCGAGCATCCGGTAGATTGCGTAGTAACGTCGTTCATCTAAAAAACACAACCCTTAACCCGTAGTTAGCCGAACTACGGCTTGCTCTGATTCTCATTCCAGATGAGTTACGTAGGCATAAGACGCAATGTCTTAGCGAGCACACTCCTCTTTAACCCATAGGTAGCCGAGCTACGAAGACTCTGATTCTCATATTCAGATGAGATACGTATGCAGTGGATGCGACATCCGTGCGAGTCATTTTCTTTTGACCTTTCTTTTAGTAGATAGTACATTAGATAAACCGACACCCTTTAGACAAGAACAACAAAAGTGGATCCCGTAGAGTACTACGAATGCGTAGGGGTGCTAATACATTCCCTTCGCATAATCGACTCCCGAACCCAAGATTTGGTTGCGAGACCTTGTCTTTTCCTTTCCTTTTTTTTCAGGTTTACTTCGAGCGTTTCCTTTCCCTCCCTTGGGATAAATAACGCACGGTGGCGACTCTTCTGTCATTTCTTCTTCGCCGGTTGTTTTTTCGGATCTCCTTTTTCATGTTGCGACAGCTGGCGACTCTGCTGGGGGGACCCTAGTTTCCCTGAGCGAGTCCCTCCTAGCTTTTGTAGGTTGTTTGTTTATTGGGTGTTCATTCTTTTGTACAGTTATTTATTTTTCAGCATTTACCTGCTTCATTGCATTGTGTACATATCATTGCTGTATCTGTTGGCTCTGCTGTTGGTTTGTTTGTTTGTTGGGATGGGGTGTTCTACGAGAGATAAGCCCATTACCCAGGCTTGAGTGTACAGACAGGTTTTAGAGTGGATATTCGTGTGGCTTGCGTGGCGTGTTTCTACGTTAAGTCGTTCATGAAGACCCACATCCAGACGAGGTTTCTTTGGGATATATTCTGTCCTATGGGTGTTCCATAATGGCAGATGTTCCTCTAGAAATTGTCGACTCTGGTGACCATTTCCCGAGAACTCAGTCAAGGCCTCTCCTCCGAGACGTGATTATGTTAGCTCTGGTGGGTGCACTCTCGCTGATCAATCCGAGGACCCCGAGATTGGGAACTTGCTATTAGGATGTCCTGTTGAGGGGAGTCAGTGGAGGTCTTTTATCTCGTAATAATGCCAAACCTTCACTGGTAAACATATTATTCTCGACCGAAGGGCCGAAGTTGACAAACTTCTGTTCTTAGAACCTACCAGTGAGGGGCGGGCTAAATTCAGGAACCCTTAACCTCCAACCAACCCGGTTTTCTGGAGCAAACCTTTGATCTTGTATTATATTCTTCAGTGGGTTTCTCTTCAGACAGTGCAACCCGACAGATGTTCAAGCAGATACAACAATCCTGATTCCCATGTCACATCATTGCATCACATCATTTTGCATTCATATCATTTAACACATGTTTATCTATTTCTAGGGGGGTTTACATCTTCCTCTTGATTCCGGTCGGGGTTTCTCTGGTTCTCTTAAGATGGATATTGGTAGAAAGAGACATGCCGCCTACAAGTTTCCTGTGGTCTGCTTGGAGCCTATTCAACAACTGATGAAGTTAATGGATCCTGATTCTCTAGAAGGATTCCGAAAGGATTACGGTTTGATTCTAAGTTTCGTCACGGTTCTTTCCAAAGATCAACACGATGCTCTCTTTACATTGTTGCAGTTCTATGATCCTCCATTGAGGTGTTTCACATTCCCGGATTACATTCTGGTCCCTACTTTGGAGGAGGTTGCTAGTTTTCTCAGAATTCCTATCAAGCTGCAGTTGCTATTCTACAGTTCCGAGTTTCTGTCCGATCTCAGCATGGTTGCTTTAACCACATATTTGGGGGAATCAGTCTTGAAGGCTAATATGTGTTAGAAGGGAGAAGTTAATGGTTTTCATCTGAGTTTCTTACTGGGAGAAGCAAAGAAGAAGCTTGAAGATGGTGACCAGAGGGGTTTCAATGTTGTGTTGGCTCTTTGTGTGTATGGGATCGTCCTGTTTCCTAATATGGCGAAATTTGTGGACGTAGACGGCATACGCCTCTTCGTGTTGGGAAATCCAGTGCCGACCTTGTTGGGATATTTCTTTCATTAAGTGCATCACAGGAATGAGAATAGAAGGGGAGGATTGGTGAATTATTGTGCGCCTTTGTTTTATAAGTGGTTCAGTTCCCACCAGCCCAAGTCAGGAGCGTTCGTTGATGTCAAGGACTCGTTGAGTTGGTCGAAGAGATTGATGGGGATAAGAGCTAAAGATATTTCTTGGTGGTCAGACCAGGGCTTGCTTGGGGCGAATATTATTCACAGTTGTGGGAACTTCGCGAATGTACCGTTGGTAGGAAGAAGAAGAGGTATGAACTACAATCCTTCTCTGGTAGTCAGATAGTTTGGATATGCTTTAAGAACTCCGCCTTTGGAAAAGGATGTGGAAGAATCTCTGTTTTTCCATTCTTCATCTGATCTGACTGTATCCTGTAAGGCAGCTGAGGCTTGGCTCAAGGTGATCAAGAGAGGAAGGACCGTGCTTGGAAAAGGAGATTGCAGGACTTACCCTCAGTATGAAGATTGGCTTCAAGGAAGAGTCCAAGAGTTTGGTCTGCCATTTCCTATTGAGGAACCTTTGTATCCACCTACTCCTGAGCAGTCAACAATGGTGAACCGAGAAGAGTATGACAAATTGAAAAATTCCATGGAGGAGCTTCAATCTGAAAACCCGGAGTTAAGTGTGAAGCTGCAAGACTGTATGCATCAATTCCATGAGGCGGAATATCAGAAGAGGGAAGCCGTCAGATTGCAAGGGGAAGCAAAAAGGAAATTAGTTGTGGGGGTGGATTTCTTCAGGAAGACAGACGAAGCCTTGAGATCATCCAGTTCTGAGTTGAGGCGAGTCAAACAACAGTTAGCAGATGCTCATGGTAACTTAGCTGGTTGGCAAGAGCAATGGGATACATTTTTAGCTTCTCGGAAGGCAAAAGAGGAGGAGACGGTGGTCCAATTGACTGGTCAAATGGAGAAGTTAAAAATCCTGCTGAGGGAGAAGAACCATGAGCTGTTATTTGCCCGTTTAACCAATGGCTATATCACAGATCAGTTCAACAAAGCTCAAGGACAGATTGAGGAACTCAAAGTGCTGGCAGGTTTGAAGAAATCCAGACTTGAAGAGGTATTCGGAGAAGATGATGGGAATTACTACAGAGAGCACATCAACGAGTTGTATGGAGTTATTCACAAAAGGAATCTGCTTATCCGGTGTTTGACAAAATCTCCAAATCGTCCTGACACAGTGGCACTACTGGCTGAAGTAAGGAGCAGTCCTTATGGGTTGTATACAGGAGGCTGATTCCTGATTTTTTGTTCCTCTCTTTACTTATTGTATTGTAGTGATGATCCACATGCTTGTTGTGGAGATCCTTTTTTATGTATTATTGGCTAAGGCCGTTTCCCTTCGCGAACTCATTTATATGATGGTTTTCCTTATTGCATCTTGATCTTCGAAGCTTATCTACAACTCGGTATTCTTGCGTGAGACTGGAATCAAGGGGGTAGAATACCCTTTGGAATCGATAAACGTGTCATTGCATTTACATGTTCATTTGCATATCTTGCATAATAGGTACCGCTGCGGTGTTCTCATATTATTTGTTGTTCCACTAGCAGGATAGCTGACTCAGGCATTCACCGGTACGGTACCCGCAAAAACCACCAGAGAGCAATGGAAAGCCTACAAGCAGAGCTCGCCGAGATGAAGATCCGCATGAACCAATTCATGGATGTGGTTCAAGGGGTGGCTTAGGGACAGCAAGAGCTCAGGCAGATGATGCAGCGGAATCCCGCCACTACTCAACCAGAGACGTTGACTGATCCTCCAGCTGGAGAGGTCAACGGACCCAGTGGACCGGGGCCTACCCCGATCCTACATGTCACCTCCGGTCAACAACCCGTCCATGATGACCAGGAGGATCAGCTCCCCTTGCCTCAGGAAGACTTTGGTATGGGTCATGGTATGGACCCTATGTTTCGAAGACTGGAAGAGAGGTTGAAGGCAGTGGAAGGACATAATCCTCTGGGAGTAGACGTTGCTGACTTGGGATTGGTCCCAGGCGTGAGGGTGCCACCGAAATTCAAGGTCCCGATATTTGACAAATACAGCGGCAACTCTTGCCCGAAGACCCATGTGCAAGCCTACTTCCGTAAAATGGTTGCATACTCTGACGATGAAAAGTTGCTTATGTACTTTTTCCAGGATAGCCTAGCTGGGGCATCCCTGGAATGGTATATGAGGCTGGACAGAGCCCACATCCGTTGCTGGAGGGATTTGGCTAAGGCTTTCGTGAAGCAGTATCAGTATAATGCAGACATGGCTCCAGACAGAACTCAACTTCAGAATCTGTCTCTTAAAGGCAATGAGTGCTTTAGGGAATACGCTCTACGATGGAGGGAGACAGCTTCCCGTGTTCAACCTCCTATGTTGGAGAAGGAAATGGCTAACATGTTCATGAACACTCTGCCCGAACCTTATTTGGAGCGCCTGGTGGGTTACAATGCCTCCAACTTTGCTGATGTAGTCTCTACCGGAGAGAGGGTGGAGAATTATCTGAAGACATACAAGACCCAGAGTGGAGGTGGATCTTCATCAGGGGTGAAGAAGCCGTTCATTCAGGGACAAAAGAGGAGAGAAGGGGATGAAAATGCCATATCTTCTTATCATAACAGGGATAACCAGAGGAATAAATTTCAGAACTATCATCAGCAACCGTATGTTGTGGCTGTGACCATTCCGGCTGCAGCACCACTGCAACAATAACAACCACAACGTCAGCAAACTCAGTACCAGCAACAACCACCAGGTAACAGACCCGCCTATCAACAGAGGCAAAGGATGATGGACCGGCGTTTCGACACTCTTCCAATGTCGTACGCTGAGCTACTTTCTAGTCTTCAACAACTACAACTTGTGCAGTTATGCACTCTGGCTCCTCCCGTTGGTAGACTTCTGATGGGTTACGACGCCAACGCTAGGTGTAGCTTCCACTCTGGGGCACCTGGCCACAATATTGAGAACTGCAAAGCTTTTAAGCACGTAGTTCAGGACCTCATAAATTCAAAGGCCATCGACCTTGCACCGGCTCCGAATGTCATCAACAATCCCATGCCCCAGCATGGTGGTGCAAATGTTAATATGATGGAAGGGGAAGCCAGATCCGTCAAAGATACGTTGAAGCTGAAGACTCCGTTGTCGGGTATCAAGGGATACTTGTTGAAGGCCGATGTTTTCCCCGGTTGTGGGAAGGGTTGTTTAGATTGTGCTACTCAGAGTGGAGGTTGTTTGAAGCTACAGCAGGGTATCCAGGTCTTGCTCGACAAAGGTATCCTCAAGGTTGAAGATTTGTTTGTCCAAGAGTCTGCGGAAGGGGTTGAGGAAGAGGTGTTTGAAGATGCTACTGATGAATTCGCAGATGTTGTTCCTACTGATTCTGTAATCCATGATGTAATTGAACTTGATTCCGATGTCTCGGATGTGTGTACTTCAACGCCTCAGACTCGTCAGGGGCCGATTACTTTCTCCAGTGCTGGCATCATTCAGTATGGCCAGGTCTCTGCGGTCAACGATGAAGATGGGGATAGTGATTGCGACATCGATAATTGGGTGCGTCCGAGGATCCCAGGTGAAGTCATCAACAATTGGTCTTCTGAGGAGATTGTCCAAGTCACTTTTCTGAAGGAGTAATTTTCTTTGTTTATTCATGCATATCCAAGTCTTACGTTCCGCCCAGGCGTAATGACTCATTGTAGGGCTCATCTATGTGGATACTTGCATTTTTTATCATAAATAAAGGACATCTTTTTGCATTCAAATATTTTGTTCACTGTCTTTCAATTTTTGCAGTTTTCAAAAATCAAAAAAATATATTTGGCAATGTTTTGTTTAGTTTTCATTCCTTGTTCACACTCATAAGCACATACCATCACTCATGCAGATGCACATCACCGGGTCCTATTGATAACAGTTCTGCTATGACTCGCTTCGACTTTGAAAATCCAATCTTTCAAGCTGAAGAAGGGGGTGATGAAGACTGTGAACTCCCTGAAGAACTTACCATGTTATTAAAACAGGAGGAAAGGGTCATTCAACCGCATCAAGAGTCTGTTGAAGTGATTAATCTCGACACCGAGGACACCAAGAGAGAAATCAAGATAGGGGCTGCTTTGGAAGACGATGTGAAGAAGGGGCTGATTGAATTGCTGCAAGAATATGTTGACATCTTCGCTTGGTCTTATCAGGACATGCCAGGGCTTGACACAGATATTGTGGTACACCGTTTGCCTCTCAAAGAAGGTTGTCCTCCGGTCAAGCAGAAGCTCAGAAGAACAAGACCAGAGATGGCTGTCAAGATAAAGGAAGAAGTGCAAAAATAGTTGGATGCAGGGTTTCTAGCAGTCACAAATTATCCGCCATGGGTTGCAAATATCGTTCCAATACCTAAGAAGGATGGAAAGGTACGGATGTGTGTTGACTACCGGGATTTGAACAGAGTTAGTCCTAAAGATGATTTCCCATTACCTCACATCGATGTTTTGGTGGATAACACAGCTCAGTTCTCGGTATTCTCCTTCATGGATGGCTTTTCTGGCTATAATCAAATTAAGATGGCACCAGAAGACATGGAGAAGACAACATCCATAACCCCATGGGGCACCTTCTACTACAAGGTGATGTCGTTTGGTCTGAAAAATGCCGGAGCAACATATCAACGAGTGATGGTGACTCTTTTCCATGATGTGATTCATCATGAAATCGAGGTTTATGTTGATGATATGATTGCCAAATCTCAGACGGAAGAAGAACATTTGGTGAATTTGCAGAAATTGTTTGAGCGTTTGAGAAAATTCAAGCTGAGGCTTAATCCGAACAAGTGTACTTTTGGGGTGAGATCTGGAAAACTGCTGGGTTTTATTGTTAGTGAAAAAGGGATTGAGGTGGATCCGGCCAAAGTGAAAGCGATACAGGAAATGCCTGAGCCAAGAACAGAGAAACAAGTCCATGGTTTCTTAGGGAGGTTGAACTACATTGCAAGGTTCATCTCTCACCTAACAGCCACGTGCGAGCCAATATTCAAATTGCTGGGAAAAGATCAGGCTATCAGGTGGAATGATGATTGCCAAAGGGCTTTCGAGAAGATAAAAGAGTATTTGCAGAATTCTCCTATCCTTATGCCTCCAGTCCCAGGGAGACCGTTGATCATGTATTTGACAGTACTAGACAATTCCATGGGTTGTGTTCTCGGTCAACACGACGAGACAGGTAGGAAAGAGCATGCCATCTACTACCTAAGTAAAAAATTCACAGACTGCGAGTCGAGATACTAAATGCTTGAAAAGACATGTTGTGCACTTGCATGGGCTGCTAAGCGATTGAGACAATACATGCTGACTCACACAACCTTATTGATCTCCAAGATGGATCTAGTCAAGTACATATTCGAGAAGCCAACTCTCACCAGAAGGGTTGCTCGTTGGCAAATGGTACTGATAGAGTACGATATCCAGTATACATCCCAGAAAGCCATCAATGGGAGTATTCTATCAGACTATCTTGCTCAGCATCCGATTGATGATTATGAGCCGATGAAGTTTGATTTTCCAGATGAAGACATCATGTTCCTCAAGATGAAAGACTGTGAAGAGCCAGTTGTTGAGGAGGGACCTGATCCAGACGAAAAGTGGACTTTGTTGTTTGATGGGGCTGTCAATGCCAGAGGAAGTGGAATTGGCGATGTCATTACTACTCCGAAAGGTGCCCACATGCCTTTCACCGCTCGTCTGACTTTTGAGTGCACAAATAATGAAGCTGAGTATGAAGCCTGTATCTTGGGTATTGAGCAAGCCATTGATTTAAGAATCAAGACTCTGGACATCTTCGGAGATTCAGCTCTAGTGATCAATCAAGTGAATGGTGATTGGAACACCCTCCAGCCCAATCTGGTCCCTTACAGAGATTACACGAGAAGACTATTGACTTTCTTCATAACAGTAAAGCTGTATCATATACCTCGTGATGAGAACCAGATGGCAGATGCTCTTGCCACTCTATCCTCCATGATCAACGTGATTCGGTGGAACCACGCTCCCAAGATCGATGTGATGCGCCTCGACAGGGCCGCGTATGTGTTTGCTGCTGAATTGGTAGTTGACGACAAGCCCTGGTATCACGACATCAAGCGCTTTCTAAAGAATCAAGAGTACCCTGCAGGGGTATCCAACAATGATAGAAAGACTTTGAGAAGATTGGCAGGCAGTTTCTTCTTGAACAAAGACGATGTGCTTTATAAGAGGAACTTCAACATGGTTTTGCTCAGATGCGTGGATAGACACAAAGCAGACATGTTAATGCAGGAAGTTCATGAAGGCTCCTTCGGTACTCATGCCGGCGGACATGCAATGGCTAAGAAATTATTGAGAGTGGGATATTACTGGATGACCATGGAATCTGATTGTTTCAAGTATGCTCGGAAGTGTCATAAATGCCAGATTTATGCTGATAAGGTACATGTGCCGCCAAATCCTTTGAATGTGATGTCTTCGCCGTGGCCTTTTGCTATGTGGGGCATCAATATGATTGGAAAGATTGAGCCGACCGCCTCCAATGGGCATCACTTCATCCTTGTTGCCATCGACTATTTCACCAAGTGGGTCGAAGCAACACCGTTCGCGAATGTCACCAGACATGTGGTTGCCCGTTTCATCAAGAAAGAAATCATTTGTCGCTATGGGATTCCCGAAAGAATCATTAGTGATAATGGTTCTAATCTCAACAACAAAATGATGAAGGAGTTGTGCCAGAACTTCAACATTCAGCATCACAATTCTTCCCCTTACCGCCCTAAGATGAACGGTGCTGTTGAGGCGGCAAATAAGAACATAAAGAAGATTGTGCAGAAGATGGTCGTTACGGTATGGAAGCAGTCCTACCTGTTGAAGTGGAGATTCCTTCTCTAAGAGTCCTGTTGGATGTCAAGTTAGACGAAGCTGAATGGATTCAGACAAGGTTCAATGAGTTCAGTCTTATCGAAGAGAAGCGAATGGCAGCCATTTGTCATGGCCAGTTGTATCAGAGTCGGATGAAGAGAGCCTTTGATCAGAAAGTGCATCCTCGATGCTTCCAGGTCGGAGATTTGGTGTTGAAAAGGATCCTTCCTCCTCAGACAGATCACAGGGGCAAGTGGACTCCTAACTATGATGGACCGTATATTGTCACCAAGGTTTTTGATGGTGGGGCCTTAAGGCTTGCAACTATGGATGGTGAAAACATCACTTCCCCTGTGAACTCAGACGCAGTTAAAAAATACTTCGCATAAAATAGACCCGCTGGACAGTAAAAAGAATAGTCCAGGCAAAAATGGGCATCCCGACGAACCAAGAAAATGAAAAGGTCCGGGAAAAAATTAGGGATTAAAAATGAAAAGATCGTACACCCGATAAGTTGAAAACCTGAAAAGGCAACTTAGGCAAAAATGGGTATCCCGGTGGATTGAAAACCCGAAAAGGGCGATCCAGGCAAAAGTTAGGGATTAAACGAATGACTGCGTTCTGAGTAGTTCTGAATCTCATCTCGTGTCAATGACTAGAAACTTTTAAAGGATAGGAAACAGTCCAATCACTCTTTTCAGAAAGCTGATCATCTGGAGGATCTTGAAGACGAGAAAGTCATGGCAGAATTGGAACCCAATAGAAATCCATTTCACATTGCCATTAGATTAATTTCTGTTTTTATCTTTTGTGCGATTACCTCTTTCCAGGGATTGCTTCCTGATGTAAATGCCTATTCAGAGGCCATTCAATCAATAAAATCATGTTATTCAGTATATCTCTGTTTTCATTTTCATTTTACTGTTTTGTTTGCAAAAATGACGTCCGAATTTTTGATAAACATTGCATCATGAAACATACAAGCTTTACAGGTACATGCTTAATAAACATTTAAAATTGCTGTAAATGTTTAGTGCTTTAGATCGTCTATTCAGAACAGGTACCCTCGGGGCATTTCCTTAAGGTTCCCAACCGATGATCGCGAATGTTTTCCCCTAACAGTCGAAGTTGGTATCTTATCCCTGCAGAGCTGATCAGAGCATTGGATTCTTCGATCCCCAACAGGCTCTCACTGCTGTGCCTCCCCCAAGCTGTTGTTTTAGAATATACACTCCCCAATAGAGTTGACAGTGTCAGACTGTATCTTCCCAGCAGAAGCGGATGCTCCTTAGGGTTCGATGCCAGATCGATGATCTCGACGCCAGATCCATGGTCTCTTTCCTTGAAGCAGAATCTCGGTACCATATCGGTGTTTACTTCCCCTGCTAAGTCGTCTCTCTCGCAGATTATGGTTTCCAGAACCACCATCGCTTTCCCCAACAGCAGGTTTTCAGTGTCGTTCTCTCCTCAGTCAGAGTCTCGGTATTTCGTCATTGCTAGAACACCGTGTGACGGGTCATTTCCCCACAGAGTTCTTTGCGCTGTGCATCTCCAACAGCCTTGCCAGAGTCCAGAAGATGGTGATCATTTCCCCAGCAGATTCCCTTGCCTCGGCTTGGCATTTTACCCAGCATTTCCCATCCCTGCATGTAGAATCATATTGCATTGCATCCTCCCAAATCGCGTAGCATTTCCATTTTCATGGAGCATTACGCCATTGAAAAATTCAAACATACGCATGTAAGCATAAAACATTCTCGGTATCCCAAGTGATAAGCCAGAAGTTGTTTCCAGTACTCAGACTGAAGATTGTTCATGACTTACCTTTATTATCCCCAGCAACTATCATTGGCCCATGCGCCGCCTCTATTATCTTTCCCTATTTCTGCCGATGCTGACAGGCATGAAGTTTTTCCGGTATTCAGACCGAAGTGACGTTCAGGCCAGTTTTCCGATGTTCATATCGAAGAAGTTTCCGAAATTCAGGTCGATGCAACTTGTGGCATTCAGGTGAGTTTCCGGTATTCAGACCGAAGTGGCATTCAGGCCAGTTTCCGGTATTCAGACCGAAGTGGCGTTCAGGCCAATTTTCCGATGTTCAGATAGAAGAAGTTTCCGACATTCAGTTCGATGCAACTTGTGGCATTCAAGCCAGTTTCCGGTATTCAGACCGAAGTGGCATTCAGGCCGGTTTCTGGTATTCAGACCGAAGTGGCGTTCAGGCCAGTTTTCCGATGTTCATATCGAAGAAGTTTCCGACATTCAGGTCGATGCAACTTGTGGCATTCAGGCCAGTTTTCGGTATTCAGACCGAAGTGGCATTCAGGCCAGTTTCCGGTATTCAGACCGAAGTGGCGTTCAGGCCAGTTTTCCGATGTTTAGATCGAAGAAGTTTCCGACATTCAGGTCGACGCAACTTGTGGCAATCAGGCCAGCCTCTCGGTGTTCAGACCGATATTAATAATCACATATCTTCCGATGTTCAGATCGAAGTCATTTCCAGTATTCAGACTGATGAGCGGCATTCAGGCCATGATTATTTTTGTGTTACCATTTATTTTGGTATCCAGGTTAACATTCTTTTTCAGTATTCAGACTGACTCTCACCGTATCATCCAAGACACTTTGTGGGTCCTATCTAGGTGATCAGTCAACACAAGGGAATGGCTTGAGATACTTCCAACATGTTCAAATGGGGTCTATTCATCAGTCAAAACGTTAATCTTGAAGGAGCAAAAGTTTGTTCATGAGCTCTCATGCTCGCTAGGCGAGCAGAATGGGTCGCCTAGCGAGTCCCAAGAAAAGCCACTAGAATCACCTACGCTCAGAGGAATCTCTTGAACTGTCATGCTCGCTAGGCGAAGCCCACGCGTTTTGAAAAAAAAAAGAAAAAAAAAAGAAAAAAAAAAAGAAAAACGAAAAAAATAAATAAATAAATAAATAAATAAATAAAATATAACAGAAAAACTTGGACTTATACCTCTCTCATTTGAGCCCACAAAGCCACGAAAATCAGGTTATAAATTCTGAAATTTCAGTAAAGGAAAAAGAAAGAGAGAGAGAGGGAGAATTAGTGAAAGCTGAAAACACTCTGAAGTTTCCTGGGAAAAAGATAGTGAGAGAAGAGCTAACAGAGTTCAGAGCAACCTCTAGAGACTGAAGGGAACTCATCTGCAAAGAGCCAATTCCATCTCATATAAACCCTAAGCTTGTTCTACAAAGCCAACGGTGCAATTCAATTTCAATCGACTACTTTATACTTTCAACCTGAAATTTCTGAATGTATGAGGTATTATGGGTGAATTTGGAAGAGTGGGTATCGTTAGGTTTTGCATGTGGGCACATGTTTTAGTATGTATGTCATGCCTTGATGTGTGGATCCTTGCCCCCTGACTTTGAATTTTGATACCCTTTTGATGCATGTGTTTGACAAGAGGTTTAGGCCTCCTACACTTGGTTGCTTTTTGTGAGCTCTTTTTGTGAATTTTAATGGCATGATTCATGTGGTTACATTTTGATTTGGGGCAACTCTTGATTTCACCCCATCTTGTCACTCAAACCTATTTGTTGAGTTTTTTTGTGAGGGCTCACATGACTCCTGAAAGGATAGCTTGCTTGGCATTCCATTTTATTTGTGGGATACCATTTGGAGATTTATTCTGATTACCTGTATTGACTTGCTTTCTTTGATGGTGCCAGCTCGAGAGATCTCTGGGTTTCTTATTTCTTTAGCTGTTATTACTTCAGATCTTTATCCGTGTGGTAGATCTCTTGATCCTTTATCTTTCCCGCATTTTACCGCTTTCTTAGTTGGAAGACCTCGATAGGAGACAATGTTTTCTTTTGTTTGTTTACTTTTGTGCCCAAAGACCTCCAAAAGGAGGCACCAGTGCTAAAGACCTCCCTGAAGAGGCAATTGACGGATAAAAGGGATTAGTAATCAATCCCCCGTTATTCAGTGTGTCGTTCTTTATGCTCGCACTACGTGTCGATGCTTTAGAACAAAAGCCCAAGATCTTTTGTCCGGTCAGTCAGTGGAAATGGTTCCACCTTTCTGAATCCCCACTTTTTGTCATGAGCTCACCCTGTCCAGGGTTAAAAGCTATGAGGTCTTATCCTTATTACCCTTTTAATCTGCTCACCCTGACGTTCAATGTCAGTGGTTAAGATCCCATTTAATTACCTATTCCATGGCTTGTTTGTCGAGGTTGATATGACCCCTCTTGACTAAAGCCCTACCAATATATGTTTGAACCCCCTTGTTGGCATTTTACTTTATGCATGTTTGTTTTGTATGGTGTGACCGTCTCCCCATAGGATTGCTAGGCTTCGTATAGTCTCTCGTTTGCATGTCAATTAAGGTAGCACTGTTCCTTCGTTTAAGACTTCCTTTTTTGCATGAGCATTCCTAAAACCTAAAAAAACTCATTGATTTTTCTTCTCCTAAGAATACGTTAACTCCTTCTACTACAGGCGAGTAAGTCTCCAAAGGTCGAGCATCCGGTAGATTGGGTAGTAACGTTGTTCATCTAAAAAACACAACCCTTAACCCGTAGTTAGCCGAACTACGGCTTGCTCTGATTCTCATTCCAGATGAGATACGTAGGCATAAGACGCGATGTCTTAGCGAGCACATTCCTCTTTAACCCATAGGTAGCCGAGCTACAAAGACTCTGATTCTCATATTCATATGAGATACGTATGCAGTGGATGCGACATCCGTGCGAATCATTTTCTTTTGACCCTTCTTTTAGTAGATAGTACATTAGATAAACCCACACCCTTTAGACAAGAACAACAAAAGTGGATCCCGTAGAGTACTATGGATGCGTAGGGGTGTTATACCTTCCCTTCGCATAATCGACTCCCGAACCCAAGATTTGGTTGCGAGACCTTGTCTTTTCCTTTCCTTTTTTTTTTCCAGGTTTACTTCGAGCGTTTCCTTTCCCTCCTTTGGGATAAATAACGTACGGTGGCGACTCTTCTGTCATTTATTCTTCGCCGGTTGTTTTTTCGCATCTCCTTTTTCAGGTTGCGACACAGTGGATTCAACCAAAGACTGTTGGTGTGAAGACTCAAAGTGGGGGATGTGCTCCCACTCGTGTTAAGTGTTTCAAGTGTGGAGTACTAGGTCATCGTTCTCCACAGTGTACTACTTTGAATTGTTACTGATGTGGTAAGGTTGGTCATCGTGCTTCTGAATGCAAAAGTGTTGTTGTAACCCGTTTTAATTGTGGAGAGCAAGGTCATATTAGTACTCAATGCCAGAAGCCTAAAAAGATTGCTGATACTAAAGTTCAAGGGTTGGTTTTTTCTCTCAGGGGTGCAAATGCTTCAAATTCCGATAATCTCATAAGAGGTACAAGTTTTATTAATGGAAATCCTTTGGTTACTATTATCGACACGGGTGCTACACATTTATTCATATTTGCTGATTGTGTCAAAAGGTTGAATCTTGAGGTGTCTTATATGAATGGTCATTTGGTCATTGATACTCCAGCTAATGGCTCAATGACTACTACAATGATTTGTTTGCATTGCATGTGACTGTTTATGAAAGGGATTTCATAATTGACTTAGTTTTTTAAGCATTAAGTATCTCGATATTATCTTGGGTATGAAATGGCCGATATTCAACCACATCTACATCAACTGTTACAACAACTTCGTGCTTTTTCCAGAGTTTGTTGTAGAGGGAGATTGTATGTTTATTTCCGCTAGTCAAGTGGAAAAGTTCTTGATTGGTGAAGAGAATGTGTTTGCTATGTTTGCTTCCTTGAAACTCGAGATAGAAAAAGTAATCGGTAATCTGCAGGTACTCTGTGATTTTCCAAATTTATTTCCTAATGACATAAGTGATCTACCTCTAGAAAGAGAAGTTGAATTCGCCATAGATTTAGTACTTGGTACTAGACATGTATCGATGGTTCCTTACATAATGTCTCGATCAGAGTTAAGTGAACTGAAGAAGCAGTTAGAAGAATTTCTTGAGAAGAGATTTATCAGACCAAGTGTGTCAGGTTGGGGAGCACTAGCGTTGCTTATAAAGAAAAAGGATGGGAGTATGTGGCTGTGTGTTGATTACCGCCAACTGAATAAAGTGAAGATTAAGAACAATTATCCACTTCCCATAATTGATGATCTAATGGATCAGTTGGTGGGGGCTTGTGTGTTTAGTAAGATTGACTTAAGGTCAAGCTATCACCAGATCTGAGTGAAAAGTGAAGATATTCTGAAGACAACATTTAGAACTCGATATGGTCATTATGAGTACTCTGTGATGCTGTTCAGAGTGTCTAACGCTCCCGGTGTGTTTATGGAGTACGTGAATCTTATTTTCCATCCTTATCTAGATCGGTTCATTGTGGTGTTCATTGATGATATATTGGTGTATTCTAAATCAAATGAGGATCATGCAGAGCATCTTCGTGTGGTACTACAAGTGTTGAAAGAGAAGAATTATATGCCAAGTTATCTAAATATGAGTTTTGGTTACGAGAAGTGAGCTTTCTCGGGCATGTAATTTCAGGTGGTGGTATAGCAGTTGATGCGACAAAGATTGATGTAGTGCTTTAGTGGGAGGTTCCGAAGACAAATTTTCAGATTCGAAGTTTCCTTGGTTTGGCTGGCTACTGCAGAAGATTTATTGAGGGGTTCTCGAATCTAACTTTACCTCTAACCCAGTTGACTCGAAAGGGTCAAGCCTTTTTGTGGGATATGCAGTGTTAGAATAGTTTTTAAGAATTTAAGAAAAAGTTAACGACGGTATCAGTTTTGACATTACCAGAACCTTCAAAACCATTTGTTGTTTATTGTGATACGTCTCGGATGGGTTTGGGTGGTGCTTTGATGAAGAATGGTCAAGCGGTAGCTTATGCCTCTCGACAATTGAGGATTCCCGAACGTAACTACCTTAGTCATGATGTTGGAGCTCAAGTGGATGATCTTGGAGGAGAGCCATAGAAGCAGTTTGAGTATTAATCTAGGTGCTACTAAGATGTACCAAGATCTGAAATACTTATTTTGGTGGTCGAGAATAAAGAGAGACATTGTCAGTTTATGTACTCTTACTTGACTTGTCAGAAATCAAAGGTGGAGCACCAGAGACCAGGTGGACTAATGCAACTATTGGATGTCCCTGAGTGGAAGTGGGATAATATATCGATGGACTTTGTGACAGGTTTACCAAACACTGCTAAAGGAAATGATGATATATGGGTCGTTATGGATAGGTTGATGAAATCGACTTATTTCATTCTGATTAAGAGCAACTTTTAGTTGCAGAAGCTAGAAGAAATTTATATCAACGTAATGGTGAAGCTTCATGGTATTCGATCTAGTATTGTTTCTAATAGAGACCTGAGGTTCACGTCTAGATTTTGGGGGAGCTTAAAGGATGCCTTGGGTTCTAAGTTGAGGTTGAGTTATGTGTATCATCCACAGACTGATGGCCAGACTGAGAGGACGATTAAGTCTATAGAGGATTTGTTGCGGGCTTGTGTCCTAGAGTAGGGAGGTGCTTGGGACGACCACCTTCCATTGATAGAGTTCACGTATAATAATAGATACTATTCAAGTATTTGGATGGCACCTTTTGAGGCTCTCTATGGTAAGAGGTGTAGAAATCCTCCATGTTGGTATGAGACTGGAGAGAATAATGTGATTGGGCTTGAGATTGTTCAACTGACCACCGAGAAGGTGAAGATGATCCAAGAGAATATGAAGGCATCTCAGAGCAGGCCGAAAAGTTACCATGACAAAAGGAGGAAGGCTCGTGAATTCAGTGAGGGTGATCATGTTTTTCTTAGAGTCACTCTGGTGAATGGGGTTGGTCGTGCGCCGAAGTCAAATAAGCTTACACCTTATTTCATTGGTCCATACTAGATCACTCAGCGGGTTGGAGCTGTTTCTTACAGATTAACTTTACCTCTGTCATTGGAGAATTTGCATGATGTATTCCATGTGTCCCAACTCCGGAAGTATATTCGTGATCTTTCTCATGTGATTCAGATGGATGATATGCATGTGAGGGATAATATAACTGTGGAGGATTTACCTTTGAGGATTACTGATCGAGAAGTGAAGCAACTCAGAGTTTAGAAGAATGCTCTTGTGAATGTCGTCTTGGGGTGTTGGGGGCAGCATGACCTAGGAGTCGAAAAGTCAGATGAAGGAGTCTCATGCGAATCTATTTTTATCTGGTAATTTTCGAGGGCGAAAATCTTCTAAGTGTGTGTGTGTGTGGGGGGGGGGGGGGGGGAGTTGTAATGCCTCGACTTAGAAAGTTTTCTATTTCTAATTATTTTTGTATTTGCTGTGTCATTTGATTGATGTTATCAACCATTTATGATGATTGAGGGTATTTTATAATTACTAGGGTTTATTGGTTTTGAGAACGGGGAGTGTAGAGATATTTATCTAATTAGTTTAGTATTTTAAATAATTATTAGATATGTATTTAATTAATTTAAATATTTATTTAAGGTGTGATATTATTTTGTTATTAAAGTTAAATAATTATTTAGTTGGGATAATTAATTGAGTTATTTAATTTTGGAAATTTCTTTACTCATGGAATCAACAGACAAATGGAAAGTGAAAAGTCAGAAATTAATATAGATTATTATTATTATTATTATTATTATGGTCATTATCATTATGATTGTGATTATTATTAATATATTATGGGAAGGGAGAGAAAAAAAGGGGAAACATTGTATCCTAAAAGAAAATTAAAAAGAAAAGATACAATGAAAAGAAAACTGAAAAAAAACATTATCGAGAACATTGAAGAAAGTTGAAGAATTGGGATACATAGAGGATTTGGGAAGATCTATTTCTAGGTAAGGAGGGATTTCTTTACTAATGGATTCTTATAGACAGTTAGGATAGTGAGGGGTCCTTACCCTCATATCTTTGAATTTTTACTATACAAGATTTATGACCTTGTTTGTAACCAAATGAGTTTTGGTCCAAACCCCTAAGGAATATGTTTACAAGTAAATTATGCCTTTTGGAATTTTTGGAGATATGCCTATTGTAGTATATAATATCTATTTAGCCTATTTTTCCAAATATTATAGACTGTGAATTGTTATATAGTATTTATATCTATATCTATATCTATCTATCTATCTCTCTCTCTCTCTCTCTATATATATATATATATATATATATATTTGTTGGTTCATATATTAGTTGTATTGATAAAATAAAAATTAGAGGACTAACATTGAAAAATATATTAGTTAGATGTTGTTGAATGTGTTTTAAATTGAATCATGATTATGTTATTAATATGTTTTTATCCCGCGATTGATAAATTATATAATACGTTTATGAGATAACATGTGTATAACGTTATGTGTGTATATTTATATATGTGGATAATGCCAATTTATGCTTTTATATATATATATATATATATATATATATATAGAGAGAGAGAGAGAGAGAGAGAGAGAGAGAGAGAGAGAGAGAGAGAGAGAGAGAGAGAGAGAGAGAGAGAGAGAGAGAGAGAGAGAGAGAGAGAGAGAGAGAGAGAGAGAGAGAGAGAGAGAGATTGATTGATTTTTGTATAAAGGCTCGGTAGTAATTGGTAATATATATCACTGTATATGAATATTGTTTATGTGCACATAATAATAAGGTCAAAACTATAAATTTGTTTCTATGCATACATGTTTCTACGATGAAGAATTAACGATCCACTAAATTCGTGTTCCTTTATAAACACTTGACAATGTTACTAGGTATGTTATAAATTATATTAATATATAATCATACTGCCTAAATATTATATTGGTGTGTTATTTAATCATGTTGCCCCAAATATCATATATATATATATATATATATATATATATATATATAATATATATATATATATATATATATATATATATATATATATATATATATATAATCGTGTGGTTTTAAAAGGTATAAATATTATGCTTAGTCTTGCAGTCTCAAAATGTATGAAAATATATCTGATTAAGTATAATTATTTAATATAAATTAAATAGAATAAGGTAATATAATAATAATAATAATTTAATATTATTAATTATAATATTTTAGAGTTTAGTTAAAAATATTTAATTATTTAGAGTTTTGTATAGTTATCACTCATAAGTTACTAATAGAGCACTTCTGAGCACTTAAGAGTATTTTTGGATACTCTAGAGTTATTTTCGAGATATAAGGATTATTACAGAGTTGTTTATTTTCACTATTAACATTTTTAAGGATTATTCTCATCCCGTTTATTTTGTATGTTTTCATACTTGTTGTACAGAAAATCAGTAGCATGGATTGCTTATGAGTGGGAGATGGCTATGCATCTTACCTTTACATATTATATTTATTTTCCGCTGTATTAGAGGTATATTACTCTGACTACGTAACATCATGGGATGAGAATTTGATTTCTGATGTTTTGAAATTTATTTACGTTTTCCTTATCTTTGGATAATATGGTGATGTAATAATTTTAATTTCCACTGCGAGTATGACTTTTTATATAGGAGCAATATCCAATGTGTTGAAGTAACATCCTATTGTGTATTTTATCCTTTATAATTATGATTTTGAGAATAGGGTGTTACATTACGACCCTTGATGAGCTCGTGTTGTGTTTCAGCAATTCGTGAAAAAATATGGTTTGTATTTCAAAAATCACTTGAGAACCTTCCTCGCGAGGTTCTTCATTTGCGGGAATCTCAAATTAACTATCCTTTGTGATAAGGTTCTCAAATAATTATACATCTCGAGATTCAATAATTACATTGGACTCCAAATTAAAACTATAATAACAAGATTCGGTTTTGCATCTAATCTTTAAATATGATGGTAATAATGTATTGTTTCTTAGAGAACAGTTTTGTATCCTAATGGTTTTGTCTAGTGTGTTGCTTTTGATAACAAGTTTTGACTCTGAAGAATTGGCGTGTGACGTCATCCAATTTTGGACTCAACACACTCTTACTCTAAAGAGCTATGATGCGCTGTCGCGCACGGGTAAAAAACGAGTAATTAAGAATGGTAGTCTATGGAAGCGACACTCGAGTATCGTATCACAAGGACTCTTGATAAATTAATCAAATAAGAAAACAAAATAGGGGGATTTTGATTTGATTAAGAATAAATGATTATAAAATGTGATTGTAAAAAGTGATTATAAAAAGTGATTATGAAATAAGCTGATCTACTGGTTTGGTTTCCTAACTTATCATTGGTTAATATAATTTTCATTCCCTAAGCGGATTCTAATCCCTTTTCGATTACATTAACAAGAACAAGTGCATTGATACTAATATATGATATATGTTCCTAATTTCTGAATTAAGCAAACAGATTCCGAATTAAGCAAACGGATTAAGCACATGCAAATTAAGCAAACGCGATTATGGAACATATATAAATCGAAATTAATCAACACATATTCTATAGAACTTGAATAAAGCATACAAGACATAGAAAAAAAATATTGACATGGAAAATACATTTGTTTGAAAATTAGGAAACCTCAAAGTATCGGTGGAAACCGATTACAGCAGATCAACCTTGTGAACTTTAGTTCTCCATGAAATCTTCTAAGAAATATTGTATCATCAAAATTCAGAATAGGATTCCTATAGCAGTAAAAGACCTAATATAATAAAAGGGAAATTCGTGTCCTTATGGGATCCGACCCAAAAATTACAAAAATCAGCACAAACTAACTATTTTAATTAAGTCTCAAACTTCAACAAATTATTCGACCCTTCTTCATTCCGAATATTATTTTGACTTCAACATCAAACTTGTATTTCTTTCTCTTATCTTTCCAACGCAAATTAGAACGCGTCAATATGACTCATATAGCTCAAGTTATGATTTTCATAGTGACAAGGTATCAAATAAATGTTTATGCTGAAAATAAAGTACGAAAATAAAATAAAGGCAAAAATAAACTTAAATATAAAAACACACTAAAATAGTAAAAAAATAGAATAAATTATAGAGTTTTCTAAGTAGAATAGTATAAGAATATGCATCAAAATTCACTGATCAAATTTCCCCACACTTGAACTTTTGCACTCCGAGCAAAATTATAAATTTAAAACTCAAAACAGAAAAAACAAGAACAAACAAAACATGCAATTCCAAAGGTTATTAAGATACAAGGTACAAGCAGAATTATAAGTCTAAGCTTCAAGAATATGGTGTTAGTGAGCAACTTCTTGTGACATCCAAAGAACATAGGAAAACAAATTACTAAAGAGTACATCCAAAAGCAGTAACATCCCCACAAGATAAAATTCACTCAACTCTAAAGTGTTTAGTTTAATTATTTACACTCAAAACATAACATGAAAGTTAGTACTACCATAAGCTTGAAAAGACTCTAACATCCATAATTGAAATACATGCACACATTGATCAAAATGACTTTTATTTGATTGTAACGTGACCACGGTAAGGGTGAGATAAATCCTAAGGGGGTACTAGGCTAAAATTCAGAGACAAAAGTGACTTGAAAGAAACTGTGGGAGTTGAATTTACAAAAGATTTCATTCACTTCAACAACTATATAGTAATTATTTTCTCTTCTCCTTTCTCTTTTTCTTTTTCTTTTCTTTTTCAGAAGGAGTATCTATTGACATGTATTGATATCCTTCTATTTTTTTTCATTCATTTTTTTCTTTTTCTTTTCTTTTTCTGTCAACTTCTGAAATATTACTAACATAATTATTCAACCCCACACAACTCTAAACAAGACTCTTTCAACCCATTTGAATAGGGTGATAACATTGTTTTTCACTTCTCAGATTGTAATGAATTTTAAACAAAAAAAAAGATAATATGCTCAAGGGGGCTTCAAACAAGGGATGATATTATATCGAGATGATTTTTTGACTAATGGCTAAAAAAATAAACAAACAAAAACAAATTTCCTTTATCATATCAATATGTATAAGTAAACAAAAGGAATGGTTAGAAAGCGAACAAAAACCTAATAGTTTTAACAAAAAAACTAGTAAAAGAAACAGAGATCTGGGTAAGGGGGTTGGTTATGCAATGGGAAGGTGTTAGGCACCCAAAACATCCTAGGTACTCCTAGGGAGCCCTTTTCATACTTGTGAAGGTTGTTATCTTGTGAAAAACTTGTTTGTGCAAACATGATTGAAGAGATGAGAAGAGAATATACAAGTTTATTTAAATTTTGTGTTTGGATGGATAAACCCATTGCCTACGTACCATCTTATAAAAAGATTAGGATCAAAACCTCGTAGTTCGGGGTAAAAATCTCAAAAATGAGTTGGTGAATTGATTGGTCCAAAAGCCTTAAGGTCTTTTGTTATCAAAGGGAGAAAACTCAACCAAACCACAAATCCACCATGTGAGGATAGCTTCAACATGCTAGTGAGGGGTTAACCCTATAATAAGCATGGAAGACTCATTGTCCATCACTAAGGATATAGGTGAGTATCACATCTACCACCAAGATAACTCAAACCTAATAACTAAAGGTTATGGAAAATTTGATTAAAGAAGTGGCCATTGGAACCACAAAAAGAAATTTGAATGGGTTATATTTACCAATTAGAAGTATATACAAAATGGTCAAAGTGGATTTAAGGATTCAATTCAAAATAAGTATTATGAAAAGAAAGTTTGAAAATCAAAAGCATAAGGCTTAGGTTTCTAATGTTGGAAAAAAACAGTTAAATGTTTGCACAAAAGTTCTGGCTTTAGTTAGAGTGGAGAGAAGAAGAAGAATGACTAAGTCCTAAGGAAAGCAAAAAGGTGAGGGAATATGAAATGAAACCACACTAGGAGTTCCTCTCTTGAAATCATATTGATGATCCAAGTAGCTTCCATCCTTTGGAATAAAGCAACCATAAAGCATAAGCAACCAAACAAGTCTCACAAGAGATCCTCAATGTATCCTGTATCTTCACTTAGATGAACATGGTAATGGTCCTCCAATTAAGCTCAAATGGAAACTCCTAGGACAAAAGCACACACATCAAAAGTTCCATGAAGTAAAACAAGAATGGATAAGAGAGAGTTTAGAGATTTGGTTCTTCTAATCCATCTTCATCATTAAGATCCTTTCACTCCAATTTTGCATAAGGAAGGTCCTAGAAACTAAGTCCAATTCTCCATTTCTTTGCATAGGGAAAGTCCTAGAAACTAAGTCCAATTCTCCATTTCTTTGCATTTTGGTTCACAACAATAAAAACAAAACACAAGCACAATAATATATATACAATTATGTGCTCAAGTGAGCAAAAGGCAAACGGCATTAACATAAACATGTGTTCAAGTGAGCAAAGAGAAAAGCAAACGAATAATATGTGCAAGAATAGTAAATTGCATTAAAGTAAATTGCATAAAGTTAATTGCATAAAGTAAATGTTAATTGTCAATAGTTATTGTTAGTAGTTAATGTGCCATAAAGAAAATTTAGCGCTATGTTAAGCAATCGTAATTGGACTTATGTAGAAGTCACAACTATCTGAGGCCGGTCAATAATAATGTAGGCAACAAACACAAGTTAGGAGTCTTGATTAGTGAATCAAGTCCCAACAACTTGCCATGCCAAAAAGGAGAAGAGAATTGATCTTGTATTGGTTTAAGCCTTTTGCATGATTTAAAAGACAACCTATCCTTAATGCAAAGCCATTCACTTGATCAATTGATCAAGATGAATTAGATTTGAATCAAGGAAGGTTAAATCCCTCTAATCAATGCTAAATTATCAACCTTCAACTCATTGATCAAAAAGAAAAAGAAGAAGAAAAAAAAGAAGGAGATGGATAAGAGAAAAGGAAAATGGCAAAATTAAAGTGCATTAAATTAAACCTTATGTACCAATCCTCATATGTTGACCAAAACATTGAAAGTCAAGGTCAAACAATCAAAAACAGAAGTGAGATGAAGATTGGAAGTTAAGAAAAGAATAAAATATTTTTGGCATTTTTTAATATTAAAAATAAACTTGAATTAAAATAAATGGAAAGGTCAAACTTCAAAATCACTTCAAATCAACCTTGAAAGGTCCAAGTGATTTATCCTAAGTTCAACAAGGTCAAACAAGGTTTGACAAAAAATTTCAGCATTTTTAAAAGTTAGAAACTATTTTTTATCAATTAAAAATGAATAAAAATAACCTAATTGAACTAAAATCTCAAATAAATCTCAAATCAATTCAAAAATTTCTGAGAATATTTTTCATAGATCCATCATCATTCAAGTAGGTTAGGAAAATATTTTTGCATTTTTTGAATATCAAAAACTATTTAAAATGAATTAAAAATAACCAAAAAAGAGAAAATTCACAAAAAATATCAAATGAAAAAATAAAAAATATTAAAAATTAGAAATAGAAACTAGAATTTATTTGGGAAATAATGCAATTGGTCCCATAATTTTTGGATAAAAAATGAAAGAGATATTGATTTTTGAAAATAATTGGAATTAAAGAAATTAAATCAGAAATTCAGAAAATGGAAAAAACCACAAGCGTCTGATCAAGCCTCATTAATTGACGTGGCTGATCAGACGGAAGTGAGATGCGCGCGCATGAAAGGCATGAGTCAACAACGAAGCATCCAACATTATTGAAAGTTATAAGATCCAAAGGACACGATTCAGTCTGGAAACAAGATCAAACGGTCCAGATTTAAACTGGACATGATGAAGCCACCGGATCCACCGTCTTCTCCGGTGAGCTTCCAGATTCCGACCAAAATGAAGAACTTCAAAAGGCAACCAAAACGTGCGATTTATACATCAATAGAAAGCTGGGATGATGTACATCATCCCTATACCATCCATTTTCCTTCTAGATCTCTATAATGTGAGAAATCAGAGCTGGAAAAATCTGGTGTTCATCATGAACTTAATGAATTGCAAAAATCAAAAGCATAAACATGATGCCTCTATTGAGAGGACTTCAGCCAACACAAAACCATAGCCAATAGGTCAAAGGATTAGGAGAATCGAAGAAAATACCAGTTGGAGTTCAAGTTTGAGTTCTGGTGATTTGAGCTTGAAACCTTGCCTGCTTTATCAAAATAGAAGTTCAATGAAGTGTGTAATGAAGGTCTAGAAGCATTAGATCTATGAATACAACCAGATGAAGCTGAATTCGAGATCTGAAATTTTTTGAGAAAAATGCAATTGCATCTTTAGTGATGGTTGGAGAATGAATTCTGCAGCATTTCAGGTTGAATTGGGTGTCCAAAATGGAGGGAATGAAGTCTCTATTTATAGAGGAGTTGTCAAGGAAAGTGTGAGAGGATCCGTGTGCATGAATTTGGATACCACTTGCATGGGCTTGCATGATCATGCACAAGGCCCAAAAGCAATGCCAAATGCAAGCTGAGTTCAAATGCCAAGGGTTTGGACGTGTAATTTGCTCTGAATTGGCTTGTGCAACAAGATTTCAACATGAATTCCACAATTGAACCTAATCCTCCAGCTATTCGAAAATACCATTTAGAAAATCCAAGCATAGGCATATGGGTAATGGTTGGAAAGGTCTTTGTATGAGGAACAAATGTTATGTTGGTCAAAAGTCCATTTGGAATGTGGAAATTTATGAAATTTGAGTTTAAAGTGTGATGTGCAAAACATGTCAAGGCAAGGTTTCTAAAATTGGCCAACTTTCAAGCCGTTCTGGTTTAGTGATGCAAGCTTTAAATGGAAAAACCTCCAATATCAAAGTTGTATATATTTTTAAGAAACTCAAAATGGACTTAAATTTTGCATCATTTGGATTTTTGATGAAAGAGTTATGGGCACTTGAAGTTGGACTTTTTTGACTTTTAATGCCTTTGACACAAAAGGACCTATAATGTCTTGCATTATCACATGTATTTCCTTTGAGATTTTGAAATTGTGTTCAACATAACATTTGAAGTAGACATCTTAATCTTTCCAATGCATTTGATCCCACCTCAAAATCATAAAAAATGAATGAGTTGTGTCCTTGGGAAGTTGACCCAAAATTAGGGTTTCAGTCAAAATGACCTATAATGTATTGGAATAGAAGATGGTCTTCCAAGCTTCAAATAAAACTTTGATGAACATTAAAGTTGTTCATATTATCCTTAAGAACATTTTTGCGTTTGGAACCATCTCCATTTGACCAACACATCAAAAGTTAGGTCTCAGTGCATTTCAAAATAGTCAGATGAATTGACTGATCAACTTCACAAGTCCATGACTGATATCTTGATGAATTGATGATTGAGGATACTCAAATAAGTTCAAATATGCATGAAATGAAGAGTTAAAGAACTTCCCTTGATTGTATTTGACCATGGGCTGAGGTTGCTTCATGAGCAAGGCATTGTGGTGCACAAATGGATTAGGGTTTCTTTGAAGAACAAGGCTTCAAACCCTTTGACTTGCTTTGATCAAAATGATGAATTGAGATGCTAGAGGGGCATATTTGATGGATGAGAGCCTTGGGAACCATTACCATGCTTGCTTTCATCTCCTCTTGGCCATGTCATTGCACAAAGGATCTCCTAGAAGCTTTTGACCTTGTGATTGCTCAAGCTACAAACAAAAGATGTTAGTGACATATTTTTATGCTTTTGGTTAGTAAATGAAATGAGAAAAGCAATGATATACTATTCAAGCATGTTTGGTGATCTCAAACCACTCACAAAGAGTCCCACCCAAAGGTAAAGGGGACTAAGATGCTCAATGATCCTTGAGGCTATGCAATGTAATGTTATGATGCTATGAGGGATCTTAGGGAAAACATTGGGGTCTTACAGATGCCCCTATTTAAGGTCATTCTAGCCGG
The DNA here is from genome assembly GCF_024323335.1 of Lathyrus oleraceus. Lineage (NCBI taxonomy): Eukaryota > Viridiplantae > Streptophyta > Magnoliopsida > Fabales > Fabaceae > Lathyrus > Lathyrus oleraceus. The sequence goes on along the minus strand of NC_066583.1, from coordinate 280,600,370 downwards.
AGAAGTGAAGGTTAAAATCTTCGTCTCGACGAGGTAGAATGGGCTTAAATAATAACAAAGAGACGAATTTTGGTCCCTAAGACACCTCATGATGCAAATGCTTACAGAATGATAACACTCTGTGGGGATATCTGTCCACAAAGGTAAAGAAAATCAGGAGACACTGATAATCCATATGAGTGATACATCCCATGGGTCAAAAAAACCTGGGGACTCTTACGGGGATAAGAAAGAAACGCGTGAGCAGGGCACGACTCAAAGTTGGGGAGCAGAATTCCAAAGGGAATAAACCAATGGAAAGACCCGAACTGACTCAAAGGTGCTCGTATTGGGGAATATGCCAATACAACAAAAACGATCCACAACGGACTTCACTGGGGATGTATAAAAAGATTCTCCTGGGGAAGCAGCGAGATGAGGTGTTACCGGTTACTGGGCAACAAGCTCAATGAGACATGTGATCTGCTTACCGACATAAGGGTTAGAGATACAACATGCTCGGGAAGACTGAATATCTAAGACCGGTATAAGGGTGAGAGAAATCAATCAAATCATCTGAGTAAGACCTAGAAGGTATATTTCAACTCAGGGAAATCTGACTCCACAGGGGACAAAAGTCATAATAGGGAGCAAAAAGGGAGGAACACCAAGGATACCGATTACTGGGCATATAATAGGTGACCAACCAAGGCGTGAATTGGGGAATATTCCCAAGACACTCATCATCCAAAAGAGGGCTAAAAAGCAAACTCGATTATAGGATGGATATTCGAATCCACAAAGGGGAAACGAATCTTACACTACTGGGGAAGAACAAAAGGTTTCGACCAAAGAGTGCATGAGATATACTATCTATTACCGTCGGAACGTAGATAATATACTCGCATGGATGACTATCCACAACCGGTTACTGGGTTAATAAAGGATAAATCGACCGAAAAGAAAAGGCGCCGGGATACTGAAACTAGGTATATAATGATGACCAATTCAAGAGAGAAACAATCGTTACCAACAACAACAGGGTAGACGAGAGATGACTTGTTGGGGATAAAATTGCGAAAACAGGGCAACTATCCAGGCAAATGAGGGAATACCAACACCGAATATTGGATGAAGATAATCATCAAGGAGGGGATTACATTTACCGGATACCGGGTAAGAAACCACGGAAAAGTAACCGTCATCGATTACGATGAACACAAGGTTAACTCTGCAAAGGGAAAGAGAATATGGTTTACAATTACCGGTATAAGGGTAGAAAACCACAGACTCCGCCGGGGATAATATGAATGATTACTAATTATCGAGTAATTATTCATTTATACCGAGGGAAACAAAGGAAACAGCTTCGAGGGGCCTATTTAGGATCAAACCAAAAAGGCAAACTGAATCAAGACTTGTTCTGGTGAGGATATAACTCCACAGATGAACTCATCCTAATATATGTGTTGGGAGGAAGCGAAAATAAACGTCGTCCACGAGGATATAACTCAGTGGGGAATGCAAAAGGAAAGATAAACACTTTCTGCTTAAGGGGCCGACTCTCTATATGGAGAGATCAGACACACACATCTGCTTGGGGAGATATATATCACCACATAGAAGGAGACAACAAACAACGATATATGGCAAAGAATGCAACATGAATATCTGGATGTTATGATTATGCATGTTTATGTGTGGTTTATGTTTGATGAATGCTGACAAACAGACATATCTAACACAAACGGATCAGGAATCAACCACCCGGTATTACATCTCAAGGAGGAAAGCCAGGATCGCCGGAGAGTATCCAATCTGCCGGGGATTAGAGATACCAGGACAACAATATCTCTACAGGGGATGAATCATCAGTCTCGCTGGGGAAAAGAGTTTAATGCACAAGTAGAATCTGCCATATAAACCACTCTACTGGGGAATCTATCCGAGGGATAAAGGGATTCTGGGGAGCCAACACCAAAAATCGAGTCTTCCAGAGAGAACACATTTGCTGAGGAGGAAAGAGACAACTACTCTGCTGATGGGAAGAGAGGTAAATAACCTCAACAAGCACTCCACTCAATGGGATGAACCACAACAATATTCTGGAGGAAGAGGATACAGTTATCCCAGGAATATGAACGAATGTCTTACCCTGTTGGAGATCATACCGCTCTTGGGAGAGCACTGGGGATCTCTTAACTATCCTTTCGTCTTTGTGAATGTTCACTTTGTTTAAAAACAAGTTATAAAAATTCTTTTTTCAAAACAATGGTATTTTCTCAATTAAAAGCATGCGAAACATTTGTTGAAATAGAAACAAATAAGAGTGCAAATAATTGGATAAAGGCTCAAATTTATTTGATGGAATGGTAGTCCGCAAATGGCAAGACTCCATAGATCTTTACAAATTTGAAATTGGTGATATATATTGGAAAAGGGTTACATTGAACATAATGACCATTTCTCCACCAATTCTGAATTCGATGTATTCGAAGCTTCGGTTGATGACGAATGAACAAGAATCTCTGACGGATGAAAGATGTAGAACAAAGTCTTGTCAGGATGCAGTTACTTGCCAAATCCCTAATTTTGCCTAGATTGCCCCAGGATGAGGTACTCAATCTAGCGGGATACAAATATTTATTTTTTCATGTCTCTAACTTTTTCCTGGACCGCCCTTTCGGGTTTTCAATCCACCGCGACGCTCATTTTTGCCTAAGCCGCCCTTTCGGGTTTTCAACTTAGCGAGTTATTCTGTTTTTATTTTTTAGGCGAAGTATTTCTTGACTGCATCTGAATTCACAGGACGAGTGAAATCCTCCCCATCCATAGTTGTCAGTATCAAAGGACCGCCTGAAAAGGCTCTCTTAACAACATATGGACCTTCATAGTTTGGAGTCCACTTGCCCCTGGAATCGGGCGCGAAAGACAAGACTTTCTTGAGCACAAGGTCACCTTCTTGGAACGCACGAGGTTTGACCTTCTTATCAAAAGCTTTCTTCATTCTCTGCTGGTATAATTGACCATGGCACATGGCAGTCAATCTCTTCTCTTCAATCAGATTCAACTGGTCATAACGACTTTGAACCCACTCAGCATCAGTCAACTTGGCCTCCATCAAGACTCTCATTGAAAGGATCTGCACCTCTACTGGGAGCACAACGTCCATGCCATAAACAAGAGAGAAATGGGTTTCCCCTGTTGAAGTATGGACAAATGTACGATATCCATGTAAAGCGAATGGTAGCATCTCATGCCAATCTTTGTACGTAACCACCATCTTCTGGATAATGTTCTTGATATTCTTGTTTGCAGCTTCAACAACCCCATTCATCTTAGGTCTGTAAGGAGAAGAATTATGATGTGCAATCTTGAACTCACTACACAGCTCTTTCATCATCTTATTGTTCAAGTTAGATCCACAATAAGTAATGATCTTATCTGGCACTCCATATCGGCATATAAGCTGATTCTTGATAAACTTTACGACCACCTGCCTGGTCACATTTGCGTATGACGCCGCTTCAACCCACTTGGTGAAGTAATCAATTGCTACGAGAATAAATCTGTGTCCATTGGACGCCTTCGGCTCAATCATGCCAATCATGTCAATTCCCTACATGGAGAAGGGCCATGGTGACGAAATCACATTCAGAAGTGTAGGAGGAATATGAATCTTATCCGCGTAAATCTGACACTTGTGGCATTTCTTCACATATTTGCAGCAGTCAGACTCCATTGTCAGCCAATAGTAGCCTGCTCTCAACATCTTTCTAGCCATGGCATGTCCATTGGAATGAGTACCAAATGAACCTTCATGGACTTCGGTCATCAACAGGTCTGCTCCGTGTCTATCCACGCATCTGAGCAGAACCATGTCAAAATTTCTCTTGTAAAGCACTTCGCCATTGAGGTAGAAACTGCCTGACAATCTCCTCAAAGTCTTCCTATCTTTCACAGATGCCCCGGGCGGGTAAACCTGGTTCTGAAGGAAACACTTGATGTAATAATACCATGGCTTATCATCTTTTGCTTCTTCTACTGCAAATACATGAGCTGGTCTGTCCAAGCGCATCACAGTGATATTGGGAACTTCATTCCACAATCTAACCACAATCATGGAAGCAACTGTAGCAAGAGCATCTGCCATCCGATTCTCATCTCGAGGAATATGATGGAAGTCAACCTTAGTAAAGAACGTTGAAATCCTCCTCGCATAATCCCTATACGAAATGAGACCAGGCTGATTCGTTTCCCACTCACCCTTAATCTGGTTAACAACAAGGGCCGAATCACCATAAACATCGAGATGCTTGATCCTGAGATCAATGCATTCCTCCAATCCCATAATGCAGGCCTCATACTCAACCATATTATTCGTGCATTTGAAAGTTAGCCTTGCTGTAAAAGGAATATGTGTGCCCTGAGGAGTAATAATCACTGCCCCAATACCATTTCCATACTGATTCACAGCGCCATCAAATACCATACTCCATTTGGAACCAGGCTCTGGCCCTTCATCGAGTGTAGGCTCATCGCAATCTTTCATTTTCAAATACAGAATTTCCTCATCCGGGAAGTCATATTGAACTGACTGATAATCCTCGATCGGCTGATGTGCCAAGTGGTCAGCCATGATACTACCTTTAATAGCCTTCTGAGCTCGATACTCAATATCATACTCAGATAACAACATCTGCCAACGAGTAATCCTCCCAGTTAAAGCAGGCTTCTTAAATATATATTTAATTGGATCCATTTTGGATATCAACCAAGTCGTATGATTTAACATATACTGGCGCAAGCGCTTAGCCGCCCAAGCCAAAGCACAACATGTCTTCTCAAGCATTGAGTATCGAGACTCATAATCAGTGAACTTCTTACTTAAGTAGTAGATAGCATATTCTTTCTTACCTGATTCATCTTGCTGACCAAGGACACAACCCATTGAATCTTCAAGAACAGTCAGATACATAATCAATGGTCTTCCTTCCACAGGCGGGGACAGAATCGGAGGCTCAGACAGATACTCTTTAATACTGTCAAAGGCTTTTTGGCAATCCTCGGTCCAATCATGAGACTGATCTTTCCGTAGGAGCTTGAATATTGGCGCACATGTGGCATACATGTGGGATATGAATCTGGAAATGTAATTCAAGCGGCCAAGAAAACCTCGGACTTGCTTCTCAGTTTTAGGTGCAGGCATCTCTTGTATTGCTTTAACCTTTGCAGGATCAACCTCAATACCTCTTTCACTGACAATAAAGCCCAATAACTTGCCAGAACGGACTCCAAATGTGCACTTGTTGGGATTCAGACGAAGCTTATACTTTCTCAAACGTTGAAAAAGCTTCAACAGGTGCTCTACATGTTCATCTTTCGTCCTTGACTTAGCAATCATATCATCAACATATACCTCAATCTCCTTGTGCATCATATCATGGAACAAGGCAGTCATAGCTCGTTGATACGTGGCTCCGGCGTTCTTCAAACCGAAGGGCATCACTCGATAATAGAATGTTCCCCAAGGTGTGATGAATGTTGTCTTCTCCCTATCCTCGGGTGCCAACTTAATCTGATTGTTTCCGAAAAATCCGTCCATAAATGAGAAGACTTTGAATTTAGCTGTATTGTCTACCAACATGTCAATATGTGGTAGCGGCAAATCATCTTTCAGGCTAGCTTTATTCAAATCTCTATAATCCACACACATCTGGACTTTTCCATCTTTCTTAGGCACGGGCACAATATTGGCCACCCATTGAGGATATGTAGAAGTCACCAGAAACCCTGCATCAATTTACTTCTGAACTTCCTCTTTGATCTTCACTGCCATATCAGGATGAGTTCTTCTGAGCTTCTGCTTCACAGGCACGCACTCAGGTTTCAAAGGCAAGAAATGTTGCATAATATCAGGATCTAGACCGGGCATGTCTTCATATGACCAGGCAAAGACGTCAACATATTCTCGTAGCAATTCAATCAACCCCTTCTTGACAGATTCTTCCAGGAGTGCCCCAATCTTCACTTCACGAACACAATCCTCAGACCCCAAGTTGACTGTTTCCAGATTCTCAAGGTGCGGCTGAATGATCTTCTCTTCATGCTCAAGTAGTCGTGTGATCTCGTCAGGAATCTCTTCAACATCATCTTCCTCTGCCTCAAATACAGGGAATTCAAAATTGGGAGATGGTGTTGGATCATTATGTTCAATGGGTTTAGAAATCAACCTGCATAATGATTTTGGATATGAAAAGCTTTAGAATTTAAACAAGGAAAATCATTATGCAGATGAAAAGATTGATTTTATTCTTTTTTAGGGTTTTATGTGATCACCAATTTTATGCAAAAAGCAAAGAGGGAAAATGATTGGAAAAACAAACATTTAACATGAATTTATTGAATGAAAATAACATTGTATTTATGCGCCAACAATGTCATCACTCCTCCTTTTGGCATGGGAGAAGGGTTTTTAAACAAAGTGATCATTACGCTGACTTGTGGATAACTGTAGGAACATCCACAGCGACCCAATTGTTGCAGATCCCTCCAGGGATAATGAAATTGTCCGAATCTTCCGCATCCTCTTTCAAGACAGCAGCAACTTCTTCATCCTGACCAGCTTTGATGAAACCTCCACTCTTGAATAACCCTTTATTGTTGAAGACCCCAGAAGAAAAGCCAATGCCAGCCCGAGACTTGTTGTCTTCCAACTCAATCATTTTCCCTAATCCAGCAGTTGCACCACACTCGATGGCCAACTTCGCGTCTCTATAGGAAGTAAATGAAGGAGTTCTTTTCTCAACAGGTTCAACTATAGATAAAGCTTGGAAAGGAGTTCCAACTTCATCCTCAGCATCTATATATGAGAAGGAAGACAAGTGGCTAACCAGGAGTGCCTTTTCTCCCCCTACCACTACCAGTTTCTTATTCTTCACAAATTTCAGCTTCTGGTGTAGAGTGGATGTCACGGCGCCCGCCTCATGAATCCATGGTCTGCCTAAGAGACAGCTGTACGATGGGTGAGTGTCCATAACCTGGAAGGTAATCTGGAAATCACTTAGTCCAATTTTGATTGGGAGATCAACTTCCCCAATCACAGTTTTACGCGACCTATCGAATGCTTTCACAACAACTCCACTCTGCCTCATGGGAGGCCCTTGATATGCTAGTTTCGAGAGAGTGGACTTCGGCAATACATTCAGGGATGACCCAGTGTCCACCAGTACATTGGACATGGCGTCGTCTTTACAGTTCATGGAGATGTGTAATGCCAAGTTGTGGTCTCTTCCCTCCTCAGGGAGATCAGAGTCACAAAAGCTCAAATTGTTACAAGCGGTAATGTTTGCAACAATGCTATCGAATTGCTCTATTGTGACATCATGATCTACATATGCCACATCCAAAACTTTCTGCAGAGCCTCTCTATGTGGTTCTGAATTCAGAAGTAATGATAACACGGATATCTTGGATGGCGTTTGTAGAAGCTGGTCTACAACATTGTACTCACTCTTCTTGATGAGCCTTAGCATCTCATCACAGTCTTCTTTCCCATTGCCACTAGGGCCGACAGAAGTAGGAGTTTTCAGTACAGAGGAAGGCTTAACAGCAAGTGCCGGATTCAGAGTGCTCACCGCATTCCCAATCGGGCGTTCAAAAAAATCAGTATTAACTTGAGGCTTCGGTGGTGCTGAAAATACACGACCGCTGCGGGTCAAGCCACTTACATCAGCGATATTCACAACAGAGGAGGATGGCAAAGTCACCTCTTTCCCATCTTCTACAGCAACAACGTTGTAACGAAAGGGAATTGCCTTTTCGGAAGAGTATGGCACAGGACCGACAGGTTTAATGATAAGAGAAGGAGAAGCCTTCTGCTTGCTACCATCACACTGATGATAACAGGTTCGGGCATCCGGAATACTAGGGAGATTACGTTGATCTCTGGCTCATCTACGTCAACATTCCTATTCTGAAGAATCTCAATAACTCCTTCGTCCAACATTTCCTGAAGATCTTTACGCACCTGGCGGCAACCCAATGGTTAATAGGGCAAATTCAGCATCTATCAGGGTCGTGCTCATAGTGACTGTAATCACATAAAAAACGGTGCAACTCGACTAGAGACTGTCGAATATGACTAACATATTTGACCTTGTATTTGCCAGGGCAGCCCTGGACCATGTTAACAGATTTCCAATGCTCGGGCAATGGGTTCTTCTTCACGTTAGGACCTACGTCCTCGAAACACAAAATGCCACACCTCACAAGGTCTTGAACCTCAGTCTTCAAAGGGTAGCAATTTTCCACGTCATGGGCGGGAGCACCCGAATGATAAACACAATGCAATTCGGGCTTATACCACCACTGAGGGTTAGCAGGTATAGCCGATGGGTCTCTCGGAGTAATCAGCTTCTTCTCTATTAAAGAAGGGTATAACTCTGCGTACGATATTGGAATAGGATCAAAAGTGACCTTTTTCCTCTCGTAACTCGTGCTGGTTTGATTACTGTTTCGAGGCTGGTAGGCCTGATGTTGCGGACGGTGTTGTTGTTGCTGATATTGCTGTGGTGGTTGCTGATTGTTGCTATGTTGGTGATACTACTGATTATCTCTGAAAACAGGTGCTATACGAGCCATCTGGTGCTGGTTACTGGCGGGACGCACAGTCTTCCTCCTAATAGAGGGTCTTCTTGGCTTTACATGGGAGGTCACAACATGTGCCTCTCCATCTTTCTTCTTTGCAAACGCCTCATAACGTTTGGCAAAAGAGCCTTCTTCCTTGGTCAGACGCCCTTCTCTGACTCCTTCTTCTAGACGCATCCCCATATTCATCATCTCGGTGAAGTCAGAAGGAGCGCTAGCAATCATCCGCTCATAATAGAATGAACTCAAGGTCTTCAGAAAGATCTTGGTAATTTCTTTCTCTTCTAGCAGAGGCACGACCTGTGCTGCCACCTCTCGCCACCTCTGTGCATACTCTTTGAATAATTCCTTTGTCCTACTGGGACATGGCCTTCAATTGATCCCTATCGGGAGCCATATCCACATTATATTTGTATTGCTTGACGAAGGCCTCGCCAAGGTCGTTGAAGGATCAGATGTTCGCACTGTCTAACCCCATGTACTATCTCAAGTCAGCACCAGACAGACTGTCCTGAAAGTAGTGGATGAGCAACTGGTCGTTATTAGTCTGAGTAGACGTCTTCCTGGCATACATGACCAGGTGGCTGAGAGGACAAGTATTTCCTTTGTATTTTTCAAAGTCAGGGACCTTGAACTTCACGGGAATCTTCACGTTGGGAACCAAAAACAGTTCGGCAACAGATTTGCCAAAGAGATCCTTTCCTCTAAGAGTCTTCAATTCCTTGCGAAGTTCAAGAAATTGATCATTCATGGCGTCCATCTTCTCATAGACATCTGGGCCCTCAAACGGCTCAGAATGATAGATGGTGTCGTCTACCCTAGGCATGGTATGCACGACAGGAGGAGGAACAACGAGGACCGGGCTAGATGCTGACATAGAAGCAAAAGCTAGAGCAGGACCCTCAGGCATGAAATTAGGAGGCATCCCCCACGGGAATCCGGCTGGCATGGTTGTCGGAACAAAGTGTGCACTGGCTGCAGGCACAGTTGAGGAGACAATCTCAGAGATAACTGTCCTCTAGGGAGGAGTTGAAGGCGTCGGAGAAGACTGGCTCTGGAAAACCAGGAACGATTCCATCAAAGCACTTAGTATGGCCACTTCCTCTTTGAGTTCACGGTTCTCTTGCTCTAGATGATCCATCAGTCTTACAGAGTTGGCTCTAGTGTAGTACTGGTGAGTCAGCTTGTCTTCAAAATAAATGAAGAGCACAGAGTTAGACCACAGGACAAGAGGCCGGAAACAAAACCTGCTTATGCACATGATGCATGCAATGCTTGTGCACATGATTTGTTTTTATATTTCAAAGGAACTCTAGGGTTTTACTTGCAAATTTTTGGAATCATTTAACATTTATTGCATATAGAAATATCTCATAAAATAATATCAGGGAAAAGAAATACAGCATTGTCAATCATGTACAAGAGGAAAGGAAAATAATCATCCTACGGATCCCTAGAAACAATCATCTAATGCTCGGGACACAGGAAGATAAGATGCACGAAGCCTCTTTACTTCCCTCTCATACGCTGCCTCCATATCTGCCTTCTCTTTGGCAAGTCAATCATACTTCCTCTTCCAAAACCGGGAAGACTGAGGAAGTAGAGAAGTCCATGCATCATTAGGATCATCAATAACCTGATGCTCAAGGAACTCTATCAAAGCGTCCTTCTCCTTAATCTGCTGAAGCAACTCTTCACGTTCACGGATCCAGGCACGTGAACGGTCTTCGTCTCTCAACTCCTCTACTCCTTGATTAGGGAGGGTTGAAGGCCCAACCACAATCAAAGGTGTAGGTTTCAGATACTCGTAAGGCATGAGATACTCAGAAGCTCTCCTCCTTACCCAAGCAGTGTAAGGCTCCAAAGCGATGCAATTCTTAGGACCCAACTCCTTCCTTCCTTTCCTATGAATCTTGCGCCAAGCGCGGATCATCCTAGCTTTCAAGCCTTGGAGATCTTTACCCTCCTGAAAGAACACACCCTCTAACAGAATATTATTAGGTTTATCCTTTAGGGGGAACCCAAGCTGACGACGCGCCAAAACAAGGTTGTAGTTAATCCCACCACAAGTACCAAGAAGAGGTACATTGGAGAATTCACCACAAGAGTCGATAATCTGCACACCATCATACACACGGTTATACCAAGAGATATCATCATTAGTGAGAGACATAAGTCTCGTGGACCATCGTAGACATCCTTTGTTCTCCTTGAAAGCAACCGTCTGAGGTAAGTGAGAAATAAACCACTTATACAACAGAGGAAAACAACACAAGATGGCGCCACGACCCTTTGCATTCCTCATATGCAAAGAGAAATAAGTATCACCCAACAGAGTCGGAACATGATTAAGAGTAGAAAAGATCGTAATAGCGTTCACATCCATAAACTTGTCGATGTTGGGGAACAATACCAACCCATAGATGAGAAGTACAAATATGGCTTCAAAGGCGTCCTCACTCATAGCCTTCCCATAAATAGTAGCTTGAGCGATGAGGAACTCAGAAGGGAGACCTTGAATTCCACCTTTGGTAGTCATATGAGCACCAACCAGGGATTCATCTATGTGCAACATGTCTGCTATCTCTTGAGAAGTAGGAATACTCTCCAAGCCACTGAACGACAACTGATCCAGGATAGGTATACCCACAAGGTAAGCATACTCCTCAAGGGTAGGAAAAAGCTGAAAGTCCGGAAACGTGAAGCAACGATACAAGGGATCATAAAACTGCACCAATACACTCATCAATCCTTTGTCCACCGGAGTAGTCAGAAGAGGAAGAAGCTTCCCAAAACGAGCTTTGAAACCCAAGGGATCTAGTACATAGGATGTCAGATTCCTTAACTCTTTCAGATCTGGTTGTCTGAAGCTGTACTTCTTCTATTCCTTCTTTGTCTTTCCATGTCTGAAAATTTTGCAAATAAAAGTTCCTTGAAACTTTTCTTCATTATTGATGATATGGATGCAAATGAGTGCATGAATGCATGAATGCAACAAACACACTCAAGGGTCAAGCAAAGCACACCAATCAAAGATCATGGGATGGATCAAATTATCCTTAATATCAATCATCCATTTTGGTGGATTATGGTTTACACCTTATCAACACCCAAGTTCCATTGATATTAAGGATACATGAACGGATCAACCATGAATCAAGGGTTTGTTGCAAGTCACGAGCATGGGGTTTAGGTTAAGAACCATCCAAAGGGAATGTACTAGGGTTTAAACCTGCCAAACAAGTTCTACAAGAGGTGCCCATAGTCATCATCCCATCTTTCAGATATTATCGGAGAAACGACTACTCGTATTCCAAAAATATTCTCAAGAGAGACTCTCATGAGTGTAGTATCGCGTAACAATCGTATCAAATCTTACACTTGAACGATTTTTGCACTACATCCTAAAAATAGGCCAAGATGGGCTTGGTAAACTAAGGTCCTTGGCTTCTAAGGTCTATATTGGAAAGAGTAATGTCCAACCACAACTTACTCGTGTGACATTATTGATCCCAACATAACCTCCACCAAGTGAATGGACTTGCAAGTCAACTTGCTAAGGAATAACTCCACATAAGTCAACAAGACTATGCCATTCTCCTATCCTAAGTGCACTCGAGTTCGGGTATAGAACTCATCTCACAAAGATCACCAAGCATACAGGGAATTAATATCAAGCAAAACAATCATTACATACAATACAATAATCCCAAATTGCACAAAAAATATGTCACAAAACAATACAATACATCAAGCATGAAAAGTTGGCAAAACCCACTAGGCAAATAATGTCCCCAGCAGAGTCGCCACTTTTCTGTAGCGGGGTATTCGTTACCATTAGAGGTATTGACTAAATCCAAGGTAAATCCAAGGAGCCCTTTTCATACTTGTAAAGGTTGTTATCTTGTGAAAAAAATTTTTGTGCAAACATGATTGAAGAGATGAGAAGAGAATATACAAGTTTATTTACATTTTGTGTTTGGATGGATAAACCCATTGCCTACGTACCATCTTATAAAAAGATTAGGATCAAAACCTCGTAGTTCGGGGTAAAAATCTCAAAAATGAGTTGGTGAATTGATTGGTCCAAAAGCCTTAAGGTCTTTTGTTATCAAAGGGAGAAAACTCAACCAAACCACAAATCCACCATGTGAGGATAGCTTCAACATGCTAGTGAGGGGTTAACCCTATAATAAGCATGGAAGACTCATTGTCCATCACTAAGGATATAGGTGAGTATCACATCTACCACCAAGATAACTCAAACCTAATAACTAAAGGTTATGGAAAATTTGATTAAAGAAGTGGCCATTGGAACCACAAAAAGAAATTTGAATGGGTTATATTTACCAATTAGAAGTATATACAAAATGGTCAAAGTGGATTTAAGGATTCAATTCAAAATAAGTATTATGAAAAGAAAGTTTGAAAATCAAAAGCATAAGGCTTAGGTTTCTAATGTTGGAAAAAAACAGTTAAATGTTTGCACAAAAGTTCTGGCTTGGGTTAGAGTGGAGAGAAGAAGAAGAATGGCTAGGTCCTAAGGAAAGCAAAAAGGTGAGGGAATAGGAAATGAAACCACACTAGGAGTTACTCTCTTGAAATCATATTGATGATCCAAGTAGCTTCCATCCTTTGGAATAAAGCAACCATAAAGCATAAGGCAACCAAACAAGTCTCACAAAAAAATATGAAATGACAAAATAAAAAATATTAAAAATCAGAAATAGAAACTAGAATTTATTTGGGAAATAATGCAATTGGTCCCATAATTTTTGGATAAAAAATGAAAGAGATATTGATTTTTGAAAATTATTGGAATTAAAGAAATTAAATCAGAAATTTAGAAAATGGAAAAAACCACAAGCGTCTGATCAAGCCTCATTAATTGACGTGGCTGATCAGACAGAAGTGAGATGCACGCGCATGAGAGGCATGAGTCAACAGCGAAGCATCCAACATTATTGAAAGTCATAAGATCCAAAGGACACGATTCAATCTAGAAACAAGATCAAACGGTCCAGATTTAAACTGGACATGATGAAGCCACCGGAGCCACCGTCTTCTCCGGTGAGCTTCCAGATTCCGGCCAAAATGCAGAACTTCAAAAGGCAACCAAAACGTGCGATCTATACATCAATAGAAAGCTGGGATGATGTACATCATCCCTATACTATCCATTTTCCTTCTAGATCTCTATAATGTGAGAAATCAGAGCTTGAAAAATCTGGTGTTCATCATGAACTTAATGAATTGCAAAAATCAAAAGCATAAACATGATGCCTCTATTGAGAGGACTTCAGCCAATACAAAACCACAGCCAATAGGTCAAAGGATTAGGAGAATCGAAGAAAATACCAGTTGGAGTTCAAGTTTGAGTTCTGGTGATTTGAGCTTGAAACCTTGCTTGCTTTATCAAAACAGAAGTTCAATGAAGTGTGTAATGAAGGTCTAAAAGCATTAGATCTATGAATACAACCAGATGAAGCTGAATTCGAGATTTGAAATTTTTTGAGAAAAATGCAATTGCTTCTTTAGTGATGGTTAGAGAATGAATTCTGCAACATTTCAGGTTGAATTGGGTGTCCAAAATGGAGAGAATGAAGTCTCTATTTATAGAGGAGTTGGCAAGGAAAGTGTGAGAGGATCCGTGTGCATGAATTTGGATACCACTTGCATGGGCTTGCATAATCATGCGCAAGGCCCAAAAACAATACCAAATGCAAGCTGAGTTCAAATGTCAAGGGTTTGGACGTGTAATTTGCTCTGAATTGGCTTGTGCAACAAGATTTCAACATGAATTCCACAATTGAACCTAATCCTCCACCTTTTCGAAAATACCATTTAGAAAATCCAAGCATAGGCATATGGGTAATGGTTGGAAATGTATTTGTATGAGGAACAAATGTTATGTTGGTCAAAAGTCCATTTGGAATGTGGAAATTTATGAAATTTGAGTTTAAAGTGTGATGTGCAAAACATGTCAAGGCAAGGTTTCTAAATTTGGCCAACTTTCAAGCTATTCTGTTTTGATGATTCAAGCTTTAAATGGAAAAACCTCCAACATAAAAGTTGTAGATATTTTCAAGACACTCAAAATGGACTTAAATGTAGAATCATTTGGATTTTTGATGAAAGAGTTATGGGCACTTGAAGTTGGACTTTTTTGACTTTTAATGCCTTTGACACAAAAGGACCTATAATATCTTGCATTATCACATGTATTTCCTTTGAGATTTTGAAATTGTGTTCAACATAACATTTTAATTAGACATCTTAATCTTTCCAATGCATTTGATCCCACCTCAAAATCATAAAAAATGAATGAGTTGTGTCCTTGGGAATTTGACCCAAAATTAGGGTTTCAGTCAAAATGACCTATAATGTATTGGAATGGCAGATGGTCTTCCAAGCTTCAAATCAAATTTTGATGAACATGAAAGTTGTTCATGTTGTCCTTAAGAACATTTTTTCTTTTGGAACCATCTCCATTTGACCAACACATCAAACGTTAGGTCTCAGTGCATTTCAAAATAGTCAGATGAATTGACTGATCAACTTCACAAGTCCATGACTCATATCTTGATGAATTGATGATTGAGGATACTCAAATAAGTTCAAATATGCATGAAATGAAGAGTTAAAGAACTTCCCTTGATTGTATTTGACCATGGGCTGAGGTTGCTTCATGAGCCAGGCATTATGGTGCACAAATGGATTAGGGTTTCTTTGAAGAACAAGGCTTCAAACCCTTTGACTTGCTTTGATCAAAATGATGAATTGAGATGCTAGAGGGGCATATTTGATGGATGAGAGCCTTGGGAACCATTACCATGCTTGCTTTCATCTCCTCTTGGCCATGTCATTGCACAAAGGATCTCTTAGAAGCTTTTGACCTTGTGATTGCTCAAGCTACAAACAAAAGATGTTAGTGACGTATTTTTGTGCTTTTGGTTAGTAAATGAAATGAGAAAAGCAATGATATACAAGTCAAGCATGTTTGGTGATCTCAAACCACTCACAAAGAGTCCCACCCAAAGGTAAAGGGGACTAAGATGCTCAATGATCCTTGAGGCTATGCATTGCAATGTTATGATGCTATGAGGGATCTTAGGGACAAAATTGGGGTCTTAAAATACCCACTACTTTTGTTTCATCTTTAAGTGAGATCATATGCATACATATGGATGGGCTAATATCACGAGTGTCATCCATGGTCCATCCAATTCTCTTCTTATGTTTCTGCTTAAATTGAAGATTTGATGAATAATATGAATCCTCAGGAAGTGGTTTAGGCTCTAAAGAAGGTGGTTGTTCAATGGATGGTATGTTTGGGGCAGTCGGGATGTCAAGAGCTTCAGCTACATAAATAACTTCATTTACACTGTCACCCTGCAAGTCAGCATCAATCCCAGCACAAACAGCACAAAGGTTAGTGTTAGTACAATCATCACATGAGTAAATATCATCAAAACTAGAAAAAGTTAGAAAATCAGCTAAAAACAAATTAGAATAAGCTTCATCAACAAGTTCAAAAAGCAACTCTATTTGAAATACAAAATGTCCGTCCTCGTTAATCTTTTATTTTTCATTACTCTTTGTGGGAAAGGGATTGGTGATACATACTTTTTTTCAGCCTCAATAACAATAGAAGGTTCAGGTTTATTTTTAGGTGTTACGCTAATAATTTTTTTATTTTTTTCTGGGGCTGGTTCTGTAACTTTTTTGGATCTCAAGGAAATTGCACTCATATTAGGGCCTTTTCGATTTACTACTATTTGGGCAGGTAGTTGGTTTGATCCTTAAGCTTGTTGCATGGAATTCATGGAAGTGGCAAGTTGTCCAATTTGTTTTTGCAAAGTGTGAATATTATAATCAGTTCGCTACTGAAATTGAAGACTATTTACAACCATTTGCTTGATAAGTTCCTCTAGTGAAGGTTCAGAAGGTGAAGATGTGGTTACTTGTGGAGGGTTACATGGTGGTGGTGGTGGTTGAAAGGGTAGCATCAATTGTTTCACTAAAGAGGTAAGTGTAAGACCCCAATTTCGACCCTAAGATCCCTCATGCTATCTATAACAACCCGTATAATATATATTTAGAATAATATCATACAAGTGTTAATAATTGGTACTGATCCAACATAAGTGCCTAATGGCATCAATATATATACATGTCCAAACTAAAAACATCAATGGAACATGTTATATAATAATGCCTAAACAATAAAAAATCTAAGAACTATGTGCAATATATTCATTGCACACAACTCCGCAACGGAAGATCATGATAAACAACATCCCTTGAAACATCCATAACATCTTCTCATAGATTCAACCTGTAAGGATTACCTGAAAAATAACAACAATAATGGGATGAGATAATAATCTCAGTGAGTTCTCCTATCCTATGGGTCCACTCGACTCTACAGGGTTTCTAATCAATATTCAACTCATATCTAACTCAAGTCAACAAGGGAACGAAGACTTGAGCGATGGGGAAACTATCTCGCAATTGTATGGAAACATGCATCTGAGTTCTCATAACTCAACCACGATCATTATTCAGATCACGAAACATCAATTCCACAACGGACTTACGTCTAAGCCTGACCCGGTTCATGCATGCTCGTATGATTAGACTTTTACGGTGGATATCGGGTCCTCTATGAGGCTTAATCCCCAGTTCAAGCGACCGTCACCCGTATGGGATTCTAACCCACCTAGGGTATCTTTCACCGTATGAGACTCTAACCCACCTAGGTGTCCACCTTTCCCCCATGTTTGCCATGGTTGGGGCTCAAACCCAATTGAGGCTCGAATCATTGGTCCCACATCACAATGTTTACACGTCTAAGCATACCAATAGAGATGTGTACCACCACAGAAAACACACATTTTGAATACATGATCGGTTCCATAATCATCGGTTCCACGAACCATAACAAATTCATCAATCATAGTTGACTTCATTCACCATAATACACAACAATAACATGGCATGTTCCATATAATACGTCTCATTATCAATCATGGCAACAATTTGTCCACGACCTCCACATTAGCGTCGCACGAATGAATACCGTATTCTCGCATTATCTAGATTATAAACCTCACTCATGACCTAATTTCAATCCTAGGTTAACTCACTATATTCATCATTAAATTTTCACCATTAACATGTATTCAACATAATCATAGCATCACAATTGATTAATGGATGGAAGAATGCATTTAGAAACACTTAAGAAATGGATTTTGAGGTTTTTAACTTGAGTCAATCGATTGGTTGGGGAAGCCCAATCGATTGGTTCCTCTCACATTTCTGTTTTTCAAAATTTGCTGAGTGTCAATCGATTGATCCTGAGTGTCAATCGATTGATCTTGCTGAAAATTTCCACTGTTCATATACAGCAAGTTTGTGCAATCGATTGACATGCAGTGTCAATCGATTGGTCCTGTGAAAATTCCATTTTTCTGCTAAACCAAAGGCTGTCAATCGATTGGTTGACAGAGGCTAATTGATTGATCCACTCACATTTTCTCTTTTCACTTCACAGATACCATTTCCTCTGTTATTTCAGTTCTAACACACCATCCCTTTCTTCTTCCAACAAAACTCATCATATTACATGTTCATATGTACATGTATAACAAGGATTTCAACATCATAAACACAACCATAACAAATCATGCAATCACAACAATCATGAAGAGCATATCAAGCACATGTTCATAAAACAACAACAAGAGAAATATTCATCACATAGCATGGATTATTCATGATTTATCTATGATTCTACAACCCTAATCTTCTAGAAACCTAGAGTTTCTAACTAGAACTCACCTTGAAGATGAAGATGAAGATGAAGATGAAGATAAATATGGTGACAAGAAGATGAGATGTTGGTGGGGAAGATGATGATCATCCATGGGTTTTCTTCTTTTTCCTCGAAGCTCTTCTTTCCTCTTTCTCTCTTTCTCTTTCTTTTCTTTTCTTCTCCTTTTCCTGATAACTCTCCTTCTCTCTTCTTCTATTCTTATCCTCTTTTCTTACCAACCTTTACTTTCTTATCCACCACACACACACATATACTATATAATATATATAAATAATATATAATATTAACTAGTATTATAAAATATCTCAATTGATATTTCATCTTCCAGTACCAATTGACCAATTATTACTGTTACAAAAAATGTCCTCTCTTGTACTTATTAATATTGGTCTGTCTCTTTATTAATAATTAATCTCTTTAGAGTTCACGAGTTACTCTATTGGTCCCAATTGACAACATTTAGAGCACATAGGAGCTCCAATTGTTACGACTAAAAAAAGATGGAGTACACAAGAACTCAATTGATCTCAACTGACAACTAATTGAGCATTTAAAGGAATATGGGATATTACATTCTCCCCCCCCCCCTTAAATTGAAATTCGCCCCCGAATTTCCTTCACTCAACAAACAAACAAACCTTGTATCAACGTCTTAGACCAACACTTGACTTCTCTTCGATTTCAAGCCTCTGACACACTCATTCTTCTAACTTGTCTTTGCTGTCAAATTTCCTTCTTCATGAACTCTTGAACTTCTTGATTTCCATCACAATCTTATTCTGATATTGGATTAACATTTAAACTTGCTTCCACTTAATTCATCAGATATACCGCTCTACATCAGTTGGTCACTTTCCTCCCGGAACCACGACTTCCTTTCCTTGCACTAAGTTACACAAAACATAATTATGACATCTTATCTTGATTTGGTTAATCAATGCTCATTAATTCTTCATAAGAAAACTTATTGATTCCTTGACCACAAACAATATTGGCTACTATTTTCTTATTATTCCTTCAACAAGTGTGACAAACTTTGTAATTCATCTATGGGTAATCTCATAAACTTCACTTGATCGGATACTGTATGCTACAAGTCTCTACTTCTATTAATTCACTTCTCTCGTACTACTCTAATAAGATAACACCATTAGCACGAGATTGTCTTACTCCTATTCTTATGAGTAACTATCTATTTGATCCTCATAATCTCGATTGAGTCCTTCCATCCATCACCTTCCACTGTGCTACTCTGATTCCAATATTGGAACACCTGGGATTCCTAGGCACTACTGGTTAGCTGACAGTCTACATAGGAACACATTTATCCTCCAGAGTGCCTACTATCCAAAATAGTACTAGGACCTCACCGACATCCCTTAGTAGAATAAATTTCTTGCTGACACACAAAAGTTTAGAATAGGACCAACATCTTCCATAAGATATATATACACAAGAGCCACGCGACTACAACCATAAAGGTGTATGACATCCAGATTCATCATGTGTTCGAAGCAGCTAAACCAAATTAGTTTGACAATCTCCGGTTCTGGTTACTATATTCCATATCAAATCCTCTTATAGGGTTTTGATTCATTTAAGATTTCTCCCGACACATGATCTCGACCAAAACAACATAACACCATCAAGGAACTTAAGAAATCTAGAGTGTAACTATGAGTGTCCATACACCTCATAAAGTCACACACAATATTTCACACACATCTAGCGACAACATTTCACTTCGTATCCAAAATCATTCATCTCAATCATCTTGTCCCATCTTCCATAATCTTAGCTCATGCTCTTACTAATATACAAACCGAGTTACATGTTTAACTTCAAGAATATAATTCTCGTCCCATCTTGGAAGTAAAACTTCACAAATCCTTCCAATAGTCTAGAGCATCATTGTATACAGAAATACTACTCTCCTGGAGGTCCCCATCCGAGGCCATGAATCCAAGAGATGAATCAATTCCATATCCTGACTAATCAATTTACACTTTACTAACGCATACAGTACACTGAACTAATCCCTTCCAGATCACCACTTAGTAAGTCTCTTCCAACATCACTCCTTATGGTTCTTATTACCCATAGTAGTGATACACTCAAGAGTTACTCACACCGAATATGGTTCACTAGGTTGGTCCCCCAAACATATGACTTCTATGATATCTTTACAGATGACCAACTACGCACTACACCTTCAGAAATCCCAATTTCAAAACTACCAATCCGACTTGTGGTGACTTGTAACTCCATCCTCAATTTGTACACCCACAATGGTACACTTATGAAATTTAAGACACCCTTAGCTCCAACACGGTGTGAATGTTTATACTCCGTGATCAACCAACCAACACTCCTCAAGAATATAAATAACAACCAGACTTCCAATAAGCCACTATTACTCTTGCAATTCAATAAAATGCACTCAAGATAAACCTTATTGTAGCGGGGTATTCGTTACCTTATGG
The DNA here is from genome assembly GCF_024323335.1 of Lathyrus oleraceus. Taxonomy (NCBI): domain Eukaryota; kingdom Viridiplantae; phylum Streptophyta; class Magnoliopsida; order Fabales; family Fabaceae; genus Lathyrus; species Lathyrus oleraceus. The sequence goes on along the minus strand of NC_066583.1, from coordinate 280,579,418 downwards.
CTTATTGACTAAACCAAAAGTAAGCATACAATTCGAGTCGCCACCGCACTTTTATTTGTCCAAAGGAAAGGCTAAAAAGCGAACAAGTAAGAAGTTTTATCAAATCAAAAACTAATAAAAATGTCAGAGATCTAGGTAATGGGGTTGGTTATGAAATGGGAAGGTTTTACGCACCCAAAACATCCTTAGTACTCTAAGGGAGCCCTTTTTGCAAATGTGTATTGTAGGTTGGCATTTGTAAAAAATATGTGCAAAATATTGGGGGGATGAGAAAAGAATATACATTATATTTACAATTTTGTTGTTTGAATGGATGAACCCATTGCCTACGTACCATCACAAAGGCAGGATCAAAACCTCATAATTCGGGGTAAAAATCTCAAAGATTGATGAATTGATTTGATCAAAAGCTTTAAGGCCTTTTGTTATAAAAGGGAGAAAACTCAACCTAAACCAACAATCCACCATGTGAGGAGAGCTTCAACATACTAGTGAGGGGTTAACCCTATAATAAGTATGGAAGACTTATAGTCCAATCACTAAGGATAAGGTGAGGTTTACATCAACCACTATGATAACTCAAACCTAATGACTAATGTTTATGAAAAAGTTTTAACAAAGGTGGCCATTGGAACCACAAAAACAACTTGAAGTGAGTTGTGTTTACAAGTTAGAGGTATTTACAAAAAGAAGTTAAAGTTGAATTAATGTTCATTCACAATGAGTATTAATGAAAAGAGTTTGAAAAAATCAAAGGCATAAGGCCTAGGTTTCTAATTTGAAACAAAGTCAAAGTTTGCACATAAAGAGTTTGGCTTGGGTGAGAGTGAGGAGAAGAAGAGAAGGGCTAGTCCTAAAGCATACAAATATAAGAGAAGAGATAAAACCCTTAAAGTTCATTTTCTTGAAATCATAAAGATGATTCAAGATGCTCCTTTCCTTTGGACTTAGCAATCATTCAAGCAATCAAACAAATATTTAGATTCAAGCTCCTAGCATCTCCACTTGGCTTTTCTCTCTTAACTTGGCTACCCATGACGATGGTCCTTCTTACTATCTCAAGATGGAATCCCTATCACATAAGAGCAAACATCAAAAAGTTCACAACACAATAAGAGGAATGGACAAAGAATGAGTTTAGATTAGGAAGTCCTTTGAAGTCAACTTTGAAATTAAGCATTCTAAAGGCATGAGGCCTAGTTGCTCTTCAATAATTTAGCATTCTAAAGGCATGAGACCTAGTTGCTCTTGAACTCCTTTAAGCATAGGTAAGGTCCTAATTCTAAGTCCTTTCTCCTTTTTACATTGGGTCACACAAACAAAGACTAACAACCACAAAGTAACAATATATTTATATACAATAATGAGCTCAAATGAGCAAAAGGAAAATGGCATAAACATAAAATATGTGCTCAAGTGAGCAAAAGGAAAAAAATAATATGAATAAATCAGCAAGAAAGTAAATTGCATTAAAGTAAATTGTAAGAAATTAAATGCTCAAATTAAAGTTAGTAGTTAGTATGGTTAATGTTAGTGTGCCATAAGACAATTTAGCGCTATGTTAAGCAATCGTAAGTGGACTAATGTAGTAGCCACACCTATTTAAGGCCGGTCAATAAAACTATAGGCAAATAAACAGAAGTTAGAGATCATGACTAGTAAGCCAAGCTCCTACAACTTGCCATGCCAAAAGAAAAGAGGAAAGACCTTGTATGGACTTTAGGTTTTTTTGCTTGACCAAGAAACAACCTATCTTGGACACAAAGTAACTCACTTGATCATGGATCAAGTTGAGTTTGATTTGGTTCAAAGAAGGTTAAACCTCTCACATGTCAAGGCCAACCATAAGACATTAACTCATTGGCCAAAATAAAAAGAAATGGGATGAAGATGAAATAAAATGGACAAAGAAATAAAGTATCAAACACAAATGGTCTAATGTGAATCAAATCATCATCAACCAATGGAAAACAGAAGAGAAATGAAGATTAGAAGTCAACCAGTCAAACATATTTTTTTTGGTATTTTTGGAATTAAAATAAATGCAAAATTAAAATGGACAAAATATGGTCAAACCTCAAATTCAATTCAAATCAACTTCAACAAGTCCAATTAAATTCTCATAGGTCAATTTCTCAATAATTTTTGAAATCAGAAACTATTTAAAATCAATTAAAAACAATAAAAATAACACAATATGAATTAAAATCTCAAATAAATCTCAAATCAATTAAGAAATTCATGAGACTATTTTTCATTGACTCATCATGATCCATATGTGTTAAGAATTTTTTTTTGAAATTTTCAGATATCAAAAAGTATTTAAAATGAATTAAAAACTACCAAAAACCAAATAATTCACAAAAAATATTAAATGAAATCACAAAAATAATTACAAATCAAAATATGAAACTAGATTTTTCAAGAAATTTTTTGGTGTTAGTCTCATATTTTTGTGACTTCAAATAACATACTTATGAATTTTTGAATTTAAAGGAATAAATGAAATTAAAACAGTAAATAGAAAATAGCAAAAATCCAGCGCCACATGATCCGTCTCATTAATTGACGTGGCACCATCACACGGTCTAGAGGCACGGTCATATGGTGTTCATGAGTCAAGCGTGCAACATGTTGAATTAAAATAAGTCAAATGAATCAATGGCCACGATTATAACATTTGAGCCAGATCTGAGGGACATGAAGCATCCATGTGGGGATGGTGGTGGAAACCACCATCTTCTCCGGCCAGAGAACAAACTCCGGCCGCCACGCGCAGGGTTTTCAACCTTAATGAAAATGAAAAACAATGGTACCAAAATGAAGCTGGGGTGATGTACATCACCCCTGTAACCTTGGATCTTCCCCAATGTTTCTATTTAGAGAGAAACCAGAGGTTGAAGATCATGGTGTTTGATCTGAAATGTCTCAATTCATGAAATTAAGACCACCACTGGCCTGCCTCTTGCTCGAGGACTTCAGAAAACAGTTCAAACTCAAGCAATTCACATTGTATTTCAAGATCCAGATCAAAACAGTTTAGTGATATACCTCTGAAATGTAGCTTGGAACAGCACGATGTCTTCAAGCTTTTGATTCCAATTTGATCTGGAGATGTAATGATGATGCAAGACTAAGGAATTAAGACTTGAAGATCAACTAATGGTGTTGAAATTCAAGCTTGAATTTGAAAAATGAAAAATGAAAATCCTTTGAGTATGGTTGGTTTTTCACTTCAGCAGCATTTCAGATCACCTTGAGGTTTAAATTTGAATGGGGAAGCACATGTATTTATAGCTGAGCTTGGTGCAAGGAGGTGTAATGCCCGTGTGCATGATTTTTGGATCCTCCATGCATGGGCATGTGAGGCCCAAAATTGAATGGAATTGCATGCTGAGATCATTTTGGAGTGAATTGGACGTGCACAAGGCCTGGCATTTGCTTGCATTTCAAGTTATGATGTGAATTGCATAATTGATCATAAACATTAAGCGCTTCGAAAATCACACATGGAAAATCCAAACATGGTCATGTGAGTAATGGTTGGAAAGATCTTGACATAAGGAAAAAAATATATGTTGGGAAAAAATCCATTTGGAGTTTGGAAATTTATGAAAACTGGCCTTGAAGTTTGGGGTACAAAACATGTCTAGGTCCCCTTTGAAATTTTTTGCCAAAAGTGAGCAACTTCAAGCCCTTCTGTTTCAATTATGCAAGCCTAAAATAGAAAACCTTCAACATCAAAGTTGTAGATCTTTTCAAGATTATCAAATTGGAATTAAATTTTGCATCATTTGGATTTTTAATGAGAAAGTTATGGGCACTTGAAGTTGGACATTTTTCAAATTCAATGGCTTTTGTCCAAAGTGACCTATAATTTTTTGTATTATCACATGTGTTTATTTTATGATTATGAAATTTTGTCCAACATAACATTTGAATAATACATCTTAAGCTTTCCAATTCAATTGGTCTCACCTAAAAATCATAAAAAATAAAGAGGTTAGGTCCTTGGGAAGTTGACCCAAAGTTAGGGTTTCAGTCAAAATGACCTATAATATTTTGAAATGACTGATGACATTCCAAGTTTCAAATGGATTTTTGATGAACATGAAAGTTGTTAATATGGTTCTTAAGAACATCTTTTCTCTTGGGGTTATATTCATTTGACAAACACATGAAAAGTTGTATCTCAGTGATCCTCAGTTTAGTCAGATGACTTGACTGGTCAACTTCTCAAGGCCAAACTTCAAATATTGATGAATGAATTATTGAGGATACTCACATAGGCTAATATATGCATAAAATAATGAATTAAAGAACTTCCATTGATTGAATTTGATCATAGGTTGAGGTTGCTTCATGAGCAAGGCACAGTCAATGCACAGTTGAATTAGGGTTTCCTTGCGAAACAATCCTCAAGCCCTTTGGTTTATCTTAATCAAATTGGAAAATTGAGATACTTGGGAGGCATATATGATGATTAATAGATTTGTGGACCATTTCCATGCTTGTCCTCATCTTCATCTAGCCATCTCATTGAGCTTAGGAGCCTCCTAGGAGCATAGGAGCACATGATCACTTGAGGTTCAAAACAAAAAGGTTAGTGACATATTTTTGTGCTTTTGGTTAGTAAAAAAATAAGAAGAGGAATAATATACAATACAAGCATGCTTGTTGGTCTCAAACCAACTCACACAAGTCCCAACCCAAGGGTTAGGGAGCCACACATGCTATGATCCTTGAGGCAATGCGATGAGGAAATGGTATGATGCCATGAGGGATCTTAGGGTCAAAATTAGGGTCTTACAGATGCCCCTATTTAAGGTCATTCTAGCCGGAGATATGAAGGTTAAAATCTTTGTCTCAACGAGGTAGAATGGGCTTAAATAATAACAAAGAGATGAATTTTGGTCCCTAAGAGACCTCATGATGCAAATGTATGCATGCAAAAGTTAATACTCTATGGGGAAATATGGCCACAAAGGGAAAAATCAGAGAGACGGAAAGTCCATAGGAGTAACACACTCACTAGGGAGACAGAGACTCTGGGGAAAAGAAGGTAAAAATGCGTGAGCAGGTCACGACTTGAAACCTTGCTGGGAGACACGAAGGGATTCCATGACGATAAATCGATGGAAAGACTCGGGCTGACGCAAAGATGCATGTATTCGGGAATATGCCAATACAGCAAAACTATCCACAAAGGATACTTCGGATGAAAATCCGGACTCAGGTGGGGAAATCTATGAAGGATTCAGCTGAGAAATAAATAACGAGATATTACCAGTTACTGGGTCATAAACTCAAAAGGGAGACATGTCATCAAAACACCGGTTACTGGGTGAGGGAACAACATGCTCAAGGAGAAATAATATCTAAGACCGGTATAAGAGTGAGAGATATCAATCATCCGAAACATCTGAGGAGGACCTAAAAGGCACATCTCGACTCAAGAAATCTGACTCCACAGGGGACAAAAATTCATAATAGGGAGCAGAAGGAAGGGACACCAGGGATACCGGTTAATGGGAATATAATAGGTGACCAACCAGGCGCGAATTGGGAACATATCCAAGACACTCATCATCCAAAAGGAGGGCTGAAAAAGCAGACTCGATTTATAGGATGGACATTCGATTCCACAAAAAAATACGAATCTTACTCGACTGGGAAGAAAAGGACTTCGACTGAAGAGCGCATGATATATATTATCTATTACCGTCATAACGTAGATAACATCCTCGCATTGAAGATTATCCAGAACCGGTTACTGGGTTAATAAAGGATGAATCAACCAAAAAGAAAGGACATTGGGGTACCTGTTACTGGGTATAAAATGATGACCAATCAAAAGGAGAGACAATCATTACCAAACACGGGTAAATGAAAGATGACTCGCAAAGGGTATAAATTGCTTGACAAAAGCAATCACCCAAGAGATATACCACTGGTTACTGGGTGGTATACTCAAAATGAAGGAATATCAATACCGAATATTGGATAAAGATAACCAACAAAGAGGGGATTACATCTACCGGTTACTGGGTAGAAAACCACAGAAAAAGGACTTACAACTACTGGTTACTGGGTAGAAAGCCACAGAAACATCCACTGGGGAAAAGATGAACAATTACTGGTTACTAAGCAATTGAACAGCTAAACCACAGGGAACTGCAGGGGAATAACAAGGAAGGGGTCAATCTAGGAACAAACCAGAGAGACACAATTAAACAAAACTCAACCCGATGAGGATATAACTCAGGGGAGTAATTCCATCCCAATACATACTTGAGGAGGAAACTGAAACAATAATCATCCACGAGGACATAACTCAGTGGGGAATAAAGAAAGAAAGATAGACAATTTCTGCCTATGGGGCTGACTCTATATGGAGAGATCAGACACAAACATCCACTCGGGGAAGAATATTTCACCAATAGCAGGAGATAACAAGCAAAGATATATGGCAAAGAATGCAACATGAATATCTGAATGCTGTAATTATGCATGTATATGAGTGGTTCATGTATGATTAATGCTGACAAACAGAAATATCTAACACAAACAGGGTCCAGAGCCATGAACAGACATCCAGTATAACATCTCAAAAGAGAAAAGCCAAGCCTTTAGGAGAAATCAAATCTGGTGGGCAGGCATCAAATACCGGGAGACATGGACCACCACCGGGGATAGGTAAAGTCTCAGCTGGGGAACATGCAGAGATATCAATAAGATCTGTCATAGAAGAACTCTAATGGGGATCTTATTAGGGAATGTTGTGAAACTCTGTGGGAAACAACCTCTAACCAGCTACACATCAATCAAGCATTCTCTTCTAACTGCTAAAGAGACATCTCTTCTAACAGGAGAAAGAATAATTTGCTCCGATGGGGAAGGAAACGACACATCTTCCTCACAATCCCTCAAATACTGGAAGAAGTCTTCATATTGGAGGGGATACAAATTATCAAGCTCGGGTTAAGCAACTCCACCGGGGATGGACTGTAGGCGACCAAACTGGGGACGGTTTGTTGTAGGCAACCCTACTGGGGATGAGCTGTAGGCAAACCTGTTGGAGAGAAACTATAAGTACCTCCGGAGGAACTGTCTTGGCTGAGGGAAACGGAAGTGAATCCTTCATCAACACGTGTCATGTTGGGGATGAAAAGGGATTCAGGCTCTTCACCAACTTCTTTAGGCAACTACTGCTGAGGAGATATATGAAAGATAGCTCTGCGGGGATCATATGTTCACTTTGCTGAGGACTTCTACTCATGCTGGGAATTTCTGCTCACTGGGGAAAGACAATCTTCCTCATAAATAGATAGCATATCAACTTTTATCAATCTATAAGGGATTTTAGGCCAGTCCACACAAGGGATGACAACCATATAATTGATAAAACACAAATGTTAGGATCAGACTCTCTAGGGAGTTGATGATATATCAATCTCTTATGCACTCGCTGGGGAGACAACCTGAAAGCTGATGAAGAGGATACAAACATGGCAAAATATGAACAAATGTCTTACCTTTTTGGAAATCATACTATCCTTGGGAGAGCACTGAAGACATTCCAACTATCCTTTTAGTCATGGTGAATGTTCACTTTGTTTAAAAACAGTTTATATAAAAAACTTTACTTGTTTAAAACAATGATATTTATCAATTAAAACATGCAAATGTTTGTTAAACAGAAACAAATAAGAGTGCCAAGGATTGGATAAAGGCTCAAATTTATTTGATGGAATGGTAATCCGCAAATGGCGAGACTCCATGGATCTTTACAAATTTGACATTGGTGATATATATTGGAAAAAAGGGCTACATTGAACATAATGACCATTTCTCCACCAACTCTGAATCCAATGTATTTGAAGCTTCAGTTGACGATGACTGAGCGAGAATCTTTGACAGATGACAGTTGTAGAACGAAGTCTTGTCAGGATGCACTTACTTGCCAAATCCCTAATTTTTGCCTAGATTGCCCCAGGGTGAGGTACTCAATCTAGCGGGATATATATATATTCATTTTTTTCAAGTCTCTAACTTTTTCCTGGATCGCCCTTTCAGGTTTTCAATCCACCGAGACGCTCATTTTTGCCAAAGCCGCTCTTTCGGGTTTTCAACTTAGCGAGCCATTCTGTTTTTATTTTTTAGGCGAAGTATTTCTTGACTGCATTTGAATTCACAGGACGAGTGAAATCCTCTCCATCCATAGTTGTAAGTATCAAAGCACCGCCAGAAAAGGCTCTCTTAACAACATATGGACCTTCATAGTTTGGAGTCCACTTGCCCCTGGAATCGGGTGCGAAAGACAAGACTTTCTTGAGCACGAGGTCACCTTCTTGGAACACACGAGGCTTGACATTCTTATCAAAGGCTTTCTTCATCCTTTGCTGATACAACTGACCATGGCACATGGCAGTTAATCTATTCTCTTCAATCAAGTTCAGTTGGTCATAACAACTTTGAACCCATTCAGCCTCAGTAAACTTGGCTTCCATCAAGACTCTCAAAGATGGGATCTCAACCTCCACGGGGAGCACAACTTCCATGTCATACACAAGAGAGAAAGGGGTTGCCCCTATTGAAGTACAGACAAATATAAGATAACCATACAAAGCAAATGGAAGCATCTCATGCCAATCCTTGTACGTAACAACCATCTTCTGGATAATCTTCTTGATGTTCTTGTTAGAAGCTTCAACAACCCCATTCATCTTGGGTCTATAGGGAGAAGAATTATGATGTGCAATCTTGAACTCGCTACACAGCTCTTTCATCATCTTGTTGTTTAAGTTAGATCCATTATCAGTAATGATCTTGTCTAGCACACCATAACGGCATATAAGTTGATTCTTGATAAACTTCACAACCACTTGCCTAGTCACATTCGCATACGATGCCACTTCAACCCACTTGGTGAAGTAATCAATAGTGACGAGAACAAAACGGTGACCGTTTGACGCCTTAGGCTCTATCATTCCAATCATGTCAATTCCCCACATGGAGAAAGGCCATGGTGAGGAAATAACATCAGAAGTGTCGGGGGAATATGAATCTTATCCGCTTAAATCTGAAATTTGTGGCATTTCTTCAGATATTTGCAAACGTCAGACTCCATTGTCGGCCAATAGTAGCCTGCTATGAACATCTTCTTTGCCATGGCATGGCCATTCGAATGAGTACTAAATGAACCCTCATAGACTTCAATCATCAACAGGTCTACTTCGTGTCTATCCACGCATCTGAGCAAAACCATGTCAAAATGCCTCTTATAAAGCACATCCCCATTAAGGTAGAATCTGCAAGATAATCTCCTCAAAGTCTTCCTGTCTTTAACAGATGCCCCAGGCGGGTACATCTGACTTTGGAGAAAGCACATGATATCATAATACCATGGCTTACCATCTTTCACTTCTTCAACTGCAAATACATGAGCTGGTCTATCCAAGCGCATCATAGTGATGTTGGGGACTTCATTCCAATACTTAATAACAATCATCGAAGCAAGCGTAGCAAGAGCATCTGCCATCCGATTCTCATCTCGAGGAATATGATGGTAGTCAACCTTAGTAAAGAAAGTTGAAATCCTCCTCGCATAATCTCTGTATGGGATGAGGCCAGACTGATTCGTCTCCCATTCACCCTTAATCTGATTAAGAACAAGGGCCGAATCACCATAAACATCAAGATGCTTGATCCTAAGATCAATACATTCTTCCAAACCCATGATACAGGCCTCATACTCCGACATATTACTCGTGCATTTGAAAGTTAGCCTTGCTGTAAAAGGAAAATGGGTGCCCTGATGAGTAATAATCATTACCCCAATACCATTTCCATATTGATTAACAACGCCATCGAACATCATACCCCATCGGGAACCAGGCTCTGGCCCTTCATCGAGCGTAGGCTCATCGCAATCTTTCATCTTCAAATACAGAATCTCCTTATCGAGGAAGTCGTACTGAACAGACGAATAATCTTCAATTGGTTGATGTGCCAAGTGGTCAGCCAAGATACTACCTTTAATATCTTTCTGAGCTTGATACTCAATATCATACTCAGACAACAACATCTGCCAACGGGCAATCCTCCCAGTTAAAGCAGGCTTCTCAAAGATATACTTGATTGGATCCATTTTGGATATCAACCAAGTCGTATGATTCAGCATATACTAGCGTAAACGCTTAGCGACCCAAGCCAAAGCACAACATGTCTTCTCAAGCGTTGAGTACCGAGACTCACAATCAATGAACTTATTACTCAAATAGTATATGGCATACTCTTTCTTCCCTGATTCATCTTGCTAACCCAATACACAACCGTTGGAGTCATCAAGCACTGTCAAGTACATAATCAATGGTCTCCCTTCAACAGGCGGAGACAGAATCAGAGGCTCAAACAAATACTCTTTGATACTGTCAAAGGCCTTCTGGCAATCCTCGGTCCAATCATGACGCTGATCTTTCCGGAGGAGCTTGAATATAGGCGCACATGTGGCAGTCATGTGGGATATAAATCTCGAAACGTAATTCAAGCGGCCAAGAAAACCTCGGACTTGCTTCTCAGTTTTTTGAGCATGCATCTCTTGTATTGCTTTGACCTTGGCAGGATCAACTTCAATACCTCTTTCACTGACAATAAAGCCCAATAACTTGCCGGAATGGACTCCAAATGTACACTTGTTCGGATTCAGGCGGAGTTTATACTTCCTCAAACACTGGAAAAGCTTTAAGAAGTGCTCTACATGTTCAACTTCCGTTTTCGACTTTGCAATCATATCATCAACATACACCTCGATCTCCTTGTGCATCATATCATGAAACAAGGTAGTCATAGCTCGTTGGTACGTTGCTCCAGCATTCTTCAAACCGAAGGGCATCAGTCGATAACAGAATGTTCCCCAAGGTGTGATAAATGTTGTCTTCTCCATATCCTCGGGTGCCATTTTAATCTGGTTATAACCGGAAAATCCATCCATAAATGAGAAGACATTGAATTTAGCTATATTATCTACCAACATATCAATATGTGGTAGAGGAAAATCATCTTTCAGACTAGCTTTATTCAAGTCTCGATAGTCCACACACATTCGGACTTTTCCATCTTTCTTAGGCAAGGGCACAATATTGGCCACCCATTGAGGATATGTAGAAGTCACCAGAAACCCCGCATCAATTTGCTTCTGAACTTCTTCTTTAATCTTCACTACCATATCAGGATGAGTTCTTTTGAGCTTTTGCTTCACAGGCACACACTCAGGCTTTAGTGGCAAGAAATGTTTCACGATATCAGTATCTAGACCAGGCATGTCTTCATATGACCAGGCAAAGACGTCGACATATTCTCGTAGCAACTCAATCAACCCCTTTTTCACAGACTCTTCAAGGAGTTCCCCAATCTTCACTTTACGAACACAGTCTTCAGACCCCAAGTTGATTGTTTCCAGATTCTCAAGATGCGGTTGAATGATCTTCTCTTCGTGCTCAAGCAGATGGGTAATCTCATCAGGAATCTCATCAACATCATCTTCTTCTGCCTCAAATACAGGGAACTCAAAGTTGGGAGATGATGTTTGATCATTATGTTCAATGGGTTTGATCAACCTGCATAATGATTTTGAGTATAAAAGAGTTTTCAGAATTCAAACAAGGCAAATCATTATGCAGATGAGAAAGTTGATTTTATTCTCTTTTTAGGGTTTAATGGTGATCACCAATTTCATGCAAAAAAGCAAAAAGGAAAAATAATTTGGAAAAACAAACATTTAACATGTGATTATTGAATGAATAGCATTGTATTAATCAAAATGTGCCAACAATGTCATCACTTCTCCTTTTGGCATGGGAGAAGGGTTTTTAAACAAAATGAACATATTATGTGGACTTGTGGATATCTGTTGGAACATCAACAGCGACCCAATTATTGCAGATTCCTCCAGGGATGACAAAGTTGCCCAGGTCTTCCTCTTCATGATCTTCCAATATGGCAGCAGCCTCTTGATCTTCAACAGTGTGGATAATCCCTCCACTTTGGAATAACCCACGCTCATTGGAAACACCTGAAGAGTAACCTATGCCAGCTCGGGATTTATTATCTTCCAATCTGATCATTTGTCCCAAACCAGTAGTTGCAACATGCTCAATGGCCAACTTTGCATCATTGTAGGAGGCAAATGAAGAAAGTCCTTTCCTTGAAGTCTTAGCAATAGATAAGGCTTGGAACGGAGTCCTAACCTCATCCTCGTCATTAATATAAGAAAAAGAATATAAGTGACTGACAAAGAGAGCCTTCTCTCCCCATATCACCACCAACTTCTTATTCTTAACGGACTTCAACTTTTGGTGTAGGGTGGATGTCACGGCGCCTGCCTCATGAATCCATGGTCTGCCAAGCAAACAGCTGTAAGAAGGATGGATATCCATGACCTGAAAAGTGATCTGGAAATCACTAGGTCCAATCTTGATCAGGAGTTCTACTTCGCCGATCACGATTTTCCGCGATCCATCAAAAGCTTTAACAACCACTCCACTCTGCCTCATGGGAGGCCCCTGGTAAGAAAGTTTAGCCAGAGTGTATTTTGGCAACACATTAAGTGATGATCCTGTGTCCACCAACACATTGGACAAGGCATCTTCCTTACAGTTCATAGAAATGTGTAAGGCCAAATTGTGGTCTTTTCCCTCCTCTGGAAGATCATCATCACAGAAGCTCAAATTGTTACAAGCGGTTATGTTTGCAACAATTCTATCAAACTGTTCAATTGTGACATCGTGATCCATGTATGCCACGTCCAACACCCTCTGTAAAGCTTCACGGTATGGCTTGGAATTCATCAACAAAGATAATACATATATCTTTGACGGAGTTTGTAGCAGCTGATAAACAACATTGTATTCACTCCTTTTCATAAGCCTCAGCATCTCATCACCATCCTCTCTTATAATGCCAGACTGGCCAACCAGGACAGGAGCTTTCATAGATTTATCAACAACAGGGTCAACGCCCTTCACAGCAGGAGCAGGATTATTAGAAGGAGAAGTCCCCACGGGACCGGCAGGATTAACAACTGTTCTCTTAAAAACGTCTTCATGGGGTTTTGGCTGCACCGAGAAAACACGACCACTACGGGTCACACCACTAACGTCAGAAATGCTCACTACGGAAGTTGAGGGCAGCGACACCTTATTCCCATCTTCTAGCATCACAACATTGTACCTGTAGGGAACAACCTTGTCTGATGAATATGGGACAAGGCCCGCTGGCTTGATCACAAGGGCTGGAGAAACCTTCTTCTTGCTGCCATCATACTTGACAATAATAGGCTCTGGAATCCTGAAAATCGAGGATATAACATCAACTTCATCCTCGTTGCGATTCTGAAGTATCTCGATCATTCCTTGATCCAGCATCTCTTGGATGTCCTTTCTAACTTGTCGGCATCCTCTTTCGTTGATAGTGCACACCTGGCACCTATCATGGTCATGCTCGTAGTGGCTGAGTTCACACAATAAGTTATGCATCTCGACCAGAGATTGCCTGATATCATTAACATACAAGACTTTGTACTTTCCAGGGCATCCCTGGAAAATATTAACAGCAACTTTCCCATGCTCGGGAAATGGGTTCTTCTTCACATTAAGACCTACGTCCTCAAAAAACAATATACAAGTGTGATGTGCAAAATAGGTCAATGCAAGGTTTCCAAATTTGGCCCATGTTCAAGCCCTTCTGCTTTGATGATGCAAGCCTCAAATGAAAAAACCTTCAACATCAAAGTTGTATATATTTTCAAGGGCAATCAAAATGGACTTAAATGTTGCATCATTTGGATTTTTGATGAAAGAGTTATGGGCACTTGAAGTTGGACTATTTTGACTTTTAATGCCTTTGGTAAAAAAGGACCCATAATGTCTTGCTTTATCACATGTATTTCCTTTGATATTTTGAAATTTTATTTAATATAACATTTGAAGTTGACATTGTAAGCTTTCTAATTCATTTGATCACACATCAAAATCATAAAAAATGAATGAGTTATGTCCTTGGGAAGTTGACCCAAAATTAGGGTTTCAATCAAAATGACCTATAATGTATTGGAATGACAGATGGTCTTCCAAGCTTCAAATCAATTTTTGATGAACATGAAAGTTGTTCATATTGTCCTTAAGAACATGTTTTATTTTGGAATCATCTCCATTTGACCAACACATGAAAAGTTAGGTCTCAGTGCATTTCAAAATAGTCAGATGAATTGACTGATCAACTTCTCAAGTCCATGACTCATATCTTGATGAATTGATGATTGAGGACACTCAAATAAGTTCAAATATGCATTAAATGATGAATTAAAGAACTTCCCTTTGATTGTATTTGATCATGGGCTGAGGTTGCTTCAAGAGCAAGGCATTGTGGTGCATAGATAAATTAGGGTTTCTTGAAGGACAAGACCTCAAACCCTTTGACTTGCTTTGATCAAAATGATGAATTGAAATGCTAGGGAGGCATATTTGATGTATGAGAGCTTTGGGAACCATTACCATTCTTTCTATCACCTCCTCTTGGCTTTATCATTGCACAGATGATCTCCTAGAAACTTTGGACCTTGTGATTGCTTAAGCTACAAACAAAAGATGTTAGTGACATATTTTTATGCTTTTGGTTAGTAAACAAAATAAGAAAAGCAATAATATACAATTCAAGCATGCTTGGTGATCTCAAACCACTCTCAAGAAGTCCCACCCAAAGGCAAAGGGGACCAATATGCTTATGATCCTTGAGGCATTGCAAGTGCAATGTTATGATGCCATGAGGGATCTTAGGGACAAAATTGGGATCTTACAGGGCACATGTGGCAGTCATGTGGGAAATAAATCTGGAAATATAATTCAAGCTGCCGAGAAAACCTCTGACTTGCTTCTCAGTTTTGGGCGCATGCATCTCTTGTATTGCTTTGACCTTGGCAAGATCAACTTCAATACCCTTCTCGCTGACAATAAAGGCCAACAACATACCAGAACGAACACCAAAAGTACACTTATTGGGATTCAAGCGGAGTTTATATTTCCTCAAACGCTGGAATAATTTCAACAAATTCTCAACATGTTCTTCTTCATTAATTGATTTAGCAATCATATCATCGACATAAACTTCAATCTCTTTATGCATCATGTCATGAAAAAGAGTAGTCGTTGCTCTCTGGTAAGTTGCACCAGCATTCTTTAAACCGAAAGGCATCACTCTATAACAGAATGTTCCCTAGGGTGTAATGAATGTGGTCTTCTCCATATCGTCGAGTGCCATCTTAATCTGATCATATCCAGAAAATCCATCCATAAAAACAAAAAGACTTCGAAATTAGCAGTATTGTCTACCAACATATCAATGTGTGACAGAGGGAAACCATATTTCGGACTGGCTTTATTCAGATCTCTGTAATCAACGCGCATGCGGACTTTTCCATCTTTCTTCGGCATTGGCATAATATTGGCCACCCATTACGGATACTCAGCAGTCACAAGGAAACCGACGTCAATCTGCTTCTGCACTTCCTCTTTGATCTTCACAGCTATATCAGGATGCATTCTTCTCAACTTCTGCTTGACTGGCGGGCGTTCTGGGCTCAACGGAAATCTATGCTCCACAATCTCAGAATCCAACCCAGGCATGTCTGGATAGGACAAAATTTTTCAAGACTTAAAAGTATTTTTAAATAATTAAAAATAATCACAAAATCAATTAAATCATGAAGAATATTAATAATGATCCAAAAAAAAATTTTAATTCAAAATATGAAAGAGGAAATTATTTGAAATTATTTGGTGAAACTCTCATCTTTTTTGGATCAATATTAAAATTAATATGAATTAATGAAAATCAAATGAAATAAAACAAAAATAAAAAAATCAAAAAAACGTGAGCCACTTGATCTCCCTCATTAATTGAGGTGGCAGATCAAGTGGACACAAAAACGCGTTCCATGATGGATCCTAGTCAGCGCGCCACACGTGTGGTAATCAAAACCAACTCCTAAGACTAAAACAAAATGAATGAATCATGTGGGTGGGAGACGTGTCAACGCACTGCAAGAGCCAGAGCTTCGGTCTTCTTCTCCGGTGGACCTCACCGGACCAGTCCACCCTCAACCATCACCAAAATAGAAAAGGAGGACATGATCTGAAAGAAAAAATGGTGTACAACACGAATCTAACCTCAATTTTAACTAACTCCAAATATATAACAAGATATGAGGAGTTGAATTTTGAGGTTTGTCAACTGCGTTGCTTCGATTTGACCTCTAAGCAACTCAATATTCTTGCCTACATTGGTAGGACTTCAGACAACCAAAGATCCAAGAGAATTGATGAGAATTAAGTGAGAACGAAGAGATGAAGTTTTCTGAAAATTACCTTCAATGATGTGCAGAACTTGAGGTTGCTTGCTCCAAACACGATCTGATCACACTTGAGAAGCTTGCAAGAAGTGATTAGCAATTGTGTAAGGCTTTGATTCCTGGAGTTCTTGATTCTCCAACAGTTGAGATTCAAACTCAATTTTCAAATAGAAAATTAACAGGTTTTTCTTTAGAATGAGAGGGTTTGAATTGGGGGGCAAAGCTGACGCGCAAGGTGTGTTTGAAATGAGCTCAGAGGCCTTATATTTATAGCATTTGGGATTGATAATTGCACACTTGAAAATTTGCTAAATTTGGCAATGTGATGTACAAGCTTGCATGGGCGTGTACAGGCCCATGCAATAATCCATTTTGGTCCACTTGCATCTATACTGAAGTTCACATGATGCTTGATTGGAAAGGCAATGTGAAATGGAGTTTTGAACATTTGATTTACTCCAATGGTGTATCTCTATTAAAGCCATTCGCAACCCTAGAAAAATTCATCCAAAATGCATGAACTTGGGTTCTTTAGAAAGCTTGGATCAAGGGGAACATATTTGATGTTGAACACTTTTTCACTTGGAACTTGGATCATGGTTAATTTTTAGGTGGAAGTTTGGAAATTTCAACATGTTGAAAATTTTTCTAAGTGTAAATTCATATATCTCAATATTCCACCTTGCTTAAATTTTAATGTGCGCTTCAAATGAGAAAAGTATCTTCATAAAAGTTGTAGTTGTTTCAATGACCTTCAAAATGGTCACCAATTTCAGGTCATTTGTATTTAGAATGATAGAGTTATGCATTTTTGAAGTTTGGAAAAATCACTTTTTCAATGGTATACGTCAAAAATGACCTATAATGTATCCTTATATCACATGCTCATAAAAGTTGAATTAGCTCTTACTCCAAACATCAAAGTTGAAGTAGACATACTGAATGTGATTGTGCAACTTGTTAACATTTCATATCATAAAAATTGAGCAAGTTATGGCCTTGGGAAGTTGACTTTGAAATTAGGGTTTAGACAAAATGACCTATAATGTTTCACCATAGAAAATGATTTTCCAAGAAAAACTAGCTTTCGGTCTCAAAATGAAAGTTGTTTGTAATGTCATCTATAGTAACGTTCCTCTTGGAATCATTTTCATATGGTGAAAATTGTAGGAGATAGGATCTATGGAGATCCAGTTGTGATCAGATGAATTCATCTGGCCAACCACCATCAACCAAATTGCTAACCTTAAATTATTTTGACTTTCTTGGCTCATGGTAGATCATATATGCATAAGATGATGAATTTTGAAGTGTCCCCTGAGAAAATTGATCAATTGGTGAGGTAGATTGTTGGAGAAGTTACTCAAGATACCCAGTCCAACTAGGGTTTCCAAGGCAAATCACCCTCAAACTCTTGAGGAATCCTTGATCAATATAACATGTAGGAATCATTGGGACTCATATATGATGTTTATAACCACTCTTGGATCAATACATAATTGTGCTTTTTGTCATGAGGGGCTCAAACCCTAGATATGAACTTGATAAATCAATGGGATCATGCCCTACCTACAAAAGAGTTAGGCAAATGCAAAGACATATTTTTGGTATTTTTGTTAGTAAAATGATAATATAAAAGTATGATACAATCACATGGTGCTTGGTGATCTCTCCCAAAACAAACCCAATGAAAGAGGGGTAAGGAGGATGCCAAGGTATGATCCCAATGCTAATGCATACGATGAAATTGCATGAGGGATATTAGGGTCAAAATTGGGGTCTTACAGATATCACCTAAGACTAGGGATACACTATAGTTACCGGGTAAATCTTGATAAAACAAAGGCTTAGTTTCATCATAATTCTCTAAGGACATAGATACTAGGACGACTGACCAAAGGTTTCCCTCTATGGTTTTAAGAGGAAACAAACATAGGATTTGGTGCATGAATGTATGAACTTGTTGAGGAGATCTAAATTCAAGGTTATTACAAGGAACAATCAGACACCTTACCCTATCATAATACTCATATTTGTGAAAAAGCCAAATTTTACTTTAAGCTTATTTTTACTATTGTAAGGATTTATTCCAAGCCAAACCACCTTCAGTTTTTGTTTAATTGAATGACGATTTAAACTAGATATTACTACGCAATCCTTGAGATCGATATTTGGGAAACTACTTATTATTATTATTACATCGGCAAAATAGTAAACTTGTTATTTTTCCGATCAAATATGCACAATTTCAAATAGACCTCCATGGAATACCATGGATGTTTAGGATGCTAATACCTTCCCTTTGCATAACTAACCCCTGAACCCTTGTTATCTTTTATTAGTTTTGCCTTAAAACCTTCTTGCATTTTGTTCGTACTTTTTCCCTTTTCCTTTAGACACTGTAAGACCCCAATTTTTTCCCTTTTCCGATCATACCTTGTGTAGCGGTGTATTCGTCACTTTATGATTTATTGACTAAATCAAAAGCAAAGCATACAAAGAATCAAGTCGCCACCGCACTTTTATTTATCCAAAGGAATGGCTAAAAAGCGAACAAAAGCCTAAGAAGTTTTACACATAGAAAACTAATGAAAAGATCAGAGAATCTGGGTAAGGGGTTAATTACGCAATGGGAAGGTGTTAGGCACCCAAAACGTCCTAGGTACTCCTAGGGAGCCCTTTTCACACTTGTTATATAAAAAAGTTTATTTGTTTATGACATATTGTGCAAACATGATTGGGAAGATGAGAAAAGAATATACAATTTATTATTTTTGTGTTTGAACGGATGAACCCGTTGCCTACGTACCTTTCCATGGAAGGTAAGGATCAAAACGCCATAGTTCGGCTAAAAAATTTCCAAAACATGAGTGGGTTCATTTTAAAACAAAAGCCCTAAAGTCTTTCGTTATCCACGGGAGAAAACTCAACCTATACAAACAACAAGTCCACCATGTGAGAAAAGCTTCAACTTGCTAGTGAGGGGTTAACCCTATAATAAGCAAGGAAGTCTTACAATTCAATCACTAAGGACAGAGAAGGTGAGATTAATATCAACCAACTAGGATAAATCAAACCTATGGCTAATGTATGAAAACTTATCAAGAATGGACAAAGCCACAAAACAATTGAATGAGTTGGATTAACCAATTAGGATTTATTCAGAAAAAATGGTCAAAGTACGATTAGAATTCAATTCAAAGAAGTATTATGAAATGGAGTTTTGAAAAATCAAAGGCCTAAAGCCTAGGTTTCTAATTTGAAAAGAGATGAGAATGTTTGCACAATATTTGTCAAAGTTTTTGAATTAACATGTGAAAAGGGAGTTTTGAAAACACACACAAAAATGAAAGGGTGAGGAAGTAAAACTTCTTAGATGTTCACCTCTTGAAATCATATGTTGATGACTCAAGTGTGTCCTTTGGAATAGGCAACAATGCAAATAAGCAAATGAAAAAAGCAAGGTGATATCGGATGCCAATCAATGGACTTACACCAATCTCACAAACAAATATGGATACCGGATACTAATCAATGGATTTACACCAATCTCCTAAAACCAAACAATGATACCGGATGCCAATCAATGGACTTATACCAATGTCACAAACAACGATGGATACCGGATACCAATTAATGGATTTACACCAATCTCCTAAAACAAAACAATGATACCAGATGCCAATCAATGGACTTATACTAGTCTCACACCATATCATAGGAACAACTGCCAAGTAATGGACTTATGCTTGTTTCCTCCATGGACAAAGCAAAAATGCTATAAAGCAAAGCTTATGAAATGATATACAAATGATGATGATAAATGCACTAAGGCACACTCAAGCAAATATGCACAAATGAATCAAGTAAGCAAACACACAAGTCAATTAGCACACACTATATACAAGCAATTAGGCTCAAGCAAGGTTAGACTTTAAAGTCAACTGGAATGGGGTAAGTTGTGCTCTTAACCTTAACATTGAGAGTTAAGGTGAAGCAGATGAAATGGAGATGAGGGGTGTGCCTCATAGCTCTTATCCCTGGTCAGGGAGAGCATTGAATAATAGAAGGTGTGGGAGTTCAGAAAGTTGGAACTCTTCTCCGCAAAGGATTTGACTCTATAGGATCTTGGGTTAATATCCACAATGCATCAACATGTAATGTGAGCAAAGGGATGACATACTGAATAGTAGGAGATGAACTACACATCTCTTTTATCTACCAATTGCCTCATATGAGGACTTTCCTGCTTGGCACAAAGAGTAAACAATCACAAGCATTGCCTCTTAAGGAGGACTTCAGACAGGTGCCTGACCACATAACAGGCCAGGTCTTCCAGACTACATGAAGAAGAGAGGTTATACCTAAGTGGTTAAGCAACCAAGCAAAAGCAAGTTCAAAATGAACTTAAGCAACTAATGTACCTGTGGAAACATCAAACAAATCAGTACACAGTACAGACAAACAACCAACAATTAATGCAACAGATAACCAATATACACAATGTGTAAGCCAAAATTCAGACTCAAGAGAGTCAACATCAACCTACAAAACACACATTAGTAATCAAAAGCAAATATCAGATGCTCTCAAGATGAGGCATCATCAATTGTGTAACTTGAATGTGTAACCTGAAATAAAGCTTCAAACATGAGAGGCAAACCACTAGGTCAAAGCCTAGGGTCAAAGATGGAGAAAAAATTCAAAACAGAAACTCAAATTTGACATGTTGAAACTTCAAACAGTTATTGACACATAGCAAAAAGTCTCACATCAATATCATTTACCAAATGTATTTCATGATCAATTGAAGTTCAAGGAAATTTTAAATTCCAAATGTGATCAAACAGAATGAAAAATCTCAATTAAATCAGAAATGATTCACAAAAATCTGGAAAAATTCATGCATATTCAAGACATCTCATATGATCAGCATGCAAAAAATCAGAACAATTGAGCATCATTTGATAGGGTAAACACATAGCACAAGATGAACATCACAAAGTGTGACACAAATTGTCACACCTACTTAGAAAAATCACAAACCAGAAACTACAAATGATAAAAATGCAACCTCAACACCAAAATGTCAAGGAATGAGTCAAGTTTCAACATGCAAATTTTCAGATTCATAGGATCAACAACCATTATTTCACAAAGGAAAAGGCAAGGTAATGTCAAAATGCATACACATACAAAAACCCTAGGGCAAAGATAAATCCAGGCCAGGCACAACTTGAATTATCATGTTGATAAAAAATTAGAGAGAAAAAGAAAACCATCGCAAAAATTCCCATATTATTTGGATCATTCTTGGATTTGTTATGAATTTTCAAAGATGCAAAATAAAAATTGAAATGAAATGAAGTATGTAAATGAAATAATAGGAATAATATGAAATTAATTTGAAATTTGTGGATCTGGCGCCAAATCAAAGCGCACTGTTTCACTTAAAGGGAGCGCTGGCCAATCAGAAGGCCAGCATGTGAGCGCCATGCATCCAATAGGAACGGAACCCTAACACAAACCAATGGCAACGGTTTTCTACACGGATCAAAGCGTGGTGTAAAGTTTCAGCATCATCTTCTTCACCAAAACGCGATGAACAGTAACAGAGCATGAATCATGAAGAACAAAATTCTCAGAATCAACCAATAAGCATATCGTCGTGTAGCCTAAACCTCATGGATCAACAATCAAGCAATAACTAAGCATCTAACATCCTAAATCGCACGGATCGAGTGAAATAAATTTCAACATGAAAACTTCAACTCATCGAAACTCAGTGGATATGGCATGGAATTAAACGATTCAAAGCTCAGCATGCTCACACAAACACGATCTACAAGTTTAGCATAATGAAATTGAGAAAAGAGAGACGCGATTTTATGACCTCTTGGAGAGCAGCTTTCGAATTCACGCGTTCCAGGCCTTGCAGTGCTTAGATCTTCCTCTAGCAAGCTTGTGGAGTTGATTGGAAGAGGTCTTGATGTCCAATTGGTCTTGATTCAACAGAACTTGGATTTCACCATTGATGCACAAGCTTCATGTATGCTTCCAAACTGGACGAATTGGCTTGGTTCCTGCTTGAACCTTGATCAGTGATGCTTCATAGTGATGAATTTGGCAATGAATTGTGAATTGATTTGAAGAAATGAGAAAAATCTTGAGAGAAAGTTAGAGAAAAATTTTCTAGATCTGAAAAATGAAGTGTTGTTATGATTTTCTGTTATGGTTTTGGTTTAAATACTCTCTACTAATCACCCTCTAAACATCATTAATCAATTGGTAATGGAAATGATTAAAATGGAGGTGTTTTGACAAAATGGGATTTCACCCTTGCATGGAAAATATGAGTGAAGAGTACACAAAATTATGGTTCATTTTCACTTAAAATTCATATTTGGAATCAATGGCAAAAGCAAAATATTTGAATTATGCACCAATTTCAAATGTTGAATTTTCCCTCCAAAATTAAGTGAATTTGCAAATTGTTCATGTGATGAGAAATGATGCAATGCAATGCAAGATTATGAAATTATAGGTCAAAACAAGAATTTAGCAAAAAGAGCCACATGATTTGGAGCTTTGGTTTGAAAGTTATGCACATTTGAATCTTCAAGTACACTTGGCCATGTTTTGATCATATCTCTTCGACCACACATGAGAAATTGATGCTTTTAGACTTTTTGGAAATGGGAGAGAAAGATCTACAACTTTCATGTTCAGCAAAATTTCATTTGAAGCATCCTTGATGATGTAATTTGAAGTTGAAGTTAGGTTAAAACCTTTCCATTTTTGGCAATTCTGAATTATTGGTCACTTTCTATTTTTGGAAAGTTTTGACCTGACTTTATTTTCTTCAATGGTGATGTTTGACATGTCCAATGAGACTTGTTTGAACATAAATGAAGTATTTCTAATCACTTCCCACCTCCAAATCCAACAGTTGACTGAGCAGTTGACTGGCTAGGGTTTCAATTGACTGAAGAATACCTTGATGAGATTCAAGCCTCTACCACTTGGGGTTTTGATTCAAAATGATATCATAGCTCATATAAGCTCTTGTGAATGAATGTGGTGTCCAAATTCTCATGGATGGCCACCATCTATGGTTCAATGACTGCCTTTGACTGCTTTGTCCTGTGATTACTTCATCTGCAAGTAACAAGGTTAGATGACATATTTTTGTACTTTTGGTTAGTGGACAAATGAAAAGCAATGATATACAAATGCAAAACATGCTTGGTGATCCAGAAATCACTCTCAAAAGATAAATCACCCACAGGGAAGGAGGCAAGGTGTACAATGATCCTTGAGGCAATGTGATGATATGATATGATGCCATGAGGGATCTTAGGGACAAAATTGGGGTCTTACAGATGCCCCTATTTAAGGTCATTCTAGCCGGAGAAGTGAAGTTTAGAAATCTTCATCTCGACGTGGTAGAATGGGCTTAAATAACAGTAATGAGACAAATTTTGGTCCCTAAGAGACCTCATGATGCAGATGTATGCATGCAAAAGAAACAACTCTGTGGGGATATGGGTCCACAAAGAAGGAAAGACGATCCATCGGAGTAATACACTCACCAAGAACAGAGACTCTAACCGGACTATCATGGGGATAAGAAAAAGAAAAAGAATGCGTGAGCAGGACACGACTCTGAATTAGGGTAAAACTGACAGATATGGCGTGAACACGACACGACTGGACTAGAGACCTCACTAGGAAGTGAAAGACTCAAACAGGGAAAAGAAGAATTCCAAAGGAAGACACACCCATTGGAAAGACACAAGCTGACTCAAACTATCCACAAAGGATACTTCGGATAAAAATCCGGACTCGGACCAGGGAAAAAGATTCACACAGAACCTCCCTGCCGGGGAAAACTGCATATATTGGGGAAAACGCCAATACAGCAAAATGGGTAAAATCACAACAGAAACTCCACTGGAGAAGGTCTAACAAAAAGACTCTCCTGGAGAAGCAACAAAGAATGAGGTGTTACCGGTATAAGGGTAACAAACTCAGGAATAATGAATATCTAAGACCGGTATAAGGGTGAGAGATATCAATCAACCAAACATCTGAGAAAGACCTGAAAAAGGTACATCAACTCAGGAAAATCTGACTCCACAGGGGACCAAGGTCATAATAGGGAGCAGAAAGGAAGGAACACCAGGGATACCGATTACTGGGTATATAATAGGTGACCGACCAAAGCGTGAATTGGTATATATGCCAAAACACTCATCATCCGAAAGGAGGGCTTGAAAAAGCAAATCGACTTACAGGATGGACATTCGAATCCACAACGGGAAAACGAATCTTACTCAACTGGGGACACAAACCCAAAGAGTGCATGAGATATAATATCCATTACCGTTAGAACCTGGATAGTACACTCGCATGAGATATATTATCTATTACCGTCAGAACGTAGATAATACACTCGCATGGAAGGAAACACCAGGGATACCGGTTACTGGGTATATAATAGGTGACCTACCGAAAATGTGAATTGGTATATATGCCAAAACACTCATCATCCAAAACACAAACCTGTTAAAGGATGGATATTCGATTCTACAAAGAATACGAATCTTACTCCGCTTGGGAAAATCAACAAAGGATTCCAACCAAAGAGTGAAAGAGATATATTATTCATTACCGTCAGAACGTGAATAATATACTCGAAAAGGAAGAGACACCAGAGATACCGGTTACTGGGTATATAATAGGTGGTCAACCAAAAAAAAGAGAGACGATCGATACCACAACAACAGGGTAAACGAAAGACAACTCACAGGGGATAAATTGCAAGCATCCAGCAATTATCCAAGAATATTCGATTCCATGAAGGAAAAACGAATCTTACTCAATTGGGGAAACACAACAGGCTTCGACTGAAGAGTGCATGAGATATATTATCCATTACCGTCAGAACGTGGATAACATACTCGCATGGAAGATTATCCACAACCGGTTACTAGGTTAATAAAGGATAAATCGACCGAAAAGAAAGACATCGGGATACCAAAACTAGGTATATAATGATGACCAATCAAAGGGAGCAACAATCATTACCAAGCAAAAGGGTAAATGAAAGAAGACCCGCTGGGGATGAATTGCATAAACAACAATTATCCACGAGGACTTGCTGGCGACTTCAAAGGGGATAACATTGCAAGCATACGGCAATGATCCAGAAGCAAGGAGGGAATATCAACATCAATATTGAATGAAGATAACCACAAAGAGTAACCATCATTGGTTAGGATGAACAACAAGGTTAACTCTGCAAAGGGGAGAAATTAGGGTTTACATCTACCGAATACGGGGTAGAAGACCAAACTCTGGCTGGGGATAGGGTTGCTAGCATCCGGCAACTATCCACAAAAAAGCACAGACTCCGTTGGGAATAAAACCACAACAACATAGGATTTACAACTACCGAATACTGGGTAGAAGACCACAAAATCCACCATCAACCAGAACGAACCACAAAGGTTACCTCTGCTAGGGGAAAAGAGATAGGACTTACAACTACCGAATACTGGGTAGTAGCCAACAACTCTGATGAGGATAAAAGATAGGGTTTACATCTACCGAATACGGGGTAGAAAACCAAAACTCGCGTGGGAATGAAAGAATCACAATTCTGCACGGGAAACAAAATAGGGTTTATAACAAACCACCAACTGCTGAAGAGCAGAAAAAATAGGACTTACGACTACCGAATATTGGGTAGAAAACCAATCAACTCTTGCTGAGGAATAAAAGGTATATAACCACAAATTCCGCCAAGAAGAGGGAACATAGGACTTACAACTACCGGTATGAGGGTAGAGGCCCAAAAATCCACTGGGGATAAAAGAATTATTGCCAGTTATTGGGCAATTCATTCATTTATTCCATAGGGAAATACAAGAAACAGTTGACAAATTCCAATTCGGGATCAAACCGAAAAGACAGACTGAATTAAGACTCGTCCTATGAGGATATAACTCAATAGGAAAATCCATCCCAATATATGTGTTGGGAGGAAACGGAAGAAACCGTCATCCACGAGGATATATCTTAGTGGGGAACTGCAGAAGGAAAGACAGACACTTTCTGCTTATGGGCTGACTCTATATTGTGAAATTAGACACCCGACATCTGCTTGGGAAGATCTATTGGAGATCTATATCACCCATAGCAAGAGACAACAAACAAGAGATATATGGCAAAAAATGCAACATGAATATCTGAATGTTTATGATTATGCATGAATATGCGTGATTTATGTTTGATGAATGCTGACAAAACAGACATATCTAACACAAACAGGCCCAGGAATCAAATGCCCTGTACTACACTTCCAGAAGAAAAACCAACTGGAAAGCCAATCTGCTGGAGATCCACATGCTGAAAAGCAACGATCTACGAGGAGGCAAAAGATCAGAGATATCAAGGAAAATCATAAAATCTCTAAGTGATGGATCAACAATCAACCCAACTGGAGTACAAAAAGTCACAACAGGCAACAACGGCCATAAAGACAAATTTGTTGGGGAATGGGAGAAATCCGAAGATATCTGCAGGGGGATTTTCAGTATCAACTAGGCAACAGAAGTTCACTGCACAGGCGAGAACTGCCACGAAAGCAACTTCCAAGTAACTCCGCTGGGGAACAACCCACAAAGGGAGAACAGATCATCCATGTAGAATCTAACTGCATAACAACTCTACTGGGAACAATATCAGCCCCTCCATCAGGGATAAATCCACTGAGGGAAAAATAGATCACACAAGTAGTTTCTGCAACAAGCCACTCTACTAGGGATCACAAGCATCAGGAAATCAACCAAATCTCTGGATGATAGATTTCCAACCGACCCAACTGGGGGAAACAACTCCGGCGGGGATCCTGACTTTGTTGGGGACTCTGGGGGATAAAGGGGAATATCACCTATGCAATCCACCATACCACAAATATACTGATGGCTACTCTGGGGCATCCACTAGGGGAATCCACCTGGGATGAGGAGGAAAGCTGGGGATCAACCACCAAATGCTGAACCTTCCGAGAATAAACCCAAAACTGCTGAGGAGGAACATAAACACTGCTCTGCTGAAGGGATAAGAGGTGAAAACCTCAACAAGCACTCCGATGGGGAGATATAGCATCAAATGCAGTATATCATATCAACAACTCTGCTAGCGACAGTGCTGAGGAAAGAAGCAACAACTCCGCTGGCGACTGCACTAGGGAGAGTGATGGGGTACCGGGGTCTCAAACCACCTACTACCGAATCTTCCAAAGGAAAGCACCCATGCTGGGTAGAGAACACTGTTGTAGAGGACTATGAAGTCCTGTCAACACTCTGCTTGGGGAACAAACCCAACAAAAGCTCTGCTTGGGGAATAACCCCAACAACAATCAGGATAAAGAAGATACAACCATGCCAGGAATATGAACAAATGTCTTACCTGTTGGAAATCATGCCACCCTTGGGAGAGCACTGAGAAATTCTTTAGTATCCTTTCATCATTGTGAATGTTCACTTTGTATAAAACAATAGTTTGAAAAATTTATTTGTTTAAAACAATGACATTTTATCAATTAAAACATGCAAAACATTTGTTGAATTGAAATAAATAAGAGTGCCAATAGTTGGATAAAAAGCTCAAATTGATTTGATGGAATGGTAGCCTGCAAATGGCAAGACTCCAGAGATCTGTACAAATTTGAAATCAGTGATATATATTGGAAGAGGGCTACATTGAACATGATGATCCTTTCTCTACCAATTTGAATCTCGATGTATTCGAAGCTTCAGTCGACGACGAATCGAGAATCTCTGACGAAAATACGGCTGCGGAACAGAAAGTCTTGTCAGGATGTAGTTACTTGCCAAATCCCTAATTTTTGCCTAGATTGCCCCAGGGTGAGGTACTCAATCTAGCGGGATGTAAATATTTTTTTTCATGTCTCTAACTTTTGCCTGGATCGCCCTTGCGGGTTCTCCACCGAGACGCTCATTTTTTCCTAAGCCACCCTTTTGGGTTTTCAACTTAGCGAGCTATTCTATTTTCCATTTGCATATACTTTTTTTTTAGGCAAAGTATTTCTTTACTGCATCTGAATTCACAGGACGAGTGAAATCCTCCCCATCCATTGTTGTAAGCATCAAAGCTCCGCCTGAAAAGGCTCTCTTAACAACATATGGACCTTCATAGTTTGGAGTTGTCGCATCGCGCGAAAAACCGGCGGGAAAACAAGAACAACAGAGCCGCCACCGTGCGTTATTTATCCCAAAAGAGGGAAAGGAAACGCTCAGAGTAAACCTGGGAAAAGACATGGTCTCGCGACCAAAGAGAATGGGATCGGGAGTCGGTTATGCGAAGGGAAGGTATTAGCACCCCTACGCATCCGTCGTACTCGACGGGATCCACGCACAACAGGAAGGAAAATGGTTGCTAAAACACTGCTCACACACACACACACTGGCTGAAGGAGACACAAGAAACAAACAAGACGGACTCGGCAGGATATCGCATCCTGGGCCTACTTAGTCTATCAGGCATAGACATCAGAGTCGAAGTAGTTCGGACTGGGGAAACGACACATGCTCGCTAGGATATCGCATCCTACGCATACGTATCTCCTCGGACGAGAGAAGAATCAGAGCATTCGTAGCTCGGCTAACACGCACACAAACAAAACTAGGCAAAGGCAAACGTGGAGCCTGAATGCCAATCACTGGACTTACATCAGCATCTGAACCAAAACGCACTCAAGAAGGCAAACATGGAGCCTGAATGCCAATCACTGGGCTTACATCAGCATCCGAACCAAAACACACGCACACTGGAACCCAAATGCCACTCGATGGACTTACATCAGCTTCCAAGCACACAACAAGACAAAACAAAGACACAGGCGCCCGGAGAGATCTGCTCATCTCCTGCCTACGTACCTCATCTGGTATGAGGATCAGGGCGACGTAGTTCCCCTACGGAGGGATAAAGGACTAGCCTAACCAGATAACAGAAGGAGACACAACACTAGGGAGACTACGACTCGAGCCTAGATGTTGTCATGCAAAATCATCCCTAAGTTAAGGTTTCTAGCTTAACTGGCACAGGGAGCCAGTCTATCCTAATCATGACTTGCACAGGAAGCAAGCCACACACACACTTAACTTGCACAGGAAGCAAGCTAAGCAAAACCTAACTTGCACAGGAAGCAAGTCTAAACTAACCCTAACTTGCACAGGAAGCAAGTCAAACAAACATACAAGCACAGATAGCACACACTATACACAAGCAAGTGGCTCAAACAAGGGTTAGGTTTTAGTCGAGGGGTCATATCAACCTCAACAAACAAACCTCTGGAACTGGGTGAATGTGCTCTTAACCTTGCCATTGAGGGGCTAGGGTGAAGCAGATGAAAGGTGAGTGAAGATGAGACTTCACAGCTCTTATCCCTGGCCTGGGAGAGCTTAAGACAAGAATGTGTGGGTTCAGAAGGTGGGAACCCTTCTACACATTTAAAACTGACTCAACTGTACAATTGTACAAGATCTTGGGTTTGTATCTGCAATGCATCAACACAGTGGTGTGAGCAAAGCAGATGACACACAGAATAGCAGGGGACAGGTTGCATATCCCTTGGGTTCTGCCAATTGCCTCTTCACTTAGGAGGACTTTGACTCTATACAAGGACAAAAGTAAACAGTCACAAACATTGCCTCTTAAGGAGGACTTCAGACAGTTGCCTGGCCAAGTAACAGGCCAGGTCTTCCAGACTACATGAAGATTAGAAATATACCTCAATGCAAATTGCTTATACAAGCAAAGCAAAGCAAAAGTTCACAAGGAACTGAGCAACTAAAAGCACCTGAAATGGTCAAGCAGATGTTAGTATGCAACTTCAAAACAAAGCAAAAAGAACCAAACATCAACAGTTAATTAGAGGCAAATGGATGTGCAAGGCATAAGGCTTAAGGCATGTGAGCCAAGCCACCTACAAAAAAACCAAGTTAAACAATAATATTCAAGCAAGCTCAATAAAAAAGAATTGGTCTCATTGGTCATTTGATGGTCAACCTGAAAACATGAGCTCAAAGGTGAGTAACAGGACCACTAGGGCAAGCCTAGGGTCAAAAGAGAATGAAAAAGTTAAAACAGCAAAGGGCAAGTATCCAAAATCATGTTCAAACATTCAAGAAACAAAACCAATTGGGTTCACATTCATATCAATCATCATCATCATTTTATGAACAAATTAGGTCAAAACATGGCATTTAGAAGCTCATAGAAGTCAACAGCAAGACTTGCATCAAAAGCAATCTTAAACATTTCCAAAAATCACCAAATAAATCATGATCAATCACAACCCATAGCATGGTAATCATGTCAAATTTCATCTCATTTGGACAAGTGGAAGGCAGTCAATGAAAATCAGAAAGGCAAGGCAATTTTGAACATGCTCAAAGAAGTCAACCAACCATGCATCAACTTGAAAAAATCATAAATCAGTGATAACATATGAGAAATGAATGGGACTAAAACCATGGCAAAGATGAGGATGTCTAGTTATATCATGTAAAATTTCAAGTCCATCTAATAAAGTATGAGAATTTCACAAATGAAATGGCAACATGTATCACACAAAGTCAACATTTTGGTCAAACAGGGGAGAAAACCTCAAACAATTAGGAAATGCCTCAAATAATTCCAGAAAAATTCACATGTAAACTAGACATACAAGAGTACATTCATGCAAAAATTCAAACCAATTTGAGTTCAATAAGCATGGTAATGAAAATCATGAAGTTGGACATCAATGGTGTGACACAAATTGTCACACCCTAATTCAAAAAATCATAACTCACAAACCAGCAATGATAAATTCACAAACTCTACACCAAAATCTCCATGAATGTATCTAGTTTAAGCACAAAAAATTTGGGAGCCATTGGATAAAGTATCACCATTTCACAAATGTTTTGGCAAAGTGTACAAAATATGCATACATGTCACAAACCCTAATACCAATTAAAATCCACTCATCAAAAAAATCTGAAAAAAACATGATAAAAAACTAGAGATTGTGATGAACATGATGCAAAAAATCCCATGAAATTTGGATTAAAATTGGATGCGCCATGATTTTTGTAAGATGATGTATCAAATTGAAATAAAAATGGAAAAAACAACATCATTTAATGGGTCATGTGCCACGCTGATGGCAAACTTGTAAATAACCATGCCACTTAACCAAACGACCGCGTTTTGGCCAGGGAAAGGAAATGTTGTGATTGGTTGAGGCAATGGCACAGTAACAAATTCGTGCAAAAAACCCTAGCCCAGAAATCCGCAGGAAAATTCGCAGCCAGCTATGAAGGTTGCAGGAGAATCCGCAGGAAATTCTCCAGCAACCAAGAATAGTATGATGTTCTTCATCACCTTCAACGTGATTTTTCCAGAAAATCCAAAAAGTCTCAGAAATGAAAATTAAACACACATTCATGAAGATCCACCAACACTTAACACGAATCAATGTGCAATTTATCCAAAAACAAACAACAACATCAAGAATCGATCCAATCTTGTTATGAACACAAAACTTCCAAACCCTCGTTCTCTCTCATTATGGCATGGTTTTTCACGATTTAAGTTTCATGGTGATCAGCATGGCATACTCTATCTAAGGCATGGCATAGTTTTAAGAATAGTGAAGATCAAAAACTCACCAAGATTGAAGGGCAGTCGTGATTTGATGGTTGTTTGGATGTTTAAGTTTGAAACAGATGCTCACACAGCTTCCACAAGGTGAATGGTGAAGATACTTGGGCCTGAAACAACTTGAAACCACTTCACTCGACCTTTTCCATGAATGATGCTTGGAAAGAACAGTCCAACAAAAGCTTCTTACAGATATGGAATGATAGCTGAAATGTGTTCACAAGGTTGCTTGGATGATGAATAAACAATGTCCAGATCGTGGCCTTTGAAGTTTTTGGAAGAATTTGAAAAATGTTAAGAAATGGATTTTTGAGAGAATGAATGAGTTTCTGTGTTTGGAGGCTGCAGCTAGGGTTTTTCTCAGCAGAAAAAGAGATGAATATATATGTTGTTTACTGGTGCTAATGAATGCTAATCATGGTTCATGAAAATGTGGAGTAGAGTTGGTAAAAGTGTACTTTCTTTCCAATATTCAAGCAAGTTGGCATGGGTGTATGTACTGCACGAATTTGGGCTTTCAAACATGACACAAACCACATTTCTGAACTATTTCAATTGGCCAAATGGTTTAAAAAAGATTATTTTGAAAAGTCAAAATTCAACTCACTTGAAATTAATTAAGGCAAGTTCAAAAAGGCCATTTTGCATGGTGATGTTTTGGTGCATGAGGATGACATATTTGGAAAGATGAGGTCAAATGTGACTTGTTGGAAAAAACCCCACCAAATTTGGCCAAATGGTTTGAGAGATATGGCCTTTTGAAGTTCAAGAATTTCTGAAAATGATTTGATCATAACTCGCCAACCATACATGGGAATTGAGTGTTCTTGGACTTTTTGGAAATGGGAGAACAAGATCTTCAACTTTCATGTTGGGCAAAAATTCATTTGAAGCTTGTATCATGATGTAAGTTTGAGGATCAAGACTTTCCATTTTTGGCAGGTTTTAATTACAGGTCCAATTTCTACTTTTGGAAATTTCTGATCTGGCTTCAAATTCTTCCATGATGGTGTTTGACATGATATATGAGGCCTATATGGACATGAATTAGACCTCTCAAACCAATTTCCACCATCAAATCACTGATTAAATGGACAGTTGACCAACAGTTGACTTTTTAGGGTTTCTGGTGAACTGAGCCATGACTGATGACTTCTGAACATCCAATCCTTGACCAAAATACTTCAAAAGGACCCCTAGGTCATGTGAACATGTTGGACCAACCCTAGGGCCTTGGCTCCTTGAGAATTGTGTTTGCTTGCTTGACTGACTGATCTCCTGACCAGTTTGACCTAATTTCTTGATTGGCTTGCACTTGAGGCAAATGGGACAATGCAATGCTATGCAGTGGACCATGTTATGCTATGACCTAATATGAGAATGTATGTACAATGATAGGTGCAAATTTGAGGTGCTACAGCTGCCCCTATTCAATCAGCTGGGAACCCGAACGGATGAGAGCAACGGCTGTCAGACTTTCAGGGTAAACAGGGATTGAATACCAAGAACCGTAGAAATTTGCACTCTGCCGGATATGATACAAGAAGAACCACGTCATTTACTGATGACGCCTGCAATTGACAACTTCAGAAAAGCGAAACCATTTACCGATGGTTAGAAACTGGTAACTTGATATTTACCGATATCAACTTCAGCAAGACCATTTACCGATGGCTGTTGGGAAACAAATCTGATGTAAAAGGAAGCAAGACCATTTACCAATGGTGGCTTCAAAGAAACTTGACATTTACCGATATCAACTTCAACTCGACCATTTACCGATGGCTACTGCAACTGGGGATCTGATATTTACCGATATCGAAGAAAACGGGGCCATTTACCGATGGCGGATAAAACTGGGCAGGAACAAAATCTGTGTGGTGTAATCAGACAAGACGTTTACCGACGACTTCTGGGGATTTTGATTTTATCAACAAGGAAACAAAGCATGACCAGACATTTACCGGTGACTGGGATGAGACTCGACGTTTACCGACATCGAAAGATGATGTTTACCGACATCCAAAAACGACCAGACATTTACCGATGACCGGGGAACACTTCACTAAGGGAAAAACAAATATTTGCAACTGGAAACCAGATAGGACATTTACCGATGATTCTACTGGGGATCTCTAGCTGGGGATTATCAGACATTTACCGATGACTGCAGAAAAGACTCGATGTTTACCGACATCGAAAGATGATGTTTACCGACATCAAAAAATGACCAGACATTTACTGATGACTGGGGAGAAAACCCGATGTTTACAGACACCGAAACAATGGTGTCTACCGACACCAACAATGATGACCAGACATTTACTGATGACTGGAGAGAATACCCGATGTTTACAGACACCGAAACAATGGTGTTTACCGACACCAAAAAATGATGACCAGACATTTACTGATGACTGGGGGAATATCCGATGTTTACAGACACCGAAACAATGGTGTTTACCGACACCAGACAAAGAAACACACGCGGGTGCTGGCATGACACTTACCGGTATCACAAGAACGACTTCTTAGATGTGTCAAGACAAGGTTGACCACTTGCTGGGGGTCTCACTGGGGAGAAACAAACTTTCTGTCACCAACGGGTGAGGTAATAAACCTTTGTGGGGATATCAATCCTGAATGCTGTCAAGAGCAACTGTAGCAGACTTGCTGTGCTGATGTTGAATGAAATGATCCGCCTCTGCCGGGGATACAGTCTGGTGAGGTTAACACATGAATGCATATGTTTGAATTTTTCTATGGCGCAATGTTCCATATTGAATGGGAATGCTATGCAGTTTGAGGATGCAATGATCACTAAAATGCAAAAAGTGCAAAAATGATGAAAAACTCCGGCTGGGGAGCCAAAACTGATCAGGTACTCCAACTCTGCGGGGAAACTCTGCAGGGAGAGCAACGACTTCTCACTCATGTTGGAGAATAGCACTGCTGCTGGGGGGAAGGTAAACTCCGATGGGGATATCCTTCAGTCCACAGATAGGATAAATGTTGGAGATAAATTTCAATGAACCTGCCTCACTCGGGGAGGAAATCGGCAAATACAGGCCTGCTGGGGATAGGCAATCCTTAGATCTGTTGGGGAATAGAAGGCACTATCCACAGACGTCTCCGCAGGGGAACATAGCTCTGATAGCTTCCAAACTTGCTTGGGGAAAATATGCTGCTGAGGAAACGTCCTCACAGATGCCAACCTAAAAAACAGCACAACAAAATGCCCCCAGGGGATACATGGACAAGATACGCTCAAGTGTCCTCAACATTCAAAATGATTTTCAAATGTTTTATCTTTTTGCACGTTATTGTGTAGCCTTCATGTTCTTATATGCAATGCTTATCAAAGATTCGGACATTTTTGCAAACAAAACAGTAAAAATAAAAACAAAAGAGCCATTTATCTGAATAACGACTTTTATTGATTGAAAATGCGCCTGAAGAGGCGAATACATTGGGAAGCAATTCCTAGAAAGAGGTAATTGCGCACAAAAGGAAAGATCTATCCTAATGGCAATGTGAACACGGCATCCACTATTTCCCAATTCTGTTATAACTCACAGATCATCAGTTTTCCTCCCAACTCCTTGCTTTCAGAGAAGAATGACTGGACGGATCACATCTTTCGAGATGGCAGACGACAAAGCTTGATGAAGTACAGACAACTCAGACTGTAGTCTTCGCTTTAATCCCTCTTTTGGCTCGATCGCCCTTTCGGGTTTTCAATCCACCGGGATACCCATTTTTGCCTAAGCCGCCCTTGCGGGTTTTCGACTTACCGGGTGTACAGATTCTTTTCATTTTATCCCTAATTTTTGCCCGAACCTTTTCTTTCTGTTTTTTGGTTCGCCGGGATGCCCATTTTTGCCTGGACTCTTTTTTTTTTGTCCAGCGGGTCAATTTATGCGAAGTATTTTTTGACTACATCTGAGTTAACAGGAGACGGAAAGTCTTCACCATCCATAGTTGTAAGCATCAAGGCTCCACCGGAGAAGACCTTCTTCACAACATACGGACCTTCATAATTAGGAGTCCACTTGCCCCTGTTATCTGTACCGGGAGGGAGGATCCTCTTCAAAACTAGATCACCGATCTGATAGCTTCGAGGACGCACTTTCTGATCAAAGGCTCGCTTCATCCTTCTCTGATACAACTGTCCATGACATACAGCTGCTAGCCGTCTCTCTTCGATAAGGCTCAACTCGTTAAACCTTGTTCGAATCCACTCGGCTTCGTCCAGCTTGACATCCAATAAAACTCTCAGAGAAGGAATCTCCACTTCAACAGGTAGGACAGCTTCCATACCATACACAAGGGAGTAAGGGGTTGCCCCGGTCGACGTACGTACTGAGGTACGGTACCCATGCAAAGCGAAAGGCAGCATCTCATGCCAATCCTTGTACGTAACGACCATCTTCTGCACAATCTTCTTGATATTCTTGTTTGCCGCTTCTACAGCACCATTCATCTTCGGTCTGTAAGGAGAAGAATTGTGATGTTCAATCTTGAAATCTTTACAAAGCTCTTTCATCATCTTGTTGTTGAGATTCGAACCATTGTCAGTGATGATTCTCTCAGGAACTCCATAACGACATATGATTTCTTTCTTGATGAACCGGGTAACCACTTGTTTGGTAACGTTAGCATAGGAAGCTGCTTCCACCCATTTGGTGAAATAGTCAATCGCTACCAAAATGAAGCGATGTCCATTCGAAGCAGTAGGCTCAATCTTCCCAATCATATCAATGCCCCACATGGCAAACGGCCAAGGCGAATTCATGACATTCAGAGGGCTTGGTGGTACATGCACCTTATCAGCATAGATTTGACACTTATGGCACTTCCGAGCATACTTGAAACAATCGGATTCCATAGTCATCCAGTAATAACCCGCTCTCAACAATTTCTTAGCCATTGCATGTCCGCCGGCATGAGTACCGAAGGAACCTTCATGAACTTCTTGCATTAACATGTCCGCCTCGGGTCTGTCCACGCATCTGAGCAAGACCATGTCAAAGTTTCTCTTATACAACACATCATCCTGATTCAAATAGAAGCTTCCAGCTAGCCTTCTCAGGGTTTTCTTGTCATTCTTCGACGCCCCTTCAGGATACTCCTGAGTCTTGAGGAAGTTCTTGATGTCATAATACCACGGCTTCTCATCAATCACAACAGACTCGGCTGCAAACACATACGCAGGCCTCTCAAGTCGATTCACCGCAACATGTGGCACATGATTCCACCAATGAACTTTGATCATAGACGACAAAGTAGCCAAGGCATCAGCCATTTGATTCTCATCCCGGGGGACATGATACAACTTCACCTTCTTGAAGAACGTCAGTATTCTTCTGGTGTAATCTCTATACGGAATCAAATGCGGCTGATTCGTATTCCAATCTCCATTGACTTGATTGACCACTAGAGCGGAATCTCCATAAATGTCAAGCGTTTTGATCCTCAGATCAATGGCTTCTTCTATCCCCATGATACAAGCCTCATACTCAGCTTCGTTGTTGGTGACGTCAAACGTCAATCTGGCAGAAAAAGGTATATGAGCACCTTTAGGATTGATCAATACTGCCCCAACACCGTTACCGTTCATATTCACAGCCCCATCAAACATCAGTGTCCATTTGTCATCCGGATCCGGTCCTTCCTCGACAAGAGGCTCTTCGCAATCTTTCATCTTAAGATACATGATGTCTTCATCAGGGAATTCAAACATCATAGGCTGATAATCTTCAATCGGTTGCTCGGCGAGGTAGTCTGACAGAATACTACCTTTGATGGCCTTTTGTGACGTGTACTGAATATCATATTCTGTTAGAATCATCTGCCAACGAGCAACGCGTCCGGTGAGAGCTGGTTTCTCAAAGATGTACTTTACTGGATCCATCTTAGAAATCAATAAGGTAGTATGGTTCAACATATACTGCCTCAGTCGGCGAGCAGCCCAGGCCAAAGCACAGCAAGTTTTCTCGAGCAGTGAATATCTTGTTTCACAGTCGGTAAACTTTTTGCTAAGGTAGTATATGGCATGCTCTTTTCGACCAGACTCGTCATGCTGTCCCAATACACACCCCATCGAGTTCTCAGTCACTGACAGGTACATTATCAGAGGTCTCCCTGGAACTGGAGGTATAAGGATTGGAGGTTTCTGTAAATACTCCTTTATCTTGTCAAAAGCTTTCTGACAATCATCATTCCACTTGATCGCCTGATTCTTTCTGAGCAGTTTGAAAATTGGTTCACATGTGGCAGTTAGGTGAGATATGAACCTTGCAATGTAGTTCAACCTCCCTAAAAACCACGGACTTGCTTCTCCGTTTTCGGTTCAGGCATCTCTTGAATAGCTTTGACTTTCGCTGGATCAACCTCAATCCCTTTCTCACTGACAATGAAGCCTAAAAGCTTCCCTGATCTCACCCCAAACGTACACTTGTTCGGATTCAACCTCAGCTTGAATTTTCTCAACCGATCAAACAGCTTCTGCAAATTAACCAGGTGTTCCTCTTCTGTCTGCGACTTCGCAATCATATCATCTACGTATACTTCAATTTCTTTGTGCATCATGTCATGAAAAAGAGTCGTCATTGCCCTCTGATAGGTAGCACCAGCATTCTTTAGCCCAAATGGCATCACCTTATAGCAGAACGTGCCCCAAGGTGTAATGAATGTCGTCTTTTCCATGTCCTCTGGCGCCATCTTGATCTGATTATATCCGGAGAAACCATCCATGAAAGAGAATACCGAGGATTGAGCCGTATTATCAACCAATACATCAATGTGAGGTAATGGGAAATCATCTTTCGGACTCGCTCTATTCAAATCCCGGTAATCGACACACATTCTGACTTTGCCATCCTTCTTCGGCACAGGAACGATGTTGGCCACCCATGGGGGATAACTTGTAACAGCCAAAAAACCTGCATCCCACTGCTTCTGAACCTCTTCCTTGATCTTAGTTGCCATATCAGGACTCGTTCTACGAAGCTTCTGCTTGACCGAAGGACATCCTTCTCTAAG
This sequence comes from Lathyrus oleraceus, assembly GCF_024323335.1. Lineage (NCBI taxonomy): Eukaryota > Viridiplantae > Streptophyta > Magnoliopsida > Fabales > Fabaceae > Lathyrus > Lathyrus oleraceus. The sequence continues at coordinate 280,540,228 of NC_066583.1, read as the reverse complement.
AGGTAATCGATGCACCACAATGTCTGTATCTAACCCAGGCATATCTTGATATGACCAGGCGAATATCTCCACATATTCTCTCAGCATCTCAATCAGCCTCCTCTTGACAGAGTCCTCTAAAGCAGCCCCAATCTTGATTTCTCTTTTGGCGTCCTCAGTACCCAAATTAACAACCTCCAACTCCTCCTGATGAGGTTGGATGACCCTTTCCTCCTGCTTCAGCAATCTGACCAATTCTGCAGGGAGTTCACAGTCTTCCTCACTCTCCTCTTCAGCTTGGTAGATGGGATTGTCGAAATCATACTGAGCCATAACAGAAATGTTCATAGTGAATGCCATAAGATTGCTTCTGCATGTTTAATGCTTTGTTTTAGAAAAAGAGTTCAATAAAGTCACAAAAAAAACAAAAACATTGCCATTTTTATTGTTTTTGAAAAAGGATGAAAACAAAAAAAAATAGAAAGACAGGGATCACAAAGTTTGATTGCAAAAAATGTCCTTCATTAATGATATTCATTAAAACATGATGAGGCCCTACAATGAATCACTACGCCTTGGGCAGATCGTAGGATTTTCATGCAAAATGACAAAAACAACAGAAAATTACTCTGTCAGAAGAGTAACTTGAACCACTTCTTCAGCCGTCCAGTTGTTGATAGACCCCCCTGGTGCACACGGGCGAACCCAGTTGTCCAAATCACAATCACTGTCACAGTCTTCACTACCGGTTGCAGAGACGTCGCCATGATTCATCAGCCCAGCGCTGGTAAAGGTACTCGGACCCGCTTGACCATTCTGCTCTGCTTGGAGAGGCTCGTAACCAACGCCAAATTTGTCTTCTTTGACAGGCAAGTACACCACCTTGCCCCAGCCTTCAGCTTTGCCAGAATCAACAACCTCCTTAGCCTGCTTGTAAGAAGTAATTGAAACACCTGGCTTCCGCTGCTCAGCGTACGCCACTTTCTCGAGAGCCACAGTCTCAAACGCCTGACATAAGGTTTCGTGGATCTCGCCATCCACCTCAACATATTTGAACGAGGATAGATGACTCACCAGAATCTCTTCTTCACCGCACACAGTCACAATCTGACCGTTCCAGACATACTTGAGCTTTTGATGGAGAGTCGACGAGACTGCCCCTGCTGCATGAATCCATGGACGCCCCAATAAACAACTATAGGCGGGCTGGATGTCCATAACATAGAAGATGATATCGAATACCTCAGGACCTATCTTCACAGGCAAGGTAACTTCCCCACACACAGAACGTTTGGATCCGTCGAAAGCACGAACGATCAGGTCACTGGGAGTAAGCACAAACCCTTCCACATCAATCTTCTTCAGAATCTGCTTAGGCAGCACATTCAGTGACAATCCGGTGTCTACCAAAACGTGAGACAACACTGCCCCCTTGCACTCCATGGTGATGTGCAAGGCTTTGTTATGGTTTCGCCCTTCAGGCGTTAAGTCCAGGTTGGTGAAACCCACACCATGCCTGGTGCTCACATTGGCCATCACACCCTCCAGTTGATTGACAGAAATCTCCTGAGGCACGTAAGCCAGATTCAACATCTTCAGCAAGGCATTACGGTGTGCCTCAGAGCACAACAACAGTGAAAGTATAGAAATCTTGGACGGAGTTTGATTCAACTGATCTACAATCTTGTAGTCACTCTTCTTGATTATTTTCATAAACTCCTCCACGTCCTTCTCAAATGACCCCTCGGGCGCTTCCTTCTGGACAGGCTCTTCCTCAACCACAGCTTGCTTACCCTTTGCTTTGGCGAGAGCCTCAGCATTATTGTCCCTCAAAGGCTGCTGTGCGAACAGACGACCGCTTCTGGTAAAACCTCCTGGGCCCCCTACATTATCCACAGCCGGACCAACAGTTGCAGGAACTCTATTCGGTAAACCAATTGTCACTGGAATTTGATTCACTGGTCTCGTCTGACTTTCAGCCCTTCTGTAACTGCGGTGAGCATTATCATACTTCCACGGCACGGCTCTACTATTCTCAACAGCCCTTCTTCCAGACGCAACGATGGTAGTCGGAGCACCGATGGTTACAGGCACGGAAATGGTAATTGGGGTACCATTTGTTGCAGGTGCACTAACGACCCTTTGTCCACGTTCTTCAGACGGTTTAAAGTAAATGGTGATAGTTGACACTGTTCCACGATCTTTTACAGCCCTACTGAATTGCAAACAACCCTCATCCATCATACCCTGGGTACCGGCCCTTAACTGGTCGCAACCATTCTCAGATTCTGCACAGCCCAAACAAACCTCATCACAGCCCGAGTAGACACCCTCATTCAGCAGACGGCCCTTCACAACTAGCAGAGAAGTCTGAACATCATCAACACTAACAACCAGATCTTCAGCTTCCTTCCCCTCAATATTGTTCACTCTATGCCCACCATGCTGAGGCATAGGGTTGTTTACGACGTTAGGCACTGGAGCGAAGTTGATCGCCTTGGCATCGATCAAATCTTGGACCTTGTGCTGGAGAGCCCGACACTTCTCAGTATGATGCCCTGGTGCCCCAGAGTGAAAGTCACAACGGACGTTGGCGTCGTACCCAGGAGGCAATACTGTAGGCGGAGCCATTGTACGCAACTCAACCATCCCCAACCTGAGTAGTTCAGGCAGCAGTTCGGCGTACGACATGGGTAGCGAATCAAAACTTCGATCAGGCATCCTTTGTCTGGGCTGATACGGACGTTGCTGTTGTTGTTGTTGTTGCGGTTGTTGAACTCTTTGTTGTTGTTGTTGACGAGGTTGAGGTGCCGGAATGGTCACTGCAGCAACCTGACAGCGTTGACTTCTGTTCTGATCTCTGCGGTATTGAACAGCATTAGTTTCACCCTCTCTTCGACGAGGTGCCCCAGCAAATGGCTTCTTAGAAGAAGAGGAACCAGCATCTTGGATCTTCCCAGTTTTAATCAAGCTCTCAGTTCTCTCTCCACAAATGACAACATCAGAAAAACTACCGAATGGGCAGCTCCCCATCCGGTCCATAAACACACCCTGAAGAGTACCGATAAACATATCTGTCAACTCCCTCTCCAGCATAGGGGGTTGAACTCTAGCAGCCAGTTCACGCCACCTCTGGGCGTACTCCTTGAAGCTCTCATTGGATTTCTGACAAAGACTCTGCAGCTGAGTCCGGCTCGGTGCCATGTCCATGTTGTGTTTATATTGCCTCAAGAAGGCCTCACCCAGATCCCTCCAACAGCGGATAGAATCTCTCTTCAATTCCATGTACCAGTCCAAAGAAGCCCCAGATAGACTATCTTGGAAAAAATACATCCACATCTTTTCATCATCGGTATACGCAGAGATTTTTCGATAATAAGCCTGCACATGGGTGCGAGGGCAAGAAGTACCGTTGTATTTATCGAAGGACGGCGCTTTGAACTTGTAAGGGATTCTCAAACCTTCCATCAACCCCATATTGGTAACATCAAAACCGAGAGAATTCTGACATTCCATAGCTCTAATTTTCTCAGCAAGGGCATCAACTTTACGATCCCTCTCATCAACCCTTCCCAGAACATCTTCGTCTTCACTGATCAGAGTGAACATATCCTCTTGTCTGTCAACGATCGGAGCAGGATTACGGGCCGGGGCACGGACTGCTCTGGCATTAGCGGCATCTGGAGCAATAGGTTGACCGTTGATTCGAATACCCCCCAACTCATCACCTGTAGCATAGTTGTTGATGGGTACAGCAGCAGCAACATTATTATCATTGATTGGGCCTCCCTCTGGCGGAGCATGGTTGACCGGTGGAATTGCAGCCTCTTGTCTCTGAACCATGGCTCGAAGTTCTTCTTGACCTTGTGCAACCCCTTGCATCATATTCATAAACTGGGCCATGTTAGCCTTCATCTCAGCCAACTCAGCTTGAACTTGATCCATACCTCTCTGTTGATTCAGTCTTGTTGAGTAGCGGTGCGGACGTTGATCAGCTATCCTGCCTGAACAGGAACCAAGAGTGAGAAGTCACGACCAAGAACACCTGTTATGCAAAATGATATGAGTATGGTGCTAATGATGCGTATGATGCACATGATATGTTCATTCCTCAGGCATTCAAAGAGCCTGAGTCATCCTCAAAAGATGGCAACCTGCAGCAAGAACAACATAGAAGCACATAAACAACATACACAAGAGTGATGAGTACAAAGTGAAACCAACAACCTCATCTATATGAGTAACAGGATCATACAACAAAGTCGACAAAGAAAATCCAAACAATCGGAGTACAACAAATGAATCCCATCCAACAAGCCTGGAGGTGATTCTCAATATACATATCAAAGATACAAGCTAAGACAAACGGCCTCCCGGAATGAGAGTCTTCAAGTACTGACATTGGTCTATCAACAGGTCACATTCTGAACATTCTGGCAAAAGAGTGATCTTGCTCCTTCTGGGTATCTTGCTCCTTCTCTCTCAAACGGCGATTCTCCATCAGGGCTTGCTTGTAGTGCTCCGCAGGCACACTCTCAGCAAGGATCAAAGGTGGTTGCTCCTGCAACGGCTCCATCCTATCGTAGGGTAACAACAAAGTTTCTACTCTCTCCTTGACCCAATCAGTGTAATCGGGCATAGCAACGGCAAACTTCTTCCCTAAGACAGATCCATCCTTCACACCAATAGACTTCCAAGCTCTCCCTATCTGCTCCAATCTATCCGGGTCACTCTGCTTCTCAAAATACACACTTTCTGCTACCTCAGCCTCAAGTGGTCTTCCCTTCATCACAAACCCCAACTGGCGGAGAGAAAGCACCGGGTTGTAATTGATGCAACCCCTAGTCCCTATGAGTGGCACATTACGGAATCCTCCACAGCTCATAATGACGTTACGCACATCCATCCGGTAAGATTGCCACCTGATATCATAGGAGGTAAGAGACATAACCCTCTGAGTCCATTTATGTGTGCTCTGAGCATCCACAAAAGGTCCACTGACTGGCAGGAGAGACAAGAACCATCTGAGCAAAAGCGGGAGACAACACCTGATAGCCCCACCCTTACCATGCCTACTGTGAATAGCATAGTAAGTGTCAGCTAATAGAGTAGGAACTGGATTTCCTCCAATGAAAATACTGACTGCAGCATAGTCAACAAAATTGGGCATACTCGGAAACAGGACGATCCCATAGATCATGACGGCCAACTGAGCATGAAAGGCTTCCCAACTTCCCTTCTCTGCTTCTTCTCTAGCTACCCTCAACAGAAACTTCAAAGGCAATCCTACAACATCCCCACTGGACTTCCAACTATCACTGACTTCCTTGATACCCAAATGGAGAGCTCTGGCAACAACTCTGAAATCAACCTCCTTGGGCACGTCCAAGAAAGGAACCTGATACCGGACCGGGACACTCAGCAGAATGGAGTACTCCTCAAGAGTAGGCGCCAACTGATAATCTTGAAAGGTGAAACAATGAAGCTTTGGGTCGTAGAACTGTAGAAGAGTCTGCAACGGCACCGGATCGACTACCATCTTCAACAGTGTCAGAATATCTCCATACTGGTCAACAAACCCCTTCTGGTTACCACTGGTCATAAGGTTACTCAACTCAATCAGAGACGTCAAAGGTTCACGGTGAAAGCTGTAGGAACAAGTCTTCCGCTTCAACTCTGGGACTGTTGCCATCTCTATCAGTGAACAAGCTCTGGAATGTACCTGAGAAATGATATGCATGCAGGGATTAGTTTTTTTTTCTTTCTCTTTCTTTTTTTTTTGTATCTTTTTTTATTGCGTATTTTTTTTGAAAATAAATATGCTATGATGCAAATGATGCAGACTGGACTGGTTGGCTGTGTCTCTCGGAACACAGGATCAAAGCTTCGGCTTGAACTCGGAACCACAAATTCATCTGAAACCCAAAGTCATCTGAGACCCCAAAATTCTGAACCAATAGTCACCAACAGGATCACAAGTCACCAACAAGTCACCAACAAGTCACCAACGAGTACCTGTACCTGTAACAATGATCATTCCCTCCCCACTCACGGGTGTCATCTAGGCCAGGGTAAGGTCGAGAGAAATGCAGCATAGATAACCTTTCGCAGAACATCATCATATACGCACCCGAAGTATGTAATGATAATATCCCACTAGGGTCTGAACTGCTCGTGATATCAATGTTCCGCTAAGTGGCGCAATACCACCCGCTTCCCATGAATCACTCTATTCCTAAGTATCCTAGATTTCACTCATAGCCTGGGTATTGGGCCTTTTACCTCATGTAACTCCCACCCCAACAGAGAGAAACAGACAACCAGCCATCCAGGTGAACAGATGAATATGAATGCAAACATTAATGCAAACATAAATGCAAACAATAAATGCACATATATACAAATGAATGCAATAAATAACAGCACAAAGCAACCAAAGCCCTAACCTAGAGAGCGCTAGGAGAGACTCGCTTAGGGAAGATGGACCAGCATAGGTCAACTTCTCTATTTCCCCAGCAGAGTCGCCAGCTGTCGCATCGCGCGAAAAACCGGCGGGAAAACAAGAACAACAGAGCCGCCACCGTGCGTTATTTATCCCAAAAGAGGGAAAGGAAACGCTCAGAGTAAACCTGGGAAAAGACATGGTCTCGCGACCAAAGAGAATGGGATCGGGAGTCGGTTATGCGAAGGGAAGGTATTAGCACCCCTACGCATCCGTCGTACTCGACGGGATCCACGCACAACAGGAAGGAAAATGGTTGCTAAAACACTGCTCACACACACACACACTGGCTGAAGGAGACACAAGAAACAAACAAGACGGACTCGGCAGGATATCGCATCCTGGGCCTACTTAGTCTATCAGGCATAGACATCAGAGTCGAAGTAGTTCGGACTGGGGAAACGACACATGCTCGCTAGGATATCGCATCCTACGCATACGTATCTCCTCGGACGAGAGAAGAATCAGAGCATTCGTAGCTCGGCTAACACGCACACAAACAAAACTAGGTAAAGGCAAACGTGGAGCCTGAATGCCAATCACTGGACTTACATCAGCATCCGAACCAAAACGCACTCAAGAAGGCAAACATGGAGCCTGAATGCCAATCACTGGGCTTACATCAGCATCCGAACCAAAACACACGCACACTGGAACCCAAATGCCACTCGATGGACTTACATCAGCTTCCAAGCACACAACAAGACAAAACAAAGACACAGGCGCCCGGAGAGATCTGCTCATCTCCTGCCTACGTACCTCATCTGGTATGAGGATCAGGGCGACGTAGTTCCCCTACGGAGGGATAAAGGACTAGCCTAACCAGATAACAGAAGGAGACACAACACTAGGGAGACTACGACTCGAGCCTAGATGTTGTCATGCAAAATCATCCCTAAGTTAAGGTTTCTAGCTAACTGGCACAGGGAGCCAGTCTATCCTAATCATGACTTGCACAGGAAGCAAGCCACACACACACTTAACTTGCACAGGAAGCAAGCTAAGCAAAACCTAACTTGCACAGGAAGCAAGTCTAAACTAACCCTAACTTGCACAGGAAGCAAGTCAAACAAACATACAAGCACAGATAGCACACACTATACACAAGCAAGTGGCTCAAACAAGGGTTAGGTTTTAGTCGAGGGGTCATATCAACCTCAACAAACAAACCTCTGGAACTGGGTGAATGTGCTCTTAACCTTGCCATTGAGGGGCTAGGGTGAAGCAGATGAAAGGTGAGTGAAGATGAGACTTCACAGCTCTTATCCCTGGCCTGGGAGAGCTTAAGACAAGAATGTGTGGGTTCAGAAGGTGGGAACCCTTCTACGCATTTAAAACTGACTCAACTGTACAATTGTACAAGATCTTGGGTTTGTATCTGCAATGCATCAACACAGTGGTGTGAGCAAAGTAGATGACATACAGAATAGCAGGGGACAGGTTGCATATCCCTTGGGTTCTGCCAATTGCCTCTTCACTTAGGAGGTCTTTGACTCTATACAAGGACAAAAGTAAACAGTCACAAACATTGCCTCTTAAGGAGGACTTCAGACAGTTGCCTGGCCAAGTAACAGGCCAGGTCTTCCAGACTACATGAAGATTAGAAATATACCTCAATGCAAATTGCTTATACAAGCAAAGCAAAGCAAAAGTTCACAAGGAACTGAGCAACTAAAAGCACCTGAAATGGTCAAGCAGATGTTAGTATGCAACTTCAAAACAAAGCAAAAAGAACCAAACATCAACAGTTAATTAGAGGCAAATGGATGTGCAAGGCATAAGGCTTAAGGCATGTGAGCCAAGCCACCTACAAAACAAACAAGTTAAACAATAATATTCAAGCAATCTCAATCAAAAAGAATTGGTCTCATTGGTCATTTGATGGTCAACCTGAAAACATGAGCTCAAAGGTGAGTAACAGGACCACTAGGGCAAGCCTAGGGTCAAAAGAGAATGAAAAAGTTAAAACAGCAAAGGGCAAGTATCCAAAATCATGTTCAAACATTCAAGAAACAAAACCAATTGGGTTCACATTCATATCAATCATCATCATCATTTTATGAACAAATTAGGTCAAAACATGGCATTTAGAAGCTCATAGAAGTCAACAGCAAGACTTGCATCAAAAGCAATCTTAAACATTTCCAAAAATCACCAAATAAATCATGATCAATCACAACCCACAGCATGGTAAGTATGTCAAATTTCATCTCATTTGGACAAGTGGAAGGCAGTCAATGAAAATCAGAAAGGCAAGGCAATTTTGAACATGCTCAAAGAAGTCAACCAACCATGCATCAACTTGAAAAAATCATAAATCAGTGATAACATATGAGAAATGAATGGGACTAAAACCATGGCAAAGATGAGGATGTCTAGTTATCTCATGTAAAATTTCAAGTCATTCTAATAAAGTATGAGAATTTCACAAATGAAATGGCAACATGTATCACACAAAGTCAACATTTTGGTCAAACAGGGGAGAAAACCTCAAACAATTAGGAAATGCCTCAAATAATTCCAGGAAAATTCACATGTAAACTAGACATACAAGAGTACATTCATGCAAAAATTCAAACCAATTTGAGTTCAAGAAGCATGGTAATGAAAATCATGAAGTTGGACATCAATGGTGTGACACAAATTGTCACACCCTAATTCAAAAAATCATAACTCACAAACCAGCAATGATAAATTCACAAACTCTACACCAAAATCACCATGAATGTATCTAGTTTAAGCACAAAAAATTTGGGAGCCATTGGATAAAGTATCACCATTTCACAAATGTTTTGGTAAAGTGTACAAAATATGCATACATGTCACAAACCCTAATACCAATTAAAATCCACTCATCAAAAAAATCTGAAAAAAACATGATAAAAGACTAGAGATTGTGATGAACATGATGCAAAAAATCCCATGAAATTTGGATTAAAATTGGATGCGCCATGATTTTTGTAAGATGATGTATCAAATTGAAATAAAAATGGAAAAAACAACATCATTTAATGGGTCATGTGCCACGCTGATGGCAAACTTGTAAATAACCATGCCACTTAACCAAACGACCGCGTTTTGGCCAGGGAAAGGAAATGTTGTGATTGGTTGAGGCAATGGCACAGTAACAAATTCGTGCAAAAAACCCTAGCCCAGAAATCCGCAGGAAAATTCGCAGCCAGCTATGAAGGTTGCAGGAGAATCCGCAGGAAATTCTCCAGCAACCAAGAACAGTATGATGTTCTTCATCACCTTCAACGTGATTTCTCCAGAAAATCCAAAAAGTCTCAGAAATGAAAATTAAACACACATTCATGAAGATCCACCAACACTTAACACGAATCAATGTGCAATTTATCCAAAAACAAACAACAACATCAAGAATCGATCCAATCTTGTTATGAACACAAAACTTCCAAACCCTCGTTCTCTCTCATTATGGCATGGTTTTTCACGATTTAAGTTTCATGGTGATCAGCATGGCATACTCTATCTAAGGCATGGCATAGTTTTAAGAATAGTGAAGATCAAAAACTCACCAAGATTGAAGGGCAGTCGTGATTTGATGGTTGTTTGGATGTTTAAGTTTGAAACAGATGCTCACACAGCTTCCACAAGGTGAATGGTGAAGATACTTGGGCCTGAAACAACTTGAAACCACTTCACTCGACCTTTGCCATGAATGATGCTTGAAAAGAACAGTCCAACAAAAGCTTCTTAGAGATATGGAATGATAGCTGAAATGTGTTCACAAGGTTGCTTGGATGATGAATAAACAATGTCCAGATCGTGGCCTTTGAAGTTTTTGGAAGAATTTGAAAAATGTTAAGAAATGGATTTTTGAGAGAATGAATGAGTTTCTGTGTTTGGAGGCTGCAGCTAGGGTTTTTCTCAGCAGAAAAAGAGATGAATATATATGTTGTTTACTGGTGCTAATGAATGCTAATCATGGTTCATGAAAATGTGGAGTAGAGTTGGTAAAAGTGTACTTTCTTTCCAATTTTCAAGCAAGTTGGCATGGGTGTATGTACTGCACGAATTTGGGCTTTCAAACATGACACAAACCACATTTCTGAACTATTTCAATTGGCCAAATGGTTTAAAAAAGATTATTTTGAAAAGTCAAAATTCAACTCACTTGAAATTAATTAAGGCAAGTTCAAAAAGGCCATTTTGCATGGTGATGTTTTGGTGCATGAGGATGACATATTTGGAAAGATGAGGTCAAATGTGACTTGTTGGAAAAAACCCCACCAAATTTGGCCAAATGGTTTGAGAGATATGGCCTTTTGAAGTTCAAGAATTTCTGAAAATGATTTGATCATAACTCGCCAACCATACATGGGAATTGAGTGTTCTTGGACTTTTTGGAAATGGGAGAACAAGATCTTCAACTTTCATGTTGGGAAAAAATTCATTTGAAGCTTGTATCATGATGTAAGTTTGAGGATCAAGACTTTCCATTTTTGGCAGGTTTTAATTACAGGTCCAATTTCTACTTTTGGAAATTTCTGATCTGGCTTCAAATTCTTCCATGATGGTGTTTGACATGATATATGAGGCCTATATGGACATGAATGAGACCTCTCAAACCAATTTCCACCATCAAATCACTGATTAAATGGACAGTTGACCAACAGTTGACTTTTTAGGGTTTCTGGTGAACTGAGCCATGACTGATGACTTCTGAACATCCAATCCTTGACCAAAATACTTCAAAAGGACCCCTAGGTCATGTGAACATGTTGGACCAACCCTAGGGCCTTGGCTCCTTGAGAATTGTGTTTGCTTGCTTGACTGACTGATCTCCTGACCAGTTTGACCTAATTTCTTGATTGGCTTGCACTTGAGGCAAATGGGACAATGCAATGCTATGCAGTGGACCATGTTATGCTATGACCTAATATGAGAATGTATGTACAATGATAGGTGCAAATTTGAGGTGCTACAGCTGCCCCTATTCAATCAGCTGGGAACCCGAACGGATGAGAGCAACGGCTGTCAGACTTTCAGGGTAAACAGGGATTGAATACCAAGAACCGTAGAAATTTGCACTCTGCCGGATATGATACAAGAAGAACCACGTCATTTACTGATGACGCCTGCAATTGACAACTTCAGAAAAGCGAAACCATTTACCGATGGTTAGAAACTGGTAACTTGATATTTACCGATATCATCTTATTATTCAGATTAGATCCATTATCAGTAATGATCTTATCTGGCACACCATAACGGCAAAGCAACTGGTTCTTGATAAACTTCACAACCACCTGCCTGGTCACATTCGCATATGAAGCGGCTTCAACCCATTTGGTGAAGTAATCAATTGCTACGAGAATAAACCTGTGTCCATTGGACGCTTTCGGTTCAATCATGCCGATCATGTCAATTCCCCATATAGAGAAAGGCCATGGTGATGAAATCACATTCAGAAGTGTCGGAGGAATATGAATCTTATCCGTATAAATCTGACACTTATGGCATTTCTTCACATATTTGCAGCAGTCAGACTCCATTGTTAGCCAATAGTAGCCTGCTCTCAACATATTTCTAGCCATGGCATGTCCATTGGAATGAGTACCAAATGAACCCTCATGGACCTCAGTCATCAACAGGTTTGCTTCGTGTCTATCCACGCATCTGAGAAAAACCATGTCAAAATTTCTCTTATACAGCACATCACCACTGAGGTTGAAGCTGCCTGACAACCTTCTCAAAGTTTTCCTATCTTTCACAGATGCCCCAGGCGGGTAGACCTTGTTCTGGAGGAAATTCTTGATATCAAAATACCAAGGCTTGTCATCATTCACTTTTTCAACTACAAATACGTGAGCTGGTCTATCCAAGCGCATCACTGTAATGTTGGGAACTTCATTCCAATACTTGACCACAATCATGGACGCAAGCGTAGCAAGCGCATCTGCCATCCGATTATCCTCTCGAGGAATATGATGAAAGTCAACTTCTGTAAAGAATGTCGAAATCTTTCTCGCATAATCTCTATGCGGAATGAGACCTGGTTGATTCGTCTCCCATTCACCCTTGATCTGATTGACAACCAGGGCCGAATCACCATACACATCAAGATGCTTGATTCTCAAATCAATGCATTCTTCTAGTCCCATAATACAGGCCTCATACTTAGCCATATTATTCGTGCATTTGAAAGTTAGCCTTGCTGTAAACGGAATATGTGTGCCATAAGGAGTAATGATTACTGCCCCAATTCCATTTCCATACTGATTTACAGCGCCATCAAACACCAACGTCCATCTGGAACCAGGTTCCGGACCTTCATCAAGTGTAGGCTCATCACAATCTTTCATTTTCAAATACAGAATCTCCTCATCTGGGAAGTCGTACTGAACAGACTGATGATCTTCAATCGGCTGGTGCGCTAAATGGTCAGCCAAGATACTACCTTTGATAACTTTCTGAGCTCGATACTCGATATCATACTCAGACAACAACATCTGCCAACGGGCAATCCTCCCAGTTAAAGCAGGCTTCTCGAAAATATACTTGATTGGATCCATTCTGGATATCAACCAAGTTGTATGATTTATCATGTACTGGCGCAAACGCTTAGCAGCCCAAGCCAAAGTACAGCACGTCTTCTCAAGCATAGAGTATCGAGACTCACAATCAGTAAACTTCTTACTGAGGTAGTAGATAACAGATTCTTTCTTCCCCGATTCATCTTGTTGACCGAGTACACAACCCATCGAGTCTTCAAGTACCGTCAAATACATGATCAGAGGTCTTCCTTCTACAGGCGGAGACAAAATCGGAGGTTCAGACAGATATTCTTTGATACTGTCGAAAGCTTTCTGGCAATCCTTGGTCCAATCATGAGACTGATCTTTCCGGAGGAGCTTGAATATCGGCGCACATGTGGCAGTCATGTGGGATATAAATCTGGAAATATAGTTCAAGAGGCCAAGAAAACCTCGGACTTGCTTCTCAGTTCTGGGTGCAGGCATCTCTTGTACTGCTTTGACCTTTGCAGGATCAACCTCAATACCTCTCTCGTTGACAATAAAACCCAACAACTTGCCGGAACGGACTCCAAATGTACATTTGTTCGGATTCAGACGAAGTCTAAACTTCCTCAGACGCTGAAAAAGCTTCAACAAATGCTCAACATGTTCAACTTCCGTTCGGGACTTAGCAATCATATCATCAACATAGACCTCTATCTCCTTGTGCATCATATCATGAAACAAGGTAGTCATAGCACGTTGATACGTGGCTCCGACGTTCTTCAAACCGAAGGGCATACTCGATAACAGAATGTTCCCCAAGGTGTGATGAATGTTGTCTTCTCCATATCCTCGGGTGCCATTTTGATTTGATTATAACCGGAAAATCCGTCCATAAAGGAAAAGACTTTGAATTTAGCTGTATTGTCTACCAACATGTCAATGTGTGGTAGAGGAAAATCATCTTTCGGACTAGCTTTATTCAAATCTCTGTAATCAACAAACATATGGACTTTTCCGTCCTTCTTAGGCACAGGCACAATATTGGCCACCCATTGAGGATATGTAGAAGTCACCGGAAACCCCGCATCAATTTTCTTCTGAACTTCCTCTTTGATCTTCACTGCCATATCTGGATGAGTTCTTCTGAGCTTCTGCTTCACAGGCACGCACTCAGGCTTCAAAGGCAGGAAATGTTGCACAATATCTGTATCTAGACCTGGCATGTCTTCATATGACCAAGCAAAGATATCAGAATATTCTCGTAGCAAACTGATCAACCTCTTCTTGACAGACTCTTCAAGAAGTGCCCTAATCTTCACCATACGAACACAATCTTCAGACCCCAAGTTGACTGTTTCCAGATCTTCGAGATGCGGCTGAATGATCTTCTTCTCGTGCTCAAGGAGACGGGTAATCTCATCAGGAATCCCTTCAACATCATCTTCCTCTGCCTCGAATACAGGGAATTCAAAATTGGGAGATGGCGTTGGATCATTCTGTTCAATGGGTTTTAGAATCAACCTGCATAATGATTTTGGTTAATGAAAAACTTTAGAATTTAAACAAGCAAATCATTATGCAGATGAAAAAGATTGCTTTTACTCTTGTTTTTAGGTTTTTTTTTGTGATCACTGATTTCACGCAAAAGCAAAAAGTGAAAACAAATGGAAAAACAAATGTTTAACAATGCATTAATTGAATGAAATATCATTGTATAAATGCTGCCAACAATGTCATCACTTCTCCTTTTGGCATGGGAGAAGAGATTTGAACAAAGTGAACCATTACTCTGATCTATGAATGACTGTAGGAACATCTACATTGACCCAATTATGGCAGACACCACCAGGTATGATGAAGTTGCTCAAGTCCTCTGCATCCTCTTCCAGAATAGCAGCAGCTTCTTCAGGTTGATCAGCATGGATGAATCCTCCACTCTTGAACAAACCTTGCTCGTTGAATGCCCCAGACGAATAGCCAATGCCAGCCCGGGATCTATTGTCTTCAAGCTCAATCATCTTCCTCAAACCGGCAACTGCACCACATTTAATGGCCAGTTTCGCATCACGATAGGAAGCAAATTAAGGAGACTTCCTCTCAATTGGCTCAACAACAGATAAAGCTTGGAAAGGCGTTCCAACATCATCCTCAGCATCAATATATGAGAAAGAAGACAAGTGGCTAACCAGGAAAGCCTTTTCTCCCCCTACCACAACCAGTTTCTTATTCTTGACGAATTTCAGCTTCTGGTGTAGGGTGGATGTCACGGCGCCAGCCTCGTGAATCCATGGTCTACCAAGGAGACAGCTATATGATGGGTGGATGTCCATTACCTGGAAGGTAACTTGGAAATCACTTGGTCCAATCTTGATTGGGAGGTCAACTTCCCCAATAACAGTCTTACGCGACCCATCAAAAGCCTTCACAACAACACCACTCTGCCTCATGGGAGGCCCCTGATATGACAATCTAGAGAGTGTGGTCTTTGGAAATACATTAAGAGATGACCCAGTCTAGCACGTTGGACATGGCATCAGTCTTGCAATTCATGGATATGTGTAAATCCATGTTGTGGTCTCTTCCCTCCTCAGGGAGATCAGCGTCACAGAAACTCAAAGTGTTGCAAGCAGTGATGTTTGCAACAATACTATCAAACTGTTCTATGGTGACGTCATGATCAACATAAGCCAGGTCCAAAACTTTCTGCAGAGCCTCCCTATGAGGTTCTGAATTCAGAAGCAAAGATAGCACGGAGATCTTGGATGGCGTTTGTAGAAGTTGATATACAATGTTGTACTCACTCTTCTTGATGAGCCTCAGCATCTCATCACATTCTTCGTTCACAATGCCATTCGGGCCGACAGAAGAAACAGGAGTCTTTTGTACAGAGGAGGGTTTGGCAACAGCAAGTGTCGGATTCTGAACATTCATAGCAGTCCCAATTGGACATTCAACAGAATCAGAAGCAACAACTCTAGCCTGAGGCTTCGGCACTGAAAACACACGACCACTACGGGTCAATCCACTCACATCAGCAATGTTAACCACAGAGGTAGAAGGCAATGGAACTTCTTTCCCATCTTCCACAGCAACGGGATTATACCGGAAGGGAACAACTCTATCCGAAGAATAAGGCACAGGGCCTGCAGGCTTGATTACCAATGAAGGAGAAGCTTTCGGCTTGCTACCATCGTAACGGATGACAACAGGCTCGGGCAATTTGAACACCGGAGAAATAACGTTCACCTCTGGTTCGTCTTCATCAACATTTCGATTCTGCAGAATCTCAATGGTACCCTCGTCCAACAGCTCTTGAAGCTCTCTTCGCACTTGGCGACAACCCAATCTATTAACAGAACAGATGCGGCATTTGTCATGGTCATGCTCCATATGACTGTACTGACACAGCAAACGGTGCAACTCGACCAATGACTGTCGAATATGGCTAACATATTTGACTTTATACTTGCCAGGGCAACCCTGGACCATGTTCACTGATTTCCCATGCTCGGGCAATGGGTTCTTAGTAACATTCGGGCCTGAGTCCTCAAAGCTCAGAATGCCGCATCGCATAAGGTCTTGAACCTTAGTCTTCAACGGATAGAAATTCTCAATATTGTGTCCCGGAGCACCGGAATGATACACGCAATGTTGATCTGGCTTGTACCACCACTGCGGGTTAGCAGGCACGGCCGGAGGCTCTCTGGGTGTAACCAGTTTCCGCTCCAATAAGGAGGGATATAGCTCAGCATATGACATAGGAATGGGATCGAAACTGATCTTCTTCCTATCATAATTCAGATTAGCTTGGTTGCTGGTACTGCCACGAGGCTGGTAAGCCTGTTGCTGTGGACGATATTGCTGTTGATACTGAGGTTGTTGCTGATGCTGATGATGTTGCTGATACTGAGCATTATCTCTGAAGACAGGTGCTATATGAGCCACCTGGTGCTGATGACGCGTCGGCTTCCTCTTAACAGAGGGTCTTCTAGGTTTAGCATGGGACTGCACAGCATGTGCCTCCCCATCTTTCTTCTTAAACGCCCCATACCGTTTAGAAGAGCTCTCATCCTTAGCCAATCGTCCTTCACGGACACCTTCCTCCAAACGCATCCCCATGTTCACCATCTCGGTGAAATCAGAGGGAGCACTAGCGACCATCCGCTCATAGTAAAATGAACTAAGAGTCTTCAGGAAGATCTTAGTCATCTCCTTCTCTTCCAGCGGAGGCGTAATCTGAGCTGCCAGCTCTCGCCACCTCTGGGCGTACTCTTTAAATGTCTCTTTATCCTTCTGAGATATGGCCCTGAGTTGATCACGGTCAGGCGCCATATCAACATTATACTTTTACTGCTTGACGAAGGCTTCGCCAAGATCGTTGAAGGATCGGATGTTTGCACTATCAAGGCTCATATACCAACGAAGAGCCGCACCGGACAAACTATCCTGAAAATAATGGATCAGAAGCTGATCATTATCTGTTTGCGTCAACATTTTCCTGGCATACATAACCAGGTGAGCGAGAGGGCAGGTGTTCCCCTTATATTTTTCAAAGTCAGGAACTTTGAATTTGATCGGAATCTTAACACCGGGAACTAGGCAAAGTTCAGCAGCAGACTTGCCAAACAGATCTTTCCCTCAGAGGGTCTTCAATTCCTTACGCAGCTCAAGGAATTGATCATTCATTGCATCCATCTTCTCATTGACATTTGGGCCCTCAGACAACTCAGAATGATAGATGGTGTCGTCTACCCTAGGAATGGTATGCATGACAGGAGGAGGCATAGCAAGGACCGGGCTAGATGCCGGCATGGAAGCAAAAGTGGGAGCTGGAATATCTGGCATGAAACCCGGAGGCATACCCCACGGAAACCCGGCTGGCATGGCATTAGGCATGAAATGAGCACTAGCGGCTGGCACAGTCGAAGAAGCAACCTCTGATATGACAGTCCTCTGGAGAGGAGTTGCGGGAGGTGGAGACGGTTGATGTTGAGCAGCCAACAATTGCTCCATCAGAGCACCCAAACGAGCGACCTCTTCCTTCAGCTCTCTGTTCTCTTGTTCCAGTTGATCCATCACTCTAGCAGAACTGGCTCTGGTGTAATACCGATGAGTCAACTTGTCTTCAAAATAAATGAAGAGCACAGAGTTAGGCCACAGACAAGAAGACCGGAACAACCTGCTTATGCAAAATGATGCATGCGATGCTTGTGCATATGCTTTGTTTTATTTTCAAGGAACTTTTAGGGTTCTATTTGCAAATTTTGAAATTTAAGCAATTAATAGCATATGGAAAATATCTCATCAAATATATATTCGAGACAAAGAAGTACAACATTTTTGATTTTTACAAGGGAAAAGGAAAATAAACATCCTATGGATCCCTAGAAGCTCGGGATGCTGGAAGACGAGATACACAAAGCTTCTTGATCTCTCTCTCATAGGCTGCTTCCATATCCGCTTTCTCCTTTGCAAGTCGATCATACTTCCTCTTCCAGAATTTGGAAGACTGAGGAAGCAGAGAAGTCCAAGTATCATTCGGATCATCGATCACCTGATGCTCGAGGAACTCAATCAGAGCGTCCTTCTCCTTGATTTGCTGAAGCAACTCTTCTCTTTCACGGATCCAGGCACGTGAAAGGTCTTCTTCTTTCGACTCCTCTACATCTTGGTTAGGGAGGGTTGAAGGCCCAACCACAACCAATGGTGTAGGTCTCGGATGATTATATGACATCAGATATTCAGAAGCTCTCTGTCTGACCCAAGAGGTATATGGCTCCAACGCTATGCAGTTCTTTGGACCCAATTCATTCCTACCCTTCTTCTGAATCTTGCACCAAGCGCGGACAAACCTGGCTTTCAGGCCTTGGGGATCTTTACCCTCCTGAAAGAATACACCTTCTAACAGAATGTTATGAGGTTTATCTTTTAGGGGGAACCCAAGCTGATGACGTGCTAATATAGGGTTATAGCTGATTCCACCACATGTACCAAGAAGAGGCACATTAGGGAATTCACCACAATAATCAATGATCTGAACTGTATCATACACGCGATCATACCAAGAGATATCATCATTAGTGAGAGACATAAGTCTCTGAGACCACCGTAGACATCCCTTATTTTCCTTGAAAGCAACTGTCTGCGGTAAGTGAGAAATAAACCACTTATACAGCAGAGGCAAACAACACACAATAACTCCTCCACCCTTCGCATTCCTCAGATGCAAAGAGAAATAGGCATCACCCAACAGAGTCGGAACGGGATTAAGAACTGAGAAGATCCTAATGGCATTCACATCCACAAATTTGTCGATGTTGGGGAACAATACCAAACCATAGATGAGCAGCACAAATAAAGCCTCAAAGGCATCCTCACTCATGGTCTTCCCATAAACGGTAGCTTGAGCGACGAGGAAATCAGAAGGAAGACCCTGAATTCCACCTTTGGTAGTCAGATTGGCTTTAATCAAGGCTTCATCTATGTGCAACAAGTCTGCGATCTCTCGAGAAGTAGGAATACTCTCTAAGCCACTAAACGACACCTGATCCAGAATCGGGATCCCAATAAGATGAGCATACTCCTCAAGCGTAGGCAACAACTGGAAATCCGAAAATGAGAAGCAGTGATACAGAGGGTTTGAACGACTCAACCACGAATCACGGGTTTGTTGAGAGTCACGAGCATGGAGTCCCGGTTAAGAACCACCCAAAGGGAGTGTACTAGGGTTTAAACCTGCCAGACATGTTCTACCAGAGGTTCCCATAGTCATCATCCCATCTTTCGAATATTACCGGAGGAACGAATACTCGTATTCCAAAAATATTCTCAAGAGAGACTCTTATGAGTGTAGTATCGCGTAACAATCGCATCAGATCTGACATCTGAACGACCTCCGCACTACGTCCTAAAAATAGGCCAAGATGGGCTTGGTAAACTACGGTCCTTGGCTTCTAAGGCACATGATTGAAAGAATAATGCCTAACCACATATAACTTGTGTGACATTATTAATCCAACATGACCTCCACCAAGTGAATGGACTCGCAAGTCAACTTGTTAAGGAATACTCCACACAAGTCGACGAGACTATGCCATTCTCCTATCCTAGGGTGCACTCGAGTTCGGGTATAGAACTCATCTCACAGATATCACCAAAGCAAACAGCAATTGTATATCAAGCAATTCAAACATTACAATCAATACAGTTATCCCAAATTGTACAAAAATATGTCAAATAACACATAAACAAATATCATACAACAAGGGTGAAAAGTAGGCAATACCACCAAGGAATATGTCCCCAGCAGAGTCGCCACTTTTCTGTAGCGGTGTATTCGTCATTTTATGATTTATTGACTAAATCAAAAGCAAAGCATACAAAGAATCGAGTCGCCACCGCACTTTTATTTATCCAAAGGAATGACTAAAAAGCGAACAAAAGCCTAAGAAGTTTTACACATAGAAAACTAATGAAAAGATCAGAGAATCTGGGTAAGGGGTTAATTACGCAATGGGAAGGTGTTAGGCACCCAAAACGTCCTAGGTACTCCTAGGGAGCCCTTTTCACACTTGTTGTATAAAAAAGTTTATTTGTTAATGACATATTGTGCAAACATGATTGGGAAGATGAGAAAATAATATACAATTTATTATTTTTGTGTTTGAACGGATGAACCCGTTGCCTACGTACCTTTCCATGGAAGGTAAGGATCAAAACGTCGTAGTTCGGCTAAAAAAATTTCCAAAACATGAGTGGGTTCATTTTAAAACAAAAGCCCTAAAGTATTTCGTTATCCACGGGAGAAAACTCAACCTATACAAACAACAAGTCCACCATGTGAGAAAAGCTTCAACTTGCTAGTGAGGGGTTAACCCTTTAATAAGCAAGGAAGTTTTACAATTCAATCACTAAGGACAGAGAAGGTGAGATTAATATCAACCAACTAGGATAAATCAAACCTATGGCTAATGTATGAAAACTTATCAAGAATGGACAAAGCCACAAAACAATTGAATGAGTTGGATTAACCAATTAGGATTTATTCATAAAAGATGGTCAAAGTACGATTAGAATTCAATTCAAAGAAGTATTATGAAATGGAGTTTTGAAAAATCAAAGGCCTAAAGCCTAGGTTTCTAATTTGAAAAGAGATGAGAATGTTTGCACAATATTTGTCAAAGTTTTTGAATTAACATGTGAAAAGGGAGTTTTGAAAACACACACAAAAATGAAAGGGTGAGGAAGTAAAACTTCTTAGATGTTCACCTCTTGAAATCATATGTAGATGACTCAAGCGTGTCCTTTGGAATAGGCAACAATGCAAATAAGCAAATGAAAAAAGCAAGGTGATATCGGATGCCAATCAATGGACTGACACCAATCTCACAAACAAATATGGATACCGGATACTAATCAATGGATTTACACCAATCTCCTAAAACCAAACAATGATACCGGATGCCAATCAATGGACTTATACCAATGTCACAAACAACGATGGATACCGGATACCAATCAATGGATTTACACCAATCTCCTAAAACAAAACAATGATACCAGATGCCAATCAATGGACTTATACTAGTCTCACACCATATCATAGGAACAACTGCCAAGTAATGGACTTATGCTTGTTTCCTCCATGGACAAAGCAAAAATGCTATAAAGCAAAGCTTATGAAATGATATACAAATGATGATGATAAATGCAGTAAGGCACACTCAAGCAAATATGCACAAATGAATCAAGTAAGCAAACACACAAGTCAATTAGCACACACTATATACAAGCAATTAGGCTCAAGCAAGGTTAGACTTTAAAGTCAACTGGAATGGGGTAAGTTATGCTCTTAACCTTAACATTGAGAGTTAAGGTGAAGCAGATGAAATGGAGATGAGGGGTGTGCCTCATAGCTCTTATCCCTGGTCAGGGAGAGCATTGAATAATAGAAGGTGTGGGAGTTCAGAAAGTTGGAACTCTTCTCCGCAAAGGATTTGACTCTATAGGATCTTGGGTTAATATCCACAATGCATCAACATGTAATGTGAGCAAAGGGATGACATACTGAATAGTAGGAGATGAACTACACATCTCTTTTATCTACCAATTGCCTCATATGAGGACTTTCCTGCTTGGCACAAAGAGTAAACAATCACAAGCATTGCCTCTTAAGGAGGACTTCAGACAGGTGCCTGACCACATAACAGGCCAGGTCTTCCAGACTACATGAAGAAGAGAGGTTATACCTAAGTGGTTAAACAACCAAGCAAAAGCAAGTTCAAAATGAACTTAAGCAACTAATGTACCTGTGGAAACATCAAACAAATCAGTACACAGTACAGACAAACAACCAACAATTAATGCAACAGATAACCAATATACACAATGTGTAAGCCAAAATTCAGACTCAAGAGAGTCAACATCAACCTACAAAACACACATTAGTAATCAAAAGCAAATATCAGATGCTCTCAAGATGAGGCATCATCAATTGTGTAACTTGAATGTGTAACCTGAAATAAAGCTTCAAACATGAGAGGCAAACCACTAGGTCAAAGCCTAGGGTCAAAGATGGGGAAAAAATTCAAAACAGAAACTCAAATTTGACATGTTGAAACTTCAAACAGTTATTGACACATAGCAAAAAGTCTCACATCAATATCATTTACCAAATGTATTTCATGATCAATTGAAGTTCAAGGAAATTTTAAATTCCAAATGTGATCAAACAGAATGAAAAATCTCAATTAAATCAGAAATGATTCACAAAAATCTGGAAAAATTCATGCATATTCAAGACATCTCATATGATCAGCATGCAAAAAATCAGAACAATTGAGCATCATTTGATAGGGTAAACACATAGCACAAGATGAACATCACAAGGTGTGACACAAATTGTCACACCTACTTAGAAAAATCACAAACCAGAAACTACAAATGATAAAAATGCAACCTCAACACTAAAATGTCAAGGAATGAGTCAAGTTTCAACATGCAAATTTTCAGATTCATAGGATCAACAACCATTATTTCACAAAGGAAAAGGCAAGGTAATGTCAAAATGCATACACATACAAAAACCCTAGGGCAAAGATAAATCCAGGCCAGGCACAACTTGAATTATCATGTTGATAAAAAATTAGAGAGAAAAAGAAAACCATAGCAAAAATTCCCATATTATTTGGATCATTCTTGGATTTGTTATGAATTTTCAAAGATGCAAAATAAAAATTGAAATGAAATGAAGTATGTAAATGAAATAATAGGAATAATATGAAATTAATTTGAAATTTGTGGATCTGGCGCCAAATCAAAGCGCATCGTTTCACTTAAAGGGAGCGCTGGCCAATCAGAAGGCCAGCATGTGAGCGCCATGCATCCAATAGGAACGGAACCCTAACACAAACCAATGGCAACGGTTTTCTACACGGATCAAAGCGTGGTGTAAAGTTTCAGCATCATTTTCTTCACCAAAACGCGATGAACAGTAACAGAGCATGAATCATGAAGAACAAAATTCTCAGAATCAACCAATAAGCATATCGTCGTGTAGCCTAAACCTCATGGATCAACAATCAAGCAATAACTAAGCATCTAACATCCTAAATCGCACGGATCGAGTGAAATAAATTTCAACATGAAAACTTCAACTCATCGAAACTCAGTGGATATGGCATGGAATTAAACGATTCAAAGCTCAGCATGCTCACACAAGCACGATCTACAAGTTTAGCATAATGAAATTGAGAAAAGAGAGACGCGATTTTATGACCTCTTGGAGAGCAGCTTTCGAATTCACGCGTTCCAGGCCTTGCAGTGCTTAGATCTTCCTCTAGCAAGCTTGTGGAGTTGATTGGAAGAGGTCTTGATGTCCAATTGGTCTTGATTCAACAGAACTTGGATTTCACCATTGATGCACAAGCTTCATGTATGCTTCCAAACTGGACGAATTGGCTTGGTTCCTGCTTGAACCTTGATCAGTGATGCTTCATAGTGATGAATTTGGCAATGAATTGTGAATTGATTTGAAGAAATGAGAAATTTTTTGAGAGAAAGTTTGAGAAAAATTTTCTAGATCTGAAAAATGAAGTGTTGTTATGATTTCTTGTTAGGGTTTTGGTTTAAATACTCTCTACTAATCACCCTCTAAACATGATTAATCAATTGGTAATGGAAATGATTAAAATGGAGGTGTTTTGACAAAATGGGATTTCACCCTTGCATGGCAAATATGAGTGAACAGTACATGAAATTATGGTTCATTTTCACTTAAAATTCATTTTTGGAATCAATGGCAAAAGCAAAATATTTGAATTATGCACCAATTTCAAATGTTGAATTTTCCCTCCAAAATTAAGTGAATTTGCAAAATGTTCATGTGATGAGAAATGATGCAATGCAATGCAAGATTATAAAATTATAGGTCAAAACAAGAATTTAGCAAAAAGAGCCACATGATTTGGAGCTTCGGTTTGAAAGTTATGCACATTTGAATCTTCAAGTACACTTGGCCATGTTTTGATCATATCTCTTCGACCACACATGAGAAATTGATGATTTTGGACTTTTTGGAAATGGGAGAGAAAGATATACAACTTTCGTGTTCTGAAAAATTTCATTTGAAGCATTCTTGATGATGTAATTTGAAGTTGAAGTTAGGTTAAAACCTTTCCATTTTTGGCAATTCTGAATTATAGGTCACTTTCTATTTTTGGAAAGTTTTCACCTGACTTTATTTTCTTCAATGGTGATGTTTGACATGTCCAATGAGACTTGTTTGAACATAAATGAAGTATTTCTAATCACTTCCCACCTCCAAATCCAACAGTTGACTGAGCAGTTGACTGGCTAGGGTTTCAATTGACTAAAGAATGCCTTGATGAGATTCAAGCCTCTACCACTTGGGGTTTTGATTCAAAATGATATCATAGCTCATATAAGCTCTTGTGAATGAATGTGGTGTCCAAATTCTCATGGATGGCCACCATCTATGGTTCAATGACTGCCTTTGACTGCTTTGTCCTGTGATTACTTCATCTGCAAGTAACAAGGTTAGATGACATATTTTTGTACTTTTGGCTAGTGGACAAATGAAAAGCAATGATATACAAATGCAAAACATGCTTGGTGATCCAGAAATCACTCTCAAAAGATAAATCACCCACAGGGAAGGAGGCAAGGTGTACAATGATCCTTGAGGCAATGTGATGATATGATATGATGCCATGAGGGATCTTAGGGACAAAATTGGGGTCTTACACCTTGGCATCCTCCTAACCCCTCTTTCAGTGGGTTTGTTTCGGGAGAGATCACCAAGCACCATGTGATTGTATCATACTTGTATATTATCATTCTTCTAACCATTGAACTATCAAATTCACATCTAGGGTTTAAGACCCCCATAGCTAAAGAACAACTAACTAATGGTCCACGATGTTTTTAAGTATCATATATGAGTCCCAATGATCTTTACATGTTATTTTGGTCAAGATTTCTTCAAGAGTTTGGAGTTGGTTTGTCTTGGAAACCCTAGTTTGTCTGGGCATCTTAAGTAACTTCTTCAACAAGCTTCCTTACCAATTGATCAAATTTCTCAAGGGACACTTCAAATTTCATCATCTTATGCATATATGATCTACCATGAGCCTAGAAAGTTAAGAGAATTGGAAGTCAGCAAGTTGGTTGATGGTGGTTGGCTAGATGAATTCATTTGATTAAAACTGGGTCTCCCTAGACCCTATCTCCTATAATTTTCACCATATGAAAATGATTCCAAGAGAAACATTACTCTAAATGAGATTCCAAACAACTTTGATGTTGATACCTAAAGCTATTTTTGCTTGGAAAATCATTTTCTATGTTGAATCACTATAGGTCATTTTGTCTAAACCCTAATTTGAAAGTTAACTTCCCAAGGCCATAACTTGCTCAATTTTTATGAGATGAAATATTTATAAGTTGAACAATCAAATTCAAGATGTATTCATAAACTTTTATGCTTGGAGTGAGATCTAAATCAACTTCTATGAGCATGTGATATAAGGATACATTATAGGTCATGTTTGCTCTATACCATTGAACAAGTGATTTTCCTCAACTTCAAAAATGCATAACTCCATCATTCTAAATCCAAATTACATGAAATTGATAACCATTTTGAATGTAATTGAAAGAGATACAACTTTTATGAAGACACTGTTCTCATTTGGAGCTCAGATAAAAAGTTAAGCAAGGTGGAATATTGAGATATATGACTTAACACATAGAAAAGTTTTCAACATGTTGATATTTCCAAACTCCCACCTTAAAATTCACCATGATCCAAGTTCCAAATGGAAAAGTGTCCAACATCAAAGTTGTTCCTCTTGATCTAAGATTTCCAAAGAGTCATATTTCATGCATTTTGGATGAGGTTTGCTAGGGTTGTGCATGGTCTTAACAGGTCTGCATCAAGTGGAAAAATCAAATGTCCAAAACATCACATTGCATTGCCTTGCCATTCAAGCATCATTTGAACTTCAATACAGTTGGATTTGATTTAAAATGGGTTGCTTCATGGGCCTGTACAAGCCCATGCAAGCTTGTGCATGACATTGCCATATTTAGCAAAATTTCAAGTGTGCAATTATCAATCCCAAATGCTGTAAATACATGGCCTCTGAGCTCATTTGAATCATATCTTGCGCGCCAGCTTTGCCCCCTCTCTTCAAACCCTCATAATTCAAAGGAAAACCTGAGAATTTTTAACTTTAAAATTAAGTTTGAATCTCACTGTTTGGAGATTCAAAAACTTCAGGATCCAAAGCTTTGTTCCATTGCCAAACCACTTCTGCAAGCTCCTAGAGTTGGATCAAGCAAAGTTTGAAGCAAGCAAGATCCATTTATGCACAACATTGAAGGTATTTTTCATAAATTTTCTCCTCTTCGATTCTCACTAAATTCTCATTAATTCTCTTGGATCTTTGGTTGTCTGAATTCCTACCAATGTAGGCAAGAAGATTGAGTTGTTTTGAGGTCAAATCGAAGCAACTCAGTTGACACACCTCAAAATTCAACTCCTCATATCTTTCTATATATTTGAAGTTAGTTAAAGTTGAGGTCAGATTCGTGCTATACGTAATTTTTTCTTTCAGATCATGTCCTCCTTTTTCATTTATATGATGGTGATGACTGAACCAGTCAGGTGAGCCTTATCTGAGAAGGTGACCGGAGTTCCAGCGCCGGTGGTGTGTTGGACAGGTTCTGAGTCATTGATCTTTTTAAAATTATTTTAATCTTTAGCGTTGCTTTTGAATATCATTAGTGTGGCGCGCTGACTCAAGTGTACCGTGGAACGCGCATTTTCGTTCACTTGATCTGCCACCTCAATTAATGAGGGATATCAAGTGGTCTATGTTTTTTTTGTATTTTTTGATTTTCCTTTTATTCCTTTTAATTTCATTAATTCATATTAATTCTAATATTGATCCAAAAAATATGGGAGTTTCACCAAAAAATTTCAAATAAAATTCTCTTTCATATTTTGAATTAAAGATATTTTTTTGGATCATTATTAATACTTTTCATGATTTAATTTATTTTGTGAATATTTTTAATTGTTTAAAAATACTTTTAAGTCTCTAAAAATTATGAAATTCTTTCTTCAAGGTCCTTTGACCTTGTTTGACCTATGATAAATCTCATGGCCATTTCTTTGGTGTTTTGATGAGGTTTTAGGAATTTGACAAACCATATTTAATTTAATGCATTATTTTTAGTATTTTTATATAAGTTTGACTTGTGTTGTTGGGCCTTGGTCAAGGTTGATTTGACTTTGCTAGGTTAAGATCATTGGATTTGGAGGATTGATGGAATGTACATTCCATCTTCCAAAATGAATGAATGATCTTAATTTGGTAAAAGTCCGCTATTGACCAATTTGACTTTTGATCCATTCCCCTCCCTTTTAATCTAATTCCCCTTCTTTAGGCATTCATATCATGGACCTATGATATCTCAATATCCTAAGGCTGGTTGATTGCAAAATCATCATAAGTATGGATAAGATTAGGCCACCACTTTTCTATATTCTTTTTGTGTGTGGTATATTTCATGATCATAGTCCATTATAGTATGTCTCTAAAATGCATTAATAGCAAAATTCTATTGCTCGGCCTCAAATATTATGACTTCTACATAAGTCCAATTACGATTGCTTAACATAGCGCTAAATTTTTGACACAAAAGGCATAAGATTTTAGTTAGTGAGATTGTAAGTCTCCCCTCTTTCATGGTAATGTGTGGAAACTTGGCCTTTTTTCCTTCCTTTGGAAGATGTCTTGGTTCAAGGATCCATGCTTGTGATAAGTGAGTTGAGTGTTCTGCAGAGAATGACTAAAAATTAAAAGCAAAAAGCAAAAGCAATACTAACTCCTAACTCATTAACAACTAACATTTAATTTCAAGTCATTTACCTTAATGCAATTTAATTTTAAGCCTTATTCATTTGCCATTATTCATACCACTCTAATTGTTTATGTTAATTCCATTTTCACTTTGTCCACTTGGACCATATTGTGTAATATATCTTGTTTGTGTATATTTTGTTTACTTGTGTGGTCTTTGACCACTAACGTATATAATAAGAACAAAAACCCTAAAAAACTATTGTGTGGACTGTTGGTTTGATCTTGGACAATTGGACTTAGACTTTAGGCAACATTCCTTATGCAAAAGGACTTGGCCAATGCCAAATTTCATGTAACCAAGTGCTTGCAATTTGAAACTTCATTTGATACACCATTGAAGATCCCTTTGAGTTCATCTGCAACATGATCATTGTGAAGTTGTTACTTCGAACCTGTGATTTGTGGAATTCATCTACTACATATGCAAATTTGAAAAAGATCACGGGGTTGCTAAGCATGGATGTGGCTATCTTTATTTGATGCCTTGCTCTTCAAGTTGATATATTGTGCATTGTTTGTTGCTTGATTCTAATGTCCAAGGGAACTTGGATTTCTATATGACATTCTTGTCTATTGGATTGCAGCCCATTGGTCAGGTCTTTTCAACTCTTAACTTTTAAATTTATGCTTAGGATTAGTCTCTTCATCTCCTCCCCACTTCTTTAATTTCAAATCTCTCCCTCCTTTTAAAAACTTCTTTGCTTGAGCTAGTTTTTTTCTAAACTTAGACCATATTGCAAACTAGAAACTTTGGTCTTACGCCATTGCATTTTAAAATTTCTTTTCTTATATAAAATTGTACATAGATTTAATCATACTTGACTTTAATATTTTCAAAAGTCAAAATGAATTAACTCATTCAAACCATTTTTAGGCCTTTGTGCCTTTCAAACTGAATCTTTTTTAAAAAGCAATGCATCTACCTTGAAATTTATACCACGAACTACGAGGTTTTGATGCCTCATTTTATATTGGTACGTAGGTACAAGTCCGAAGGTCTTGTCAAACACAAAAATATAATTAATGAATTCTTTTCTCATCCCCTCATTCCATTTGTTTGTATATATCAATTTGTAGAAAATACATATGCACACAAGAAAGGGCTCCCTAGGAGTACCTAGGACACTTTGGATGCTAACACCTTCCCTCTGTGTAACCAACCCCCTTACCTGTAATCTCTGGCATTTTATTAGTTTTGATTTTTGGGTTTTGTTCGTATTTTTACTTTTTCCCTTGGAAATAATAAAAGTGCGGTGGTGACTCTGGTTTTATTGACGTCTAGCTTATCCATAGCTTTATGGTCATGAATTTACCGCTACAAAAATTAAGTGGTGACTCTGCTGGGGAGTAGTCTCTAGTGGGTTTAACCTACTTTTGTGTGTGTATATAATTGTATAATTGATGTTTGTATATTTATTTGTATGATATAATCTGCTTGTTTGTGATTGGTGATCTCTGAGTGGTGAGATAAGTTCTAACCCGAACTTGAGTGTAATTAAGATAGGAGGATGCTAATGTTCGACTTGTGTGGAGTAGTCCTTAACAAGTTGGCTTGAGATCCATCTGCTCAGTGGAGGCACTTTTGGATTTGGAAATGTCACACAAGTATTTGTGGTTAGACATTACTATCTCTAATTTGGGGTCCGAGAAGCTGAGGACCGTAGAACATTTACCCCCTCTTGGCCTATTTAGGACGTAGTGCGGAGACTATCATCTTAACCCAGACGAGTTTCTCTTGAGAATATTATGGGTCGATGAGTCAGTCATCTTAACCTGTAATATCCGATAGATGGAATTAAGACTCTGAGAACTTTTTAAAACATGATCTATAGGTTTTTATCCTTAGCTCACTCCTTTGGGAAGGTTCTTACCCAGACTCCATGCCCGTGACTTACAACAAACCTTTGATTCTTGGTTGATCCAATCAAGTCTTGTCAATATCAATGGAACTTGGGTGTTGATAAGGTGTAAACCATAATCCACCAAAATGGATGATTGATCTTGACAAGGACTTGATTCATCCGTTGACCTTTGTTTGTTTGCCTTGTGTGTGATCCCTTAATTGTGATTATTGCATTCATTCATTCATGCGTATCATAACATTCATCACACGAAAATTTCAAGGAACTGAGGTATCATTTGCAAATATTTTCAGACCACCGATTATGGACGAAGGAACACTAAGAAGTACAGTTTCTAATGTCCCGACTTGAAAGAGTTAAGGAAGCTAGCATCTTTTGTATTAGATCCCTTGGACTTCAAGCAACGTCATGGGAAGCTTCTGTCTATCTTGTCTGTTGATGTGGTTCAAGGACTCTTGAGTGTATTAGTGTCGTTCTATGACCCTCTCTACCGTTGCTTCACTTTTCCAAATTATCAGCTTGTGCCTACATTGGAGGAGTATGCTCATCTTTTAGGGATACCTATTTCTAGTAGAGTGTCATTTAGTGGATTGGAGGAGATTCCCAGATCTCACCTTATTGCTAAAGCTCTTCACTTGAAGAGGTCTGAGATAGAGGCTCATTGGGCGAAGTAAGGAGGATTATTTGGGTTTCCATCTGATTTCCTCATCAAGGAAGCTACTGCCTTTTCTCAAGCCGGTAGTGTGGATGCTTTTGAACCTATCTTTATGTTGCTCATTTATGGATTAGCTTTGTTCCCTAACATTGACGGTTTTATTGATGTTAACGCCATTAGACTTTTCTTGATTGGGAATCATGTGCCTACTTTATTGGGTGATATGTACTTCTCTTTGCATGTAAGTAATTCTAAAGGTGGTGGAACTATTGTCTGTTGCATTCCTCTTCTGTACAAGTGGTTTATGTCGCACTTGCCTCAGACACCCGCTTTTGTGGAGAACAAACAATGTCTATGGTGGTCTCAGAGACTTATGTCTCTCACTAATGATGATATAGTTTAGTATGATCCTTCTTTGAGCATGTAGCGGTAAATTCATGATTGTCAAGCTATGGATACGCAAGACATCAACAAAACCAGAGTCGCCACCGCGCTTTAATTGTTTCCAAGGGAAAAGGGAAAAGTACGAACAAAACCCAAAAGAAAGAAGTTTTCAAATCAAAACTAATAAAATGTTAGAGATTACAGGTAAGAGGGTTGGTTACACAGAGGGATGGTGTTAGCAACTAAAGTGTCCTAGGTACTCCTAGAGAGCCCTTTTTTATGTGAATATGTATTTTGTACAAATTGATATATACAAACAAATGGAATGAGGGGATGAGAAAATAATTCATTAATTATATTTTTTGTGTTTGAGAAAACCTTCGGACTTGTGCCTACGTACCAACATAAAAATGAGGGATCAAAACCTCGTAGTTAGTGGTATAAATTTCAAAGTGGATGTATTGCTTTTAACAAAAATTATGTTTGAAAGGCACAAAGGCCTAAAATGATTTGAATGAGTTAGTTCTTTTTGGATTTTTGAAAGTTTAAGTCAAGTATGGTTAAGTCTATTTACAATTTTGACTAAGAAAAGGAGTTTTTAAAAAATACAATGGCATAAGGTCAAAGTTTCTAGTTTACAAAGTTCTAAATTTTAGAAAAAAAACACTAGCACAAACAAAGAAGATTTTTTAAAAGAGAGGAAGAGATTTTGAAATTAAAGAAATGGGGAGGAGATGAAGAGACTAATCCTAAGCACAAATTTAAAAGTTAAGAGTCGAAAAGATCTGACCGATGGGTAGCAATCCAATAGACAAGAATGTCATATAGAAACCCCAAATTTCCTAGGATATTAGAATCAAGCAAATAAACTTGAAGAGCAAGGCATCAAATAAAGATATCCACATCCAAGCTTAGCAACTCCATGATCTTCTTCAAATTGGCCTATATAGCAAATGAATTCCACAAGTCATAGGTTCAAAATAACAGCTTCATAATGATCACGTTTCAGATGAACTCAAAGGGATCTTAAAGGATGTATCAGATGACGTTTCAAATTGTAAGCACTTGGTTACATAAATGTTGGCATTGACCAAGTCCTTTTACATTGGGAAGTTGCCTAGATTCTAAGTCCAATTGTCCAAGATCAAACCAACAGTCTACACAAAAGTTTTTTTAGGGTTTTTGTTCTTATTATCTACATTAATGGTCAAAGACCACACAAGCAAACAAATTATACACAAAAAAGATATATCACACAATACGGTCCAAGTGGACAAAGTGAAAAGGACATTAACATAAACAATTAGAATGGTATGAATAATGCCAAATGAATAAAGATTTGAAATTAAACGACATTAATGTAAATGGCTTGAAATTAAATGTTAGTTGTTAATGACAAGGTCAAAGGACATTGGAGAAAAAATTTCAGAATTTTTAGAGACTTAAAAGTATTTTTAAACAATTAAAAATATTCACAAAATCAATCAAATCATGAAAAATATTAATAATGATCCAAAAAATAATTTTAATTTAAAATATGAATGAGGAATTTATTTAAATTTTTTTGGTGAAACTCTCATATTTTTTGGATCAATATTAAAATTAATATGAATTAATGAAAATCAAATGAAAATCAGAAAATCAAAAAAACGTGGACCACTTGATCTCCCTCATTAATTGAGGTAGCCGATCAAGTGGATGGAAACGCGCGTTCCATGGTGGAATATAGTCAGCGCGTCACACACGTGGTAATCACAACCAATGCCTAAGATTAAAACATTTTAAATGAGATGAATGGCTCAGAACCTGTCCAGCATACCATCGGCACTGGACCTCCGGTCACCTTCTCAGTCGAGGTCCACCGGACTGATTCACTCATCACCATCCAGAAAATGAAAAAAGAGGACATGATTTGAAAGAAAAAATGGCGTAGAGCACGAATCTGACCTCAATTTTAACTAACTTCATACATATAGAAACATTTGAGGAGTTGAATTTTGAGGTGTGTCAACTGAGTTGCTTCGATTTGACCTCAAAGCAACTCAATCTTCTTGCATACATTGGTAGGACTTGAAACAACCAAAGATCCAAGATAATTAATGAGAATTGAGTGAGAATCAAAGAGAAGAAGTTTTCTGAAAATTACCTTCAATGCTGTGCAGAAATGGATCTTGCCATCTTCAAACTTGATTTGATAACACTCGAGGAGCTTGCAGAAGTGGTTTAGCAATGGTACAAAGCTTTGGATCCTGGAGTTTTTGAATCTCCAAACAGTGAGATTCAAACTCAATTTTGAAGTTGAAAATTCTCAGGTTTTCCATTGAATTATAAGGGGTTCAATTGGGGGGCAAAGTGGGCGTGCAACGTGTGTTTGAAATGAGCTCCAAGGCATTATATTTATAGCATTTGAGAGTGTTATTTGCACACTTTAAAAATTACTAAAATTGGCAAGGTGATGCACATGCTTACATGGGCGTGTACAGGCCCATGAAGCAATCCAATTTAATCCAATTACATCTGTACTGAAGTTCAAATGATGCTTGAATGGTAAGGCAATGATATGTGGAGTTTTTGGCATTTGATTTTCTCCAATGAGACAACCCTGTTACGACCATGCGCAGCCCTTCCAAATCTCATCCAAAATTCATGAAATTGGTTTCTCTGGAAAGCTAAGCCATATATCTCAACATTCCACCTTGCTTAACTTTTTATGTGAGCTTAAACTGAGAAACGTGTATTCATCAAAGTTGTATATATTTCAAAGACCTTCAAAATGGTCACCAATTTTATGTCATTTGGATTTAGAATGATAGAGTTATGCATTTTTGAAGTTGAGGAAAATCACTTGTTCAATGGTATAGGTAAAAAATGACCTATAATGTATCCTCATATCAAATGCTCATAAAAGTTGGATTAGATCCCACTCCAAACATCAAAGTCTAAGTAGACATCTTGTATTTGATTGTGAAAATTGGAAATCTTTCATATCATAAAAATTGAGCAAGTTGTGTCCTTGGGAAGTTGACTTTCAAATCAGGGTTTAGACAAAATGACCTATAATGTTTCAACACAGAAAATTATTTTCCAAGCAAACCTAGCTCTAGGTCTCAACATGAAATTTGTTTAGAACGTCATTTAGAGTAACGTTTCTCTTGGAATCATTTTCATATGGTGAAAATTGTAGGTGATAGGGTCTAGGGAGACACAGTTTTGATCAGATGAATTCATCTGGCCAACCACCATCAACCAACTTGCTAAACTTCAATTCTCTTGACTTTCTAGGCTCGTGGTAGATCATATATGCATAAGATGATGGAAATTTGAAGTGTCGCTTGATAAAATTGATCAAATGGTGAGATAGCTTGTTGGAGAAGTTACTTAAGATACCCAGTCTAACTAGGGTTTCAAAGGCAAATCACCTCCAAACTCTTGAAGAATACTTGATTAATATGACATGTAGAGATCATTGGGACTCATATATGATGCTTTGAGACATTTTGGATCAATCTTTGGTTACGATCTTAGCCATGAGGGTCTTAAACCCTATATGTGAACTTGATAGATCAATGGTGATCATGCCTTACCAACAAAAGAGTTAGGCAAATGCAAAGACATATTTTTGGTATTTTGGTTAGTAAAATGATAATATATAGGTTTGATACAATCACATGGTGCTCTGTGATCTCTTCCAAAACAAACCCAATGAAAGAGGGGTAAGGAGGATGCCAATGTGTGATCCCAATGCTAATACATATGATGAGATATCATGAGTAATCTTATGGTCAAAATTGGGGTCTCACAGCTGCCCCTATTTAAGGAGATTCTAACCGAGGAGGTGAAGGTTAAAATCTTCGTATCGACTCAGTATAATGGGCTTAAATAATAACATAGAAACAAATTTTGGTCCCTAAGAGACCTCATGAAAGACTTGAAAACTGATGGGGGACTAGAGGAATTCCATAAAAAATGGAAAGACTCAGACGGCGAAACAAAACTCCCGTAGGGGAAACAAGTAGAACAGGACAAATCTGACGTACTTGAACCATGCAGGAAAACGATTGCACTGAGGAAATGCACACTTAACTCAGCTGGGGGAAGAAATAAACATCAACATAAGAGGAGCAGAAATCTATTATCCACTACCTGTCACTGGGTAAGGAGATAATAAAAGTCTGACAGAGAAGACACCTGTCATCGGTTAGGATGAACATATCAAGGATGAATCGCTGGGAACCACCAGGAGGGAGTATTTATTACCGGTTACTGGGTAAGAATAACCTTGCTGGGGAAGACTGCAGAAATAGGATTTACAACTACCAGTTACTGGGAAGAAGACCAAGGATGAGAATATCCGTCACCGGTTAGGGTGAACATATCAAGGATAGAGTCAAAAGGAAAGAAAATTCGTCATCGATTAGGATGAACATATCAAGGGTAGACTTGCCTGGGGATGTCAAGGAGGATATCCATCACTGATTAAGATGAACATATCAAGGATAAACCAACTGAGCAAAAAGTAGGAATTACATCTATCGAATAATGGATAGATACTAACAAAGATAAAATCCGTCACCGGTTAGGATGAACATATCGAGGATAAACTCTGTTAAGGGAAAGTAGGATTTACAACTACCGGTTATTGAGTAGAAGACCATAAGAGAAGGAAACTCATCATCGGTTAGGATGAACATATCAAGGATTAACTCTCTAGGGAACAAAATAGGGATTACAACTACCTTTTTACTGGGTAGAATACTGGTTAGGAGAAAGGTTAAATTCTTTCTACTTCAGGGGCCGACATTCTACAATTGAAGGATGACAGACGCCAGATTTGTATGGGGATAAAGTACCGCCATAATAGAGAATAAGGATCTCAAATAATGAATCAGCAAATATGATGATACAATTATGAAATTATGAAAATATATGAGTGCATACGTATATGTATATATGATGATTATGCTGAAAAAACAATCGTAAAGGATACAAAGGTGTCACAAAATTTGAATCATCGATACAATCCTCGGTCGATCCACAAAAGGGGGAGACAACTGCTGGAGAATAGAGAGATCCCAAAAGCGCAATTCTAACCGGGGAAGGAGGAGAACCTCTAAGGAAAGGAAACATTATCGATTCTGCAGGGAATTCTAGGTCGACACTTAAATCAAATGGGAGACAACCATGCAGAGGATATATGCAAATAGATGCTCTGAAACCAGGAGGAAACTCTGACTAGGAGCGAGTCGGATAGCGACTGGTGGAGGAAACAATGCAATCTGCTGAGGAAACCATCCTCACTCTGCTGGAGATTAAAACAAACATCAACCCTGCTGAGGCATACACAACTAACTCGGCTAGAGATAACTGAGGGTTAACTGCTTGGGAACCATTG
Organism: Lathyrus oleraceus; assembly: GCF_024323335.1. Taxonomy (NCBI): domain Eukaryota; kingdom Viridiplantae; phylum Streptophyta; class Magnoliopsida; order Fabales; family Fabaceae; genus Lathyrus; species Lathyrus oleraceus. The sequence continues at coordinate 280,503,514 of NC_066583.1, read as the reverse complement.
ATGCTTCACACTTCGGAATTGTAGTTTTTTGAAATGCTGTTGATATTTCTTCTTTAATTTCTTTAAAATTCTTTCTTTTATATGTTTAATAAAAAAATGATTTTGATTAAAAAATTTAATTTCAAAAAATGATCATAATAAAATTTAAACTATTTGGCTGTAATAAATGAGAGTGGACACAATTGGATAAAAGCTCAACTTTATCTAATAGAATGGTAGTCTGTAAATGACAAGACTCCATAGATCTTTACAAAGTTGAAAATGGTAATTTACATGGAAAAGGGTTACATTGAATACAATTGACCACTAATCCTTCTACCAACTCTTGATATCCACTGTGCTTTTGGCCGCTACTGGGGACGATGAATTGATGTCAACCCTTGTGCTCAACAAAGTTTCTCCAAAACTGGAAGATCAGCAAAATGCAGTTACTTGCCGTAATCCCTATTTTTTGCATAAATTGCCCCAAGGTGGGGTACTCAACTTATCGAGAAAATTATTTCTGTTTTATGTCTCTAACTTTTGCCTGGATCGCCCTTTCGGGTTTTCAATCCACCGAGACGCTCATTTTTGCCTAAGACGCCCTTTCCGGTTTTCAACTTAGCGAGTTGTTCTTTTTCTTTTTTAGGTGAAGTATTTCTTGACTGCATCTGCGTTCACAGGACAAGTGAACTCTTCACCATCCATAGTTGTAAGAATCAAAGCACAGTCTGAACAAGCTTTCTTGACAATATACGTGCCTTTATAATTAGGAGTCCATTTTGTAACACCCTTATAAAATACCCCAGAATATTTAATTAAAATTTATAAACATATAACAATCAGAGTAATTATGCCCTTCAAGGGTGTCACACATAATATTCCATACCACGCAACAATATAACAGTCATGCTCTTTTATTAATTCAAAACATTAAACATTTTTGCATAAATCGCAGCGGATATAAATCAAGTCAATCAAAACATGTAACATACTACATGTAAACTGGTTCAACAATCTTTAACACATAATTAAAAGGTTCCCTCCCGATGTTACATCTATCAGAGCATGACCCACTAAGGAGACTACACTAGACTCCAAACATTCACTTCTACTCAACTCATTTCTCGTTACCTGAAAAATAGTTGTAAGGGTGAGTCCCTCAATCGATATAATAAGCATTATAGCATATAATGTCATGTTAAGTAATTTAACACATTAATCACCCTAATCACAACATACTATCAGTAACAGCACATCAGTTTAACATCATCCTCAACACCAACATAAAACACAAGTATAATCTCAATTCATACTTCATAACAACACAAACACACGTATAATATTGGAATACATCCATTCATATTATACGCCATACATACATTATGCAATGAGACTCCACACATGCGGTACCGACTATTCGTGAACATATAGTTCAACTTCACCGACCAATCCAGGTACGGCTACCAAGCTCACTAGTCCCACTCATTTGAGACCTAGTGACTCACATCACTAATTCCTCACTATGGGAATTAGCTACCACCCCAAGGGCCATGCTATGCACGCTAACTCACCTAGCATGCAAACATCAACAACAGTCCAAAATGACTAACATCACTAATTCCTCACCACGGGAATTAGCTACCACCATAAAGGCCACAATATGCATGCTAATCACCTAGCAATGCAACATCCACAACAATTCAAGAATAGACATATGCTCACACTCTAAGCCATAAAACAGTCTATTCACAAATGCATACACAACTGATACATTCACAGCATTATGCATACAATCATACATTCCTCAACACATGTATCAAAACATTATATCATGTCAAATAATTAATCACAGTATTAGCACACTCTACTAATACCTATACTGCTCAAAACAGCGGGATATAATCCCTATTACATCATACGCCAACATAGGCTAACTCTCAGTTATGTACACAACATTAAAAAGCTAATTTTTCCACTCTGCAACAGTGTTAACCGGTTAACGCCCTGGGTTAACCGGTTAACGCAGGCAAAAACACATTTTCTGGCAAAACGCAACAGTGTTAACCGGTTAACGCCCTGGGTTAACCGGTTAACGCAGGCAAAACAGCACATTTTCACAAATTATAACAGTGTTAACCGGTTAACACCCTGGGTTAACCGGTTAACGCAGACAAAACAGCAGTTCCTGCGCTAACACAAGGCAGAATGCAGAATTCTCCGCATTTTCCGCCGTTGGAGGACTTCCGGACCTCCGATTCCGATTCCGTAAAAAGCTATACGTTCGGAATTCCACAACTAACCCAGACACAGATTCAATTACACTCTAAATACAATTTATCCAATTCAATTCTTCAGCATCAACAATCCCAATTAGGGTCAAATTAACGGCTTATCACTACCCATCACATATTATCCCATAATACCCATTAATCGACGATAAACCCCCCTTACCTGATTAATCCGGCGAATCTCAAGCTCCAAGCTCTTCTCTTCTCCAATCTTCTTCCTCTGGCTCTGCCTCTTTGTCTTTTCCTCTTTCACGATGCTTCTCTGTTTCACGTGAAAACCTCTTTCCAAATGAGACTTTTCTCTTATTTCCAACTTATATATATTTTCCAAATAATAATAATAATCCAATAATCATAATAATAAAATTTCCAATTATTTAATTAAATTAATAAATAAATTATTAACTCAATTTAAATAATTATTTTATTATTATCGGGGTGTTACAACTCTCCCACACTAAAAGAGTTTTCGTCCTCGAAAACATACCTCAGGCGAACAACTCTGGGTAAGACTCCTTCATCTTACTCTCCAGTTCCCAAGTCACATTGCCACCTGCTGGTCCTCCCCAAGCTACCTTCACCAAGGCAATCTCTTTACCCCGCATCTGCTTCAACTCTCGATCCTCGATCCTCATAGGTGATGTTTCAACAGTCAGGTTATCTCTCACCTGTACATCATCTACTTGGACTACATGCGACGGATCATGAATGTACCTCCTCAACTGAGACACATGAAAAACCTCATGCAAATTCGCAAGCGACGGTGGTAAAGCGACACGATAGGCTACCTCCCCTATCCTCTCCAAAATCTGATAAGGACCAATAAATCGAGGAGTCAATTTCTTCGACTTCAAAGCTCGACCAACACCAGTTATCGGAGTAACACGAAGGAACACATGATCTCCCTCTTGGAACTCAAGTGACTTCCTCCTCTTATCATGATAACTCTTCTGACGACTCTGAGCAATTCTCATCTTCTCCTGAATCATCTTAATCTTTTCCGTAGTTTGTTGAACAATCTCCGGTCCAATCACAGCACTCTCACCGGACTCATACCAACATAAAGGTGTCCGACATCTCCTACCATACAAAGCTTCAAACGGTGCCATACCAATGCTTGAATGAAAACTATTGTTGTCGGTAAACTCAATCAAAGGCAAATAACAATCCCAAGCGCCTCCTTTTTCCAAAACACAAGCCCTCAAAAGGTCCTCCAGTGAATGAATCGTCCTCTCAGTCTGACCATCAGTCTGCGGATGATATGCAGAACTCAACCTCAGCTTAGTTCCCAAAGCTCTCTGCAAACCTTCCCAGAACTTCGATGTAAATCTGGGATCTCGGTCCGAAACAATACTAGACGGAATACCATGCAAACTTACAATCTTCTCAATATACAACTCGGCTAGTCTCTCTAACGGATAATCCATTCTGATCGGAATGAAATGAGCCGACTTTGTCAATCTGTCAACAATCACCCAGATAGCTTCAAAATTCTTATTTGTCCTTGGCAACCCAGAAACAAAATCCATACTGATACTATCCCACTTCCACTCTGGAATAGCCAACGGTTGCATTAGCCCAGACGGCTTCTGATGCTCAATCTTCGACTTCTGACAAGTCAAACAGGAATAAACAAAACTCGCAATTTCTCTTTTCATTCCCGGCCACCAAAATAACTTCTTCAAATCATGATACATCTTTGTAGCTCCAGGATGAATACTCAAGCCACTACGATGTCCTTCCTCAAGGATACTCTTCTTAAGTTCGGTAACATCCGGAATACACACCCGATTACCAAATTTCAAAACACCATTCTCATCAACTCTGAATTCACCACCTTGGCCTTGATTCACTAAAGTCAACTTATCAACCAAAAGCATATCGGATTTCTGACCCTCTCTGATCTCATCCAGAATACCACTCGTTAACTTCAACATTCCCAATTTAACACTATTGTGAGTACTCTCACACACCAAACTCAAATCTCTAAACTGCTCAATTAAATCCAATTCCCTAACCATTAACATAGACATATGTAATGATTTCCGGCTCAACGCATCAGCTACTACATTTGCTTTACCCGGATGGTAATTCAAACCAAAGTCATAATCCTTCAGAAACTCTAACCATCTTCTCTGTCTCATATTCAGCTCTTTCTGATCAAACAAATACTTTAAACTTTTATGGTCACTGAAAACCTCAAATCTCGATCCATACAAATAATGTCTCCACAACTTCAGAACAAACACCACAGCTGCCAACTCTAAATCGTGTGTCGGATAGTTCTTCTCATGAACCCTCAGCTGTCTCGAAGCATAAGCTATAACCTGCTTATTCTGCATCAACACACCACCCAAGCCCAACAATGAAGCATCACAGTAAACTTCAAATAGTTCCGACGAACTCGGTAATATCAAAATAGGAGCAGTAGTTAACCTTCTCTTTAACTCTTGGAAACCTTCTTCACATTTTGAGTCCCAAACAAACGCTTGCCCCTTTCTAGTCAACATCGTCAACGGTAACGCCAACTTAGAAAATCCCTCAATGAACTTCCTATAATAACCTGCAAGTCCAAGAAAACTCCTTATCTCAGAAACTGACTTCGGAGCTTCCCACTTAGATACCGCTTCTATCTTAGAAGGATCAACAGCAACACCGCCTCTTGAAATCACATGACCAAGAAAACTAACCTCTTCTAACCAAAATTCACATTTAGAGAGTTTAGCAAATAACTTCTTTTCTCGTAGAACTTCTAAAACCACTCTCAAATGCTCAGCATGCTCTTCTTCAGATTTCGAATACACCAAAATGTCATCAATAAACACCACAACAAACTGGTCTAGGTACGGATGGAAAATCCTATTCATATACTCCATGAATACTCCAGGCGCATTAGTCACACCAAAAGGCATTACAGAATACTCATAATGTCCATACCTTGTTCTGAAAGCAGTCTTCTGAATATCCTCAGTTTTCACACGTATCTGATGATACCCAGATCTCAAATCTATCTTGCTAAACACACTCGCACCAACCAACTGATCCATCAAATCATCAATCCTCGGCAAAGGATACCGATTCTTGATCGTCACTTTATTCAGTTGCCTGTAGTCCACACACAACCTCATAGTACCTTCTTTCTTCTTAACCAACAACACTGGTGCACCCCACGGTGACACACTCGGACGAATAAATTTCTTATCCAACAGATCTTCCAACTGACCCTTCAATTCAGCTAACTCAACAGCAGACATACGGTACGGAGCCATCGATATCGGTCTAGTACCAGGTACCAAATCAATCGAGAACTCAACTTCACGCTCTGGCGGCAATTCATTCACTTCTTCCGGAAACACATCCGGAAAATCACACACCACCGCTAGATCGCAAATCACCAGTTTATCTTTAGCTTCCAAAGTCGCTAACAGCATAAACAACTCTGCCCCATCTGCTACTGCCTCATCCACTTGTCTCGCTGATAGAAACAAATCCTTTCCTTCCTCAACTTCAGGAAATATCACAGTCTTATCAAAACAATTGATAGAAACTCGGTTAAACACCAACCAGTTCATACCCAGGATAACCTCAACCTGTACTAGTGGAAGACACACAAGGTCCATTCCAAAGTCTCTACCAAAAATACTCAAAGGGCAATTCAAACAAACTGAAGTAGTAGTCACTGAACCCTTCGCAGGAGTATCAATAACCATACTTCCAAGCATCTCAGATATCTCTAAGTTAAGTTTCACAGCACAATCCAAAGATATAAAAGAATGAGTAGCACCGGTGTCAATAATAGCTACAAGAGGAAAGCCATTAATATAACACGTACCTCGGATCAAACGATCATCTGCAGAAGTCTCAGAACCCGATAAAGCAAAGACTTTTCCTCCCGACTGATTCTCTTTCTTCGGCTTAGGACACTGTGGACTGATATGGCCCACCTCTCCACAATTGAAGCAAGTCAGAGTCTTCAACCGGCACTCTGCAGCCAAATGACCACCTTTACCACACTTGAAACACTTCTTCTCAACACTAGCACACTCATGGAAACGATGTCCCGCCTGACCACATCTGTAACACTTAGCAGGAGCACTAGAGTCTCCCCCACTAGGCCTCTTCATCCCACTCTGCTTCTGGAAACCTTTGCCAGCTGCATACGGTTTTCCACGATCATTCTGATTCTTGCCTTTCCTATCAACCCTTTGCTGATAGCTCTCTGCTCTGGCTTTGGAATCCTGTTCAAAAATCCTGCAACAGTCAACCAAGTCAGAAAACACTCTGATCCGCTGATATCCAATAGCCTGTTTGATCTCGGGACGCAACCCGTTCTCAAACTTCACACATTTTGAAAATTCTCCAGCAGCCTCATTATAGGGAGTATAATACTTTGACAGCTCTGTGAACTTAGCAGCATACTCAGTAACAGACCTGTTACCCTGCTTCAATTCCAAGAACTCTATCTCTTTCTTTCCTCTAACATCCTCTGGAAAATACTTCCTCAGGAATCTCTCTCTGAACACAGCCCAAGTGATCTCAGCATTCCCAGCAGATTCCAACTCAGTGCGGGTAGCAACCCACCAATCATCTACTTCTTCTGACAGCATATGCGTACCGAACCTGACCTTCTGGTTCTCGGGACACTCAGTCACTCGGAAGATTCTCTCTATCTCCTTCAACCACTTCTGAGCGCCATCTGGATCGTATGCTCCCTTGAACATTGGGGGATTGTTCTTCTGGAACTCACTCAGTTGACGAGCAGCTCCCATTCCCACCACATTCAGATTTCCTCCAAGTACTCCAGCTAGCATACCCAGAGCCTCAGCAATCGCAGCATCATCTCTACCTCTTCCAGCCATCTCTATTCTGAAAACCCAAACAAACTAAAACAATAAGTACTGATAGGGTTACACAACACCTATCCCGTACAGGGAAAACAGAATAATTACGACTCGACTCGACCGACTATGCTCTGATACCACTAATGTAACACCCTTATAAAATACCCCAGAATATTTAATTAAAATTTATAAACATATAACAATCAGAGTAATTATGCCCTTCAAGGGTGTCACACATAATATTCCACACCACGCAACAATATAACAGTCATGCTCTTTTATTAATTCAAAACATTAAACATTTTTGCATAAATCGCAGCGGATATAAATCAAGTCAATCAAAACATGTAACATACTACATGTAAACTGGTTCAACAATCTTTAACACATAATTAAAAGGTTCCCTCCCGATGTTACATCTATCAGAGCATGACCCACTAAGGAGACTACACTAGACTCCAAACATTCACTTCTACTCAACTCATTTCTCATTACCTGAAAAATAGTTGTAAGGGTGAGTCCCTCAATCGATATAATAAGCATTATAGCATATAATGTCATGTTAAGTAATTTAACACATTAATCACCCTAATCACAACATACTATCAGTAACAGCACATCAGTTTAACATCATCCTCAACACCAACATAAAACACAAGTATAATCTCAATTCATACTTCATAACAACACAAACACACGTATAATATTGGAATACATCCATTCATATTATACGCCATACATACATTATGCAATGAGACTCCACACATGCGGTACCGACTATTCGTGAACATATAGTTCAACTTCACCGACCAATCCAGGTACGGCTACCAAGCTCACTAGTCCCACTCATTTGAGACCTAGTGACTCACATCACTAATTCCTCACTATGGGAATTAGCTACCACCCCAAGGGCCATGCTATGCACGCTAATCACCTAGCATGCAAACATCAACAACAGTCCAAAATGACTAACATCACTAATTCCTCACCACGGGAATTAGCTACCACCATAAAGGCCACAATATGCATGCTAATCACCTAACAATGCAACATCCACAACAATTCAAGAATAGACATATGCTCACACTCTAAGCCATAAAACAGTCTATTCACAAATGCATACACAACTGATACATTCACAGCATTATGCATACAATCATACATTCCTCAACACATGTATCAAAACATTATATCATGTCAAATAATTAATCACAGTATTAGCACACTCTACTAATACCTATACTGCTCAAAACAGCGGGATATAATCCCTATTACATCATACGCCAACATAGGCTAACTCTCAGTTATGTACACAACATTAAAAAGCTAATTTTTCCACTCTGCAACAGTGTTAACCGGTTAACGCCCTGGGTTAACCGGTTAACGCAGGCAAAAACACATTTTCTGGCAAAATGCAACAGTGTTAACCGGTTAACGCCCTGGGTTAACCGGTTAACGCAGGCAAAACAGCACATTTTCACAAATTATAACAGTGTTAACCGGTTAACGCAGACAAAACAGCAGTTCCTGCGCTAACACAAGGCAGAATGCAGAATTCTCCGCATTTTCCGCCGTTGGAGGACTTCCGGACCTCCGATTCCGATTCCGTAAAAAGCTATACGTTCGGAATTCCACAACTAACCCAGACACAGATTCAATTACACTCTAAATACAATTTATCCAATTCAATTCTTCAGCATCAACAATCCCAATTAGGGTCAAATTAACGGCTTATCACTACCCATCACATATTATCCCATAATACCCATTAATCGACGATAAACCCCCCTTACCTGATTAATCCGGCGAATCTCAAGCTCCAAGCTCTTCTCTTCTCCAATCTTCTTCCTCTGGCTCTGCCTCTTTGTCTTTTCCTCTTTCACGATGCTTCTCTGTTTCACGTGAAAACCTCTTTCCAAATGAGACTTTTCTCTTATTTCCAACTTATATATATTTTCCAAATAATAATAATAATCCAATAATAATAATAATAATAAAATTTCCAATTATTTAATTAAATTAATAAATAAATTATTAACTCAATTTAAATAATTATTTTATTATTATCGGGGTGTTACACATTTTCCCCTAGGATCTGGTTTAAATGATAAAATATTCTTGAGCACACGTTTACCTTCCCTGAATACACGAGGTCTGACCTTCTTATCAAAAGCTTTCTTCATCCTTTGCTGATATAACTGACCATGTCACATGGAAGTTAATCTCTTCTCTTTTATCAAATTCAGTTGATCATACCTGGTCTGACACCATTCAACCTTAGTCAACTTGGCTTCCATGAGCACACGCAATGACAGAATTGAAGGTGAGAAAAACAAGAAAGGGGGGGTTTGAATTGTTTGAAAAAAAAGCGCTTTTCAAAATAAAAATCACACAATGATTTTATACTGGTTCGCTTATAACACAAAGCTACTCCAGTCCACCCGGCCAAGGTGATTTCGCCTTCAACAAGGACTTAATCCACTAATCTTGAAAAATTACAAACAACCCCTAAGAGAGAAGAAAATCTCTTAGTCCTCTCAAGTCTACAGACCACACAAGGTCACTTGAGGAAATCAATCAAATAAAAGATACAAGATATGTAATCTAGAGTGCTTCTAGGAAAGCAAGTATTACAAACTTAAGAACAGATTTTTCACTTAATAAGCAAAAGCTTAGTGAAATTCTTTGAGAGCAAAGATGATTTTCTTGAGCGTGAAATAATTCAGTATAGTTTTGGCTAGTTGATTTCTTCTTACTGAATGTTGACTGCATCTCTATTTATATATGAGTTGGAGTAGAGTTGAATCTGGTGGATATTAAACCGAGTTTACTCCATCACTTAAATAGCTTCTGCAGTTTAACTTTTCATCTTTGAAGTGACTACTTACCACAAGTAGTATCTTTTCTCTTGGAAGCGGAGATTAACGTCTCTTTCTTAATCAGGAAATCCAATTTGAAAATCTTTACTTGTCTTCAACGTTACTCTTTCATAATTAGCAAATCCATAATCAGAGTATTTGTGTTTCTGGAGAATCTTGGAATCTTGCTTCTGATGTTGATCTCTTGAGAGTTCAGATGGCGTTGATAACGTTTCTCCAGAATCAGAGCTTCTAGACTTTACTTCATGTTCAGATGCTTCTGATACTTTGCAGTTTTGTCCAGAGTCAGAGCTTCTTGAAACGAGATTCCACTTTAGATGCTTCTGATACTTGATAATTTGTATCTGATCTTGTTGTGCATCTGATGACATCATCAGATTTATTTCTTCTATCTTTAGAACCCTGCACACTTAGAAACTTTTTGTTAGGGTGCCATTTTTGGTTTCATCCTTTGTTATCATCAAAATCAAGGAATCTGTTGTAGAACAATTTTTGTTCTTACAATCTCCCCCTTTTTGATGATGACAAAACAACTTAAAATAGCAGATGAAACATGAATAAAATAAGATCAGATAGACAGAAGCTCCCCCTGAGTTAGTGCTAGGGAGTTCAGAAGTTCTTACCAGAGCTTTTCAAGTAATGAGATTTCTGAAACTTTCTGCAAATTCTTAAATTTAATGTTAGAGTTATTTAATCAGAGCTATTTTTATCAGAGCTATTTCTACAATTGTTGCAGAGTGCTTAAGGTTTTTAGACAATTTTCATCAGAGCTATTTAATGATTTCTCCCCCTTTTTGTCAGAATCAAAAAGACATAGTAAAAAAAATAACTTAAAGAGAAAAACACTTCATTAAAAGAGAAACATCAGATTTATCAAAATCAAGAGCAAAACATTAGATCCAAAAAGAAGACAGAAGCAAAAACAACAAAAAAGCAAACAAAACATAAAATCCTAAGTGCCTAAGGGTTCTGAGGCAATTTCTGCAAGATCATGGCAAGCATCTTCTGGATATTCTCATTGACCGTATCTTGCTTGTCCATTCTGTCTCGGAGGATGTTCTGATCTTCCTTAAGGTCCTTCAGAGTCTGAAGAATCATGGGAACAGCAGTTGAAGACTCCCCCTGAGTCAGAGCCTGCTGGGCTTCAGCTTCTGCAGCAGCTTGAGCTTCTGCATCTGCCAGAGCCTTAGCTTCAGCTTCTTGTTGTCTTAGGATTTCTGCTTCTTTTGCCAGTCTTTCTTCCTCTAGTCTTTTTGCTTCTTCTGCAGCTTCCTTAGCCAACCTCTCCTCTTCTAGCCTTCTGGCTTCAGCTTCTCTGGCTAATCTCTCCTGGAGTCTTTCCTCAGCATCTCTGATGTAGCCATTTCTGACTTGTTCAGAGACACTCTTCAGCCTAAAAGACTCAGATGTCATCCAGCCAATGACTCTGTTCCAGTGTGTCCTTACAGATGCAGGATCATCACTGATTTCAGAGTTTGTGACTAGAGAATCTATCTTTTGAGCTGAAGCCTCTGCAATCATAAAGATGGCTTCCTTAAGGGTAGGTTTAGAAAGCTCAGGTTCAGGTTCTGGTTCAGAGGTATGAGGTGGAGAGTTTTGAGGGCTGAGATTTAGAGTTTGAGGTTCAGATTCTGACTCAGGTTGGGGTTCAGAATCTGCTTCTGGTTGAAGACTGGGGGATGAAGCATAAAGTGGGTTTAAATCTAAAGGTTCGGATTCTGGTTCTGGGACAGCGGGAAGGATTGGTGGAATGATATTAGAGGTGAAAGGAGCAGATGGTTGAATTACAGAGGGTATGGTGGTTGTTTGTTGTAGTGGTGAAGTTATTTCAGGTTCTGTGGTTTGTGTTCGTTGTGAAGCAAGTCTATGGGCATAGAGTGTTGCTATTGTTGGGGAGTTTGGGTCAGAGTGTTCTTGGTCAGAGGACTCTTGGTCAGAAGAAGGGGAAAGGTAAGGAGGTGATTCATATTCAGAGGATGAAGAAGAAGAAATGCTTTGGTGGGTTTGTATAGGTTGAGAGGGAGGAATGAAGGTTCTAGCTATGTTTAGAACTGGTGTAGGTTGGGAGGTTCTGGTGATTGAGGGTGGTATTTCAGAGGTGGTATATATTGGTTGTGAAGAGAGAGGGTTAGAGGAAGCCATTTTAAATTCAGAGGAGACATGAGGAATAGACTTACCAGAAGAGACATTCAGAGGTGCTGAAGTTTTGCTTCCAGAAGTTTCTCCAAGTCTGGCTTTCTTTGCTCTCCTTGCCTCAGCAACTATCAGTTTCTCAGAGACACCTCTCTTGTATCTGACCAGATCTTCTACTGAATCCAGACAGTCGTCGAGACTGAAATCAGAAATATCAACGCCTTCATCCAGACGATCCTGAAGGTAGATAGCAATGGCACTCTTGGGTTCATTCTTGAAGAACCTGGCAAGGCCATGAGGCATCTTCCTCTGATCTTTTAGAGATTCCCAGGATACATCCAGAGTTGGCTTGACTCTGATCTCTTTGATGATTCCCATGCTCTTGAGGTTTTTGGCATTTAAAGCTCTCCCTACATCAATTGCCAGATCATCCATACATCTGGTCTTTTCCAGATCATCTACCAATCCATGCTCAATGAAGATGTCAGAGAGCAATCTCCCCAGAGGGATGTAAGACCTTGGCTTCATGTTGTTTCTGGTTTCTCTGACAGAATCCCTCAGATATCTGAAGAGAAGAACAGAGAGGTTGATCTGGATACCCTTCTGAATACAATATAAAATGCATTTCTGGTCTGCATTTATGTAATCTGAAGAATTTGAAGCTGGACGGTGGTGGATTGTTCCCAGGATGATTTTCAGCCAAACTCGGAGGTTCTGGTGAAGCTCCTTGTTCTTAGAGGGGTTTCTTTCAACATTAGGTTTGAAGATTGTTGGGTTGATAACTTCAGTGATGCGTTTAGACCTAGGAGGAATATTGTAAATCCTTTTACCTCCAGTTTTCTCCATGTTCAGCAAGGAAGCAATTGATGCTTCAGTGATAACGATTTTTACCCCTAGAACAAACGAGAGAATGAATTGGTCATCTGCATCAGCATGTCTCCAGAACTCCTTGACTAGAAGAGGGTAGATTGGACCATAAAGCCTGTCGAAGTAGGTTTCCCATCCTTGTTGACGAAGTTCCCTAGTGAGATCAACGCCATTTCTTCTTAGGTTGTCAAAATCAACCAAGGATTCACACAAAACATCCAAACCTTCAAAAGGAGTTGAAAGGTTTATGTGGCTTTCTCGGTCAAGAATGTGGGGTTCTTGATAAACGGGGGTTATGGTGACGCCTGTAACAGTGGGTGTTTGAGTGTTTGAGGTTTGGGGATTAGAAGCGGATTCCATCTGTTGGGAGAAGTTAAAAACTTCTTGCTGTTGAGCATCCATGAAGAAGATTGATGAAGAAGGTGAAGAACTTGCAGAGAACTTGCAGAGAAGGGTTTAGGGTTTAAGAGTGAGTGAGAGTGATAAGTGTGTGAAATGTGAGAAAAATGTTTATATACCTTAAGTAAAACACATGCAAAACGACACCTCAGAATGCGTTAAACACAATACTCAAAATAGCACGCTTGGGGAGAAAAAAAAATGATTACAACTCATAAATGAATGTCTAATCCCACAGTTTGCACACTGCTCGAGGAAAACTCAAACGTCTGCCTTTTGAATTTCTTGACAGCTGTCTAGAAGTTCTAAGGTTTGACGCTCAGAGCTCCACGTGTTTAATGTATCTGATCTTCAGGAATACCAAGAGATTGGTTTCTGAAGATTTCTGATTCAGATATCTTCTAAACTTGTAGAAGTATCAGAGTCAGAGGCAGAAGTGTATTTGTTTTTATCAGAGTCTCATTTTACATGTTCAGAGCCAAATTTTACTCAGGACAATTTTTAATGTTCAGATTCTCTAAGATAAAAAGAAATCTATCTTCAGCTAGAGGCTTAGTAAAGATATCTGCCCATTGATGTTCTGTATCAATGAACTTCAGCGTTACTATCCCTTTCTGAACATAGTCTCTAATAAAATGATGTTTAATTTCTATGTGTTTAGCTCTGGAATGTAAAATAGGATTCTTACTCAAACAAATAGCAGCAGTATTATCACAAAGGATAGGAATGTTACTCTCAAATATCTGAAGATCTTCTAGCTGATGCTTCATCCAGAGCATCTGAGTTGTGCACAGTGATGCTGAGATATATTCTGTTTCTGCAGTTGATAGAGCGATAGTTGACTGTCTTTTGCTAGCCCAGGAGATTAGATTGTTTCCCAGAAGCTGGCAATTTCCAGATGTGCTTTTTCGTTCTATTCTATCTCCTGCATAATCTGCGTCACAATAACCAGAAAGCCTATACTCTGATGTTTTCTCATACATCAGGCCCAGGTTAGGAGTTCCTTTCAGATACTTAAGAATTCTCTTAACAGCTGTTAAATGAGATTCTCTAGGATCTGATTGGAATCTGGCACACAGACAGACGCTAAAGAGAATATCAGGACGAGTAGCAGTCAGATAGAGAAGAGAGCCTATCATACCTCGATAGAGCTTCTGACAAACTTTGTTGCTTACCTCTTCCTTTTCCAGAATGCAAGTTGGGTGCATAGGAGTTTTTGCAGAGTTGCATTCAGACATATCAAACTTCTTCAGAACGTCTTTAATGTACTTGCTTTGATGAATGTATGTGACTTCTGGAGTTTGATTAATTTGAATTCCCAGAAAGAACTTTAGTTCTTGCATCAAACTCATTTCAAACTCAGCCTGCATCAACTTAGAAAATTCTTTGCAAACAGAGATATTAGCAGAACCAAAAATAATGTCATCAACATAAATCTGGCATATCATGAGATCATTTTTATGGTTTTTACAGAAGAGTGTAGAATCAACTTTCCCTCTGATAAAATTTTGTTCCAGAAGAAAATTACTTAAGCGTTCATACCAAGCTCTGGGAGCTTGTTTAAGTCCATATAAGGATTTCTTAAGTTTGAAAACATGTTCTGGAAAGTTTGAATTTTCAAAACCTGGAGGTTGATTGACATACACTTCTTCTGAAATATAACCATTAAGAAATGCACTCTTGACATCCATTTGATATAGTTTAATAGAATGATTAATAGCAAAAGATACAAGAAGACGAATAGATTCTAACCTCGCGACTGGAGCAAAGGTTTCATTATAATCAATACCTTCTTGTTGACTATAACCTTAAGCTACCAGTCGTGCTTTGTTTCTGACAACTTCTCCTTTTTCGTTCAGCTTGTTTCTGAAAACCCATCTGGTTCCAATGACATGAGTGCCTCTGGGTTTAGGAACGAGATCCCAGACATCATTCTTGGAGAATTGATCTAACTCTTCTTGCATAGCTGCCACCCAATTGTTATCTTGAAGAGCTTCATCATAGGACGTAGGCTCAATCAGAGACACTAGTCCCAGAGGAATATCTTCAGAAGTTCTGAAGGTAGATCTGGTTCTAACAGGTTCATCTTTGTTTCCCAAAATCAAATCTTCAGATACGTTAATACGACTTTTAACTTTCCTTGGAATTTCTGGAGATTTAATTTCTTCAGAGTCTGGAGTGACAGTTGCTTCTGGAGTTTTCTCAGATTCTACCAGAGTGATCTCTAAATCTGCAAACTTTTCAACTAGCTTTGACTTTTCAGGGTCAAGCTTATCATCAAATCTAACATGAATTGATTCCTCCACAATTTTGGTTTCTGTGTTGTATACTCTGTAGCCTTTAGAGCGTTCTGAGTATCCTAACATAATACCTTTCTGTGCTTTGGAATCAAACTTGTTCAGATGTTCTTTAGTATTTAATATAAAACAAATGCATCCAAAAGGATGAAAATATGAAATGTTGGGTTTTCTTCCCTTACACAGTTCATAGGGAGTCTTTTCCAGAATAGGTCTAATAGAGATTCTATTCTGAATATAACACGCTGTATTTACAGCTTCTGCCCAAAAGTGCTTTGCTACATTTGTTTCATTGATCATGGTTCTGGCCATTTCTTGGAGTGTCCTATTCTTCCTCTCTACAACTCCATTTTGTTGTGGAGTTCTAGGGCAGGAGAAATCATGGGATATTCCATTAGAATCAAATAATTCTTCAAAATCTTTATTTTCAAATTCTCCACCATGATCACTTCTGACTCTAACAATTTTAGAGTCAAATTCTGTTTGCACTTTAGAACAGAAACTGGTGAATACAGAGTGAGACTCACTCTTGTGCTTTAGGAATTTTACCCATGTCCAGCGGCTGTAATCATCAACGATTACTAGTCCATACTTCTTTCCATTGACTGATGCTGTTTTCACAGGACCAAATAAGTCAATGTGAAGAAGCTCCAGAGGCTTAGAGGTAGAAACAACATTTTTCCTTTTAAAAGATGTTTTTGAAAACTTTCCTTTCTGGCAAGCTTCACACAGAGCATCTGAAGAAAACTTCAGTTTAGGCAGGCCTCTGACTAACTCAAGTTTAGTTAGCTGAGAAAGCTTTCTCATGCTAATGTGGCCTAAGCGTCTATGCCATACCCATTGCTCTTCGTGAACTGACATTAAACATTTAACATTTTGATCTTTTAAATCAGAAAGATTTATTTTATAAATGTTGTTTTTCCTCTTGCCTGTGAAAAGGACAGAGCCATCGTTCTGACTAATGGCTTTACACGTTTTTTGATTAAAGATTACATCATAACCGTTATCACTTAATTGACTTATGGATAACAAGTTATGCATTAATCCTTCTACATAAAGAACATCAGATATAGAGGGAAGAGTACCATTACCAATAGTTCCGGAGCCTCTGATCCTTCCTTTCTGATCTCCTCCGAAGCCTACAAATCCAGCGTCTTTAAGTTCCAGGCTTTGGAACATAGACTTTCTTCCCGTCATATGTCGCGAGCATCCAGAGTCCAGGTACCATGATTGGTGTCTGAACTTTGCTGCATAGGATATCTGCAACATAGATGATCTTATCTTTCGGTACCCAGAATCTCTTGGGTCCTTTCAGATTAGTTTTCCCAGAGTTTCTCACAACTTTGGGTCTTCTAGCATTTTTAAATTTGTGTTCTTGTGTGTGTGTGTAGTGGTATGAAAAAGGCGATTTAATTTGGTTACTGGTAGAGGTTTTATGTTCCTCAGAATCATACCCAATTCCCCTTTTATTATTCTGACTTACTCCATAAATCATGGACGCCATAATACTCCTATCTATTCCATTCTTCAGAAATTTTTGAAAGGCTTCTTCATATTTATAAATAATTTCATTTGAAGTTTGTGGTGCTTGAGACAACGTTTCTTCTAATTCTAAGCTTTTTGTTTTAGCTCCATCTCTTTCTATCGTTAGAGATCTGATAGTATCATCTCGTGCTAGAATTGTTGTCTCAAGTCTACTACATACTTCAGATTTTGCTTTAAGAAGGCCTTTAATGTCTTTAACTTTTTGTTTTAATTTCTGAAGAGAGGTAAGAGTTTCTGATAAACATGATTCTAAGTCAGATCTAGAAAGTTCAGAAAATACCTCTTCAGATTCTTCATCTGAGCTGCTGGATGTGGTAGCCATAAGAGCTACGTTGGCCTGTTCATCAGAGTCAGATTCTGATGATTCGGATTCACTATCGTCCCAGGTGGCCATTAATCCCTTCTTTGTTCTGAAGGTATTTTTCTTGAAGCTTTCTTTCTTAGAGTTATCTTTCTTCAGCTTGGGGCATTCATTTCTGTAATGACCTGTTTCTTTACATTCAAAACAGGTAATATCTTTGTTAGGTTTACCTTTTGAAGTTGACTCTGATCGATCCCCTCTGGGTCTTGATCTTCTGAAGTTGTTGTTGTTCCTTCTTTTCCAGAGTTGCTTAACTCTTCTGGTTAGTAAGAACAGTTCTTCTTCATCATCAGAGTCTTCAGGTTCAGAGTCGTCAGTATCTGCAGTTTCTGCCTGGAGAGCTTTGGTTCTGTCTGACTTCCGTCTTTCAGGTCTGGACTTCAGCGCCACTGACTTGTTTCTTTTCTGAGGCTCATCCTCCTCTAGTTCTATCTCATGACTTCTGAGAGAACTAACAAGTTCTTCAAGGCTGATATTGTTCAGATCCTTTGATAACTTCAGAGCAGTAACCATTGGTCTCCATTTCTTTGGCAGACTTCTGACTATCTTCTTAACATGATCTGCAGTCGTGTATCCTTTGTCAAGCACTTTAAGACCTGCAATAAGAGTTTGGAATCTGGAAAACATAGCTTCTATAGCTTCGTCATCTTCCATCTTGAAGGCTTCATATTTCTGGATCAGCGCCAGAGCCTTCGTCTCCTTGACTTGGGAGTTTCCTTCATGGGTCATCTTCAGAGAGTCAAGTATATCTTTAGCCGTCTCTCTGTTGGTGATTTTTTCGTATTCGTTGTATGATATAGCATTTAGAAGTATTGTTCTGGCCTTGTGGTGATTCTTGAAATCACGTTTCTGATCTTCTGACATTTTGCTTCTGGGAACTTCAGCTCCATTTAAGACTGGAGGTTTGTATCCATCTGTGACAATGTCCCAGAGGTCAGCATCATAACCCAGAAAGAAACTTTCGATTCTGTCTTTCCAGTAATCAAACTTTTCTCCATCAAAAACAGGAGGTTTAGCATTGTAAGAATCTCTTTCATTTGAGTGAGCCATTTGTTTTTCTCGCACTGGATCTCTCTACACGGTTAAGTGTTTGATTTGAAAATCAATAACAGAGCCGGAGCTCTAATACCAATTGAAGATGAGAAAAACAAGAAAGGGGGGGTTTGAATTGTTTGAAAAAAAAGCGCTTTTCAAAATAAAAATCACACAATGATTTTATACTGGTTCGCTTATAACACAAAGCTACTCCAGTCCACCCGGCCAAGGTGATTTCGCCTTCAACAAGGACTTAATCCACTAATCTTGAAAGATTACAAACAACCCCTAAGAGAGAAGAAAATCTCTTAGTCCTCTCAAGTCTACAGACCACACAAGGTCACTTGAGGAAATCAATCAAATAAAAGATACAAGATATGTAATCTAGAGTGCTTCTAGGAAAGCAAGTATTACAAACTTAAGAACAGATTTTTCACTTAATAAGCAAAAGCTTAGTGAAATTCTTTGAGAGCAAAGATGATTTTCTTGAGCGTGAAATAATTCAGTATAGTTTTGGCTAGTTGATTTCTTCTTACTGAATGTTGACTGCATCTCTATTTATATATGAGTTGGAGTAGAGTTGAATCTGGTGGATATTAAACTGAGTTTACTCCATCACTTAAATAGCCTCTGCAGTTTAACTTTTCATCTTTGAAGTGACTACTTACCACAAGTAGTATCTTTTCTCTTGGAAGCGGAGATTAACGTCTCTTTCTTAATCAGGAAATCCAATTTGAAAATCTTTACTTGTCTTCAACGTTACTCTTTCATAATTAGCAAATCCATAATCAGAGTATTTGTGTTTCTGGAGAATCTTGGAATCTTGCTTCTGATGTTGATCTCTTGAGAGTTCAGATGGCGCTGATAACGTTTCTCCAGAATCAGAGCTTCTAGACTTTACTTCATGTTCAGATGCTTCTGATACTTTGCAGTTTTGTCCAGAGTCAGAGCTTCTTGAAACGAGATTCCACTTTAGATGCTTCTGATACTTGATAATTTGTATCTGATCTTGTTGTGCATCTGATGACATCATCAGATTTATTTCTTCTATCTTTAGAACCCTGCACACTTAGAAACTTTTCGTTAGGGTGCCATTTTTGGTTTCATCCTTTGTTATCATCAAAATCAAGGAATCTGTTGTAGAACAATTTTTGTTCTTACAAGAATCTCAACCTCTACGAGGAACACTGCTTCCATACCATACACAAGAGAGAAAGGGGTTGCCCCTATTGAAGTGCGAAAGGATGTTCGATACCCATGCAAAGTAAATGGGAGCATCTCATGCCAATACTTATATGTCACAACCATCTTCTGAATAATCTTCTTGATGTTCTTATTTGCATCTTCAACAACCCCATTCTTCTTGGGTCTGTAGGGAGAAGAATTATGATGTGCAATCTTGAATTCTTTACAAAGAGCTTCCAGCATATTGTTATTCAAGTTCAATCCATTATCAGTAATGATCTTACTTGGCACACCATAACGACATATAATCTAATTCTTGATAAACCTTACAACAACTTGCATGGTTACATTTGCATACGATGCCGCTTCAACCCATTTTGTGAAGTAGTCAATTGCCACCAAAATGAAACGATGTCCGTTCGAACCTTCGGGCTCAATCATGCCAATCATATCAATTCCCCATATGGAGAAGGGCCATGGGGAGGAAATGATGTTCATCAGTGTCGGAGGAACATGAATCTTATCCGCATAAATTTGACACTTGTGGCATTTCTTCACAAACTTGCAACAATCATATTTGCTGATTCATTAGTAACCTGCTCGTAACATCTTCTTCGCCATTGCATGTCCATTGGAATGAGTACCAAAGGAAACTTCATGAACTTCGATAGTCAACAAGTCTACTTCGTGTCTATCCACGCATCTGAGCAGAACCATATCAAAATTTCTTATGTACAGTATATCACCTTTCAGGTAGAAGTTGGCGGCTAGTCTTCTCGAAGTCTTCTTATCTTTCCAAGATGCCCCAAACGGGTAAATCTGACTTTGGAGGAAACATTTTATGTCGTAATACCATGGCTTTTCATCTTTGACCTCTTCAACAGCAAACACATGAGTTGGCCTATCGAGACGCATCACAGTCAAATTGGGAACCTCATTCCAATATTTCACTATGATCATTGAAGCCAACATTGCAAGAGCATCTGCCATCCGGTTTTCATCTCGAGGAATGTGATGAAACTCAACTTTTGTAAAGAAAGTTGAAATCCTCCTCGCATAGTCTCTATATGGTATCAAACCGGGTTGATTCGTCTCCCATTCACCTTTGATCTGATTCACAACCAAAGCAGAATCTCCAAAGACATCTAAATATTTGATTTTGAGATCGATGGCCTTTTCAATCCCCATAACGCAAGCTTCATATTCTGCCATATTGTTTGTACATTTGAAAGTCAATCTAGCTATAAACGGAAAATGCGTTCCTTGAGGAGTAATAATCACTGCCTCAATGCCATTACCATACTGATTAACAACTCCATCAAATACCATACCCCAACGGGAACCAAGTTTTGGCCCTTCTTCAAGCAATGGTTCATCACAATCTTTCATTTTCAAGTACAAGATCTCTTCATCAGGAAAGTCATACTGCACTGACTGATAATCTTCAATTGATTGGTGAGCCAAATGGTCAGCCAAGATACTACCTTTGATCTCTTTCTGAGATCAGTATTCAATATCATACCCTGATAACAACATCTGCCAACGGGCAATCCTTCGAGTTAAAGAAGGCTTCTCAATTATATACTTAATATCAAGCAAGTGGCATGATTCAACATATACTGACACAGATGCTTAGCAGCCCAAGCCAATGCGCAACAAGTTTCCTCAAGCATAGAATACCGAGTCTCATAGTCGGTGAACTTCTTACTTAGGTAGTATATTGCAAATTCTTTCTTTCTAATATCATCTTACTAACCAAGAACACAACCCATACTATCCTCGAGCACAATCAAATACATGATCAACGGTCTTCCTTTAACAGGCGGAGACACAATCAGAGGTTCAAGCAGATACCCTTTGATACTGTCAAAAGCTTTCTGGAAATCTTTGGTCCAATCACAAGACTAATCTTTCCGAAGAAGCTTGAATATAGGCGCATATGTGGCAATCATGTGTGAAATGAATCTGGAAATATGATTCAAGCGGCCGAGAAAACCTCTGACTTGCTTCTTAGTTTTGGGCGCAAGCATCTCTTGTATTTCTTTGACCTTGGCAGGATCAACCTCAATACCCTTCTCGCTGACAATAAATCCCAACAACTTACTAGAACGAACGCAAAAAGTACACTTATTGGGATTCAAGCGGATTTTTTACATCCTCAAATGCTGGAATAACTTCAACAAATGTTCAACATGTTCCTATTCATCAATTCATGTAGCAATCATGTCATCGGCATAACCTTCAATCTCTTTATGCATCATATCATGAAAAAGAGTAGTCATTGCTCTTTGGTAAGTTGCACCAGCATTCTTTAAACCGAAAGGCATCACTCTATAACAGAATGTTCCCCAGGGTGTAATGAATGTGGTCTTCTCCATATCTTCGGGTGCCATCTTGATATGATTATATCCGGAAAATCCATCCATAAATGAAAAGACTTTGAATTTATCAGTATTGTCTACCAACATATCAATGTGTGGCAGAGGGAAATTATCTTTCGGATTGGCTTTATTCAAATCTCTATAATCGACACACATGCGGACTTTTCCATCTTTCTTCGGCACATGCACAATATTGGCCACCC
The DNA here is from genome assembly GCF_024323335.1 of Lathyrus oleraceus. Classification (NCBI taxonomy): domain Eukaryota; kingdom Viridiplantae; phylum Streptophyta; class Magnoliopsida; order Fabales; family Fabaceae; genus Lathyrus; species Lathyrus oleraceus. The sequence goes on along the minus strand of NC_066583.1, from coordinate 280,481,118 downwards.
ATTGCGGATATTCAGCAGTCACAAGGAAACCGGTGCCAATCTGCTTCTGCACTTCCTTTTTAATCTTCATAGCCGTATCAGGATACGTTCTTCTCAACTTCTGCTTGACTGGCGGGCATTCTTGCTTTAACGGCAATCTATGCTCCACAATCTCAGAATCCAAACCAGGTGTAGCGGGGTATTCGTTACCTTTAGATTTATTGACTAAATCAAAAGTAAATCATACAATTCGAGTCGCCACCGCACTTTTATTTATCCAAAGGAAAGGTTAGAAAGCGAACAAAAACCAAGAAGTTTTATCAAATCAAAAACTAATAAAAATGTCAGAGATCTGGGTAAGGGGGTTGGTTATGCAATGGGAAGATTTTAAGCACCCAAAATATCCTTAGTACTCTAAGGGGGCCCTTTTTACAAATGTTGTATGGTAGGTTGGTATTTGTGAAAATATTTGTGCAAACATGATTGGGGAGATGAGAAGAGGATATACAAGTTATTTACAATTTTTGTGTTTGAATGGATAAACCCATTGCCTACGTACCATTATAAAAAGGTAGGATCAAAACCTCGTAGTTCGGGGTAAAAATCTCAAAAGAAGTTGGTGAATTGATTGGTCAAAAGCCTTAAGGTCTTTTGTTATCAAATGGAGAAAACTCAACCTAAACCACAATCCACCATGTGAGGAGAGCTTCAACATACTAGTGAGGGATCCACCCTATAATAAGTATGGAAGACTTATAGTCCAATCACTAAGGATACATGTGAGAATTACATCAACCTCTATGATAACTCAAACCTAATAGCTAATTTTTATGAAAAGCTTTGGTAAAAGTGGCCATTGGAACCACAAAAACAATTGAGTGAGTTGTATTTACAAATGAAAAGTATTCACAAAATAAAGTCCAAGTTGACTTAAGATTCAATTCAAAATAAGTGTTATGAAAGGAGTTTGAAACAAAATCAAATGCATAGTGCCTAGGTTTCTAATTTTGAAAGTAATGTTAGTGTTTGCATAAAAAAGTTTGGCTTGGGTTAGAGTGGAGAGAAGAAGAGAAGGGCTAGGTCCTAAACATGCAAAGATGAGGGTAGAGAAATAAAACCACTTGGAGTTCCCTTCTTGAGATCATAAAGATGATCCAAGTTGCTCCTTTCCTTTGGACTTAGCAAGCAATAATCAATTAACTCATGTAATCAAGCAAATATTCAATCAAGCTCTTAGGAATCTTCCAATTGGCTTTTGTCTCTCTTATCCTGGATGCTCATGACAATGGTCTTTCTAATAGCTCAAGTTTAGGATCCCTATCACAAGAACACACAAATAAAAAAGTTCCACAATACAATAAAAACAAGGGACAAGAGTGAGTTTAGAATAAGGTCCTTCCAATTCAAACTTCAAGATTTAAGAATTCTAAAGGCATGAGGCCTAGTTGCTCTTCAACATATTTAGCATTCTAAAGGCATGAGGCCTAGTTGCTCTTGAAACTCCATTTAGCATAGGTAAGGTCCTAAATCTAAGTCCTTTCTCCATTTGCATTGGGTTCACACAAACAAAAACAAGACAAGCACAAGGCAATATTATATACACAATAATGTGCTCAAGTGAGCAAAAGGAAAATTGCATAAACATATACATGAGCTCCAGTGAGCAAAGGGCAAAGACAAATGAATTAATGAGCAAGAAATTAAATTGCATTAAAGTAAATTGCAAGAATTAAATGCTTGAATTAAAAGTTAGTGTTAGTGTGCCATAAGGCAATTTAGCGCTATGTTAAGCAATCGTAAGTGGACTAATGTAGTAGTCACACCTATCTGAGGCTGGTCAATAAAACTATAGGCAAATAAACACAAGTTAGAGACCATGACTAGTAAGCCAAGCTCCTACAACTTGCCATGCCAAAAGAAAAGGAAGAATGACCTTGTATGGATTTAAGTTTTTTGCTTGACCAGGAAGCAACCTATCTTTAATGCAAAGCAATTCACTTGATCTTTGATCAAGATGAATTTGATTTGGATTAAAGAAGGTTAAGCCTCTCACAAGTCAAGGCTAACCACCAATCATTAACTCATTGGTCAAAAAGAAAAAAGAAGAAGGAGAAGAAGATGGAAATGGAATGTACATAATTGAAATTCAAATGACATAAGTAAAACACATTGATCAATCATGAATGGAATCAACATCGATCAATGGTAAACAAAAGTGAGATGAAGATTAGAAGTCAAGAAATAACAAAAATATTTTTGGTATTTTTTGGAATTAAAATAATGCATGAAATAAAATAAACAAATAAAGGTCAAACTTCAAATCCCATTCAAATCAACTTGGAAAAGTCCAATTGGATCATCATAAGTCTAAGATGGTCAAACAAGGTTTGACAAAAAATTTCACCATTTTTTGAAAACAGAAACTAATTTTAAACAATTAAAAATGAAGAAAAATAACATAATTGAACTAAAATCTTAAATAAATCTCGAATCAATTAAGAAATTGATGAGAATATTTTTCATAGGTTCATCATTATCCAAAGATGTTAAGAAAATATTTTTGGTATTTTTGAATATTGAAAAGTATTTTAAATGAATTAAAAACAATCAAAAATGAAATAACTCTCAAAAAATATTAAATGGAATCACAAAAATAACTAAAAATCATTTTTAGAAACTAGAATTTAAGAGAAATTTTTTGCAATTGGTCCCATATTTTTGTGATTCCAAATAAAGAAGTTATGAATTTTTAAAATAAAATAGAATAAAAGAAATTAAAATGGAAATTCAAAAAATAGCAAAAATCCACAGCGCTTGGATCCCACTTCATTAATTGACGTGGCTGATCACAAGGCTAGGAAACTCCCGCGCATGATGCACTCCAGTCAACAGCGTGACATATGGAATTAAATAAAGTCAAATAGATCAACAACCAAGATTAAAATGTTGAACACTCATTCAATGGCTAAGGCTAGGACGCGCGGGGACGGTGGTGTACACCATCGTCTTCTCCGGTGAGAAGGCCAGTTCCGGCCACCTTTTGTAGGTTTTCAAACCTCAACCATAGCACGCGATCTATACATTATTTAAAAGTTGGGGTGATGTACATCACCCTTGTAACCTTAATTTCCACTCAAGATCCCTATAGAGGAAGAAATTTGAGATGGAAAAATGAGGTGTTCAATCTGAACTTGCTCAATTCACAAAATTAAAAGCACAAATCAATTGCCTCTCACATGAGGACTTCAGAGGTACCAACCAAACCAAGCAATGCATAATAATAAGGGATATTCAAAGGAAAACAGTTGGAGAATAAACCTTTGAAGTGTAGCTTTTCAGTGCTTGATCCAACCCAATTCTTCAATGAATCTTGATCTTGAAGTAACAAGGAAGCAAGGCTAAGGAATTATAAGTCAAAGATCAACCAAGGAAGTTGAAATTTGAGCTTGAAAAATGGAGAAAAAGTTCAAAATTCCTTTAATGGAGGGTTGGGGATTCAGTTGTGCAGAGCTTCAGGCGCCTTTAGGTTGAGATTTGAAGTGAGTGAAGCATCCTATTTATAGCCAAGGCTGATGCAATGCAATGAAGAACTCGTGTCTGCATGAGCTTGGGTCCTCCATGCATGGGCCTGTACAGGCGCATGTGAGGCCCAAAATCCATGGAAAATGCAAGCTGAAATGATTGTGAGATGGTTTGGACGTGCAGATTGCAATGCATAAGCTTGTGCACAAAGATTTAACATGGTTTCCATAAATGATCACAAAACTTCACCTCTTCGAAAATGCCATTTGCGAAATTGAAACATACGCATGTGGATAATGGTTCGAAAGGTCTTGACATAAGGAACAAATGTTATGTTGAACAAAAATCCATTTGGAGTTGGGAAAATATTGAAAACTGGCCATGAAGTTCAATGTACAAAAGATGTATATGGAAAATTTACCAAAATGGACCAACTTCAAGCCCTTCTGTTTCAATGATGCAAGCCTCAAATCACAAAACCTTCAACTTCAAAGTTGTATATCATTTAAAGAAAATCAATTTGGACTTAACGTTTGCATCATTTGGATTTTTGATGAGAAAGTTATTGGAACTTAAAGTTCAACTTTTTCACATTTCAATGGCTTTGGTCCAAAGTGACCTATAATGTTTTGAATTATCACATGTGTTTCTTTTAAGATTATGAAATTTTGTCCAACATAACAATTTAAGTACACATCTTAAACTTTCTAATGCATTGGTCTCACCTCAAAATCATAAAAAATGAAGGAGTTATGTCCTTGGGAAGTTGACCCAAAATTAGGGTTTCAGTCAAAATGACCTATAATGTTTTGAAATGAATGATGACCTTACAAGTTTCAAATGAAGTTTTTGTTAACATGAAAGTTGTTAATATGGTTCTTAATAACATTTTGGCTCTTGGGGTCATCTTCATTTGACAAACACATCAAAAGTTAGGTCTTAGTGGATTTCAAAATAGTCAAATGAATTGACTGATCAACTTCTCAAAGACAAACTTCAAATCTTGATGAATTAATGATTGATGACACTCACATGGGCTCATATATGCATAAAATGATGAATGAAAGAACTTCCCTTGATTGTATTTGATCATAGGTTGAGGTCGCTTCATGAGCAAGGCACAGTCAATGCATAATTGAATTAGGGTTTCCTTGGGAAACAATCCTCAAGCCCTTTGGTTTATCTTGAACAAATTGACAAATTGATATACTTGGGATACATATATGATGATTGAGAGCTTTGGGAACCATTGTCATGCTTGCTTTCACTTTCATCTGGCCACTTTAATGGGTATAGGAGCCATCCTAGGAGCCTTGGATCCCATGATTGCTTAAGCTTCAAAACAAAAGATGTTAGTGACATATTTTTGTGCTTTTGGTTAGTAAGCAAAATAAGAAAAGCAATCATATACAATTCAAGCATGCTTGGTGGTCTCACCCGCTCTGCTAGGAGGAAACTATCCGAGAAGAAGGAAATAACAACAATCAGGCTCTGATCAGGCAACTCCACTAGGGAAAAACGTTGATGACAGAACCGAGGATAACCTGTAGGCGATCAGCTGGAGATAACCTGCTTGTGACCAAACTAGGGAAGTCTAATGTGAGCAACCTTGCTAAGGATGAACGGTAGGCAAATCTGCTGGAGATCAATGTATGTGAATTCGCTGGGGATAAGCTACAAACCAACTTGTTGAAAATTCCAGTCATGCTAGGATTTCCTACTCACTTTGCGGGAGATTTCCAATCTGAATGAGGGAAGACCAACTTCCTTGAAGATAGCATGTCAATTTATCAATCTATAAGGGATTTTAGGTCAATCCGCACAAGGGATGACAACCATATAATTGATAAAGCACAAATATTAGATCCAGACTCACTGGGGAGCTAGAGGACTAAGACCAAGCTCCAGTCTCTCGGGGGACTTTGGTCGTGTATTACCTTTCTGCGCTCACTGAGGAGACTACCTGAAAGATGATGAAGAGGATACAAATATGCTAAGAATATGAACAAATGCCTTACCCTTTTGGAGATCATACTATCCTCGGAAGAGCACTGAAGATTTTCCGTTTCATCCTTTCAGTCATTGTGAATGTTCACTTTGTTTAAAAACAATTTATAAAAACTTTATTTGTTTAAAACAATGATATTTATCAATTAAACCATACAAATATTTGTTGAACAAAAACAAATAAGAGTGCAAGGAATTGGATAAAGGCTCAAATTTATTTGATGGAATGTTAGTCTGCAAATGGCAAGACTCCTTGGATCTTTACAAATTTGAAATTGGTGATATATATCGGAAAAAAGGCTACATTGAATATAATGACCATTTCTCCACCAACTCTGAATCCAATGTATCTGAAGCTTCAGTTAACGATGACTGAGCGAAATTCTTTGACAGATGACAGTTGTAGAACAAAGTCTTGTCAGGATGCAGTTACTTGCCAAATCCTTAATTTTTGCCTAGATTGCCCCATGGTGAAGTACTCAATCTAGCGGGATATATATATTCATTTTTTTTATGTCTCTAACTTTTTCCTGGATCGCCCTTTCGAGTTTTCAATCCACCGAGACCCTCATTTTTTCCTAAGCCACCCTTTCGGGTTTTCAACTTAGCGAGCTATTCTGTTTTTATTTTAGGCGAAGTATTTCTTGACTGCATCTGAATTCACAGGACGAGTGAAATCCTCCCCATCCATAGTTGTAAGTATCAAAGCACCGCCTGAAAAGGCTCTCTTAACAACATATGGACCTTCATAGTTTGGAGTCCACTTGTCCATGGAATCGGGCGCGAAAGACAAAACTTTCTTGAGCACAAGGTCACCTTATCGGAACACACGAGGCTTGACCTTCTTATCAAAAGCTTTCTTCATCCTCTGCTGATACAACTGACCATGACACATGACAGTCAATCTCTTCTCTTCTATTAAGTTCAACTGGTCATAACGACTCTGAATCCATTCATCATCAGTCAACTTGGCTTCCATCAAGACTCTCATTGATGGTATCTCAACCTCCACGCGGAGCACAACCTCCATGACATAAACAAGAGAGAAAGGGGTTGCCCCTGTTGAAGTGCGGACAGATGTACAATAACCATGCAAAGCAAATGGCAGCATCTCATGCCAATCTTTGTACGTAACAACCATCTTCTGAAGGATCTTCTTGATGTTCTTATTAGCAGCTTCAACAACCCCATTCATCTTGGGTCTATAGGGAGAAGAATTATGATGTGCAATCTTGAACTCGCTACACAGCTCTTTCATCATCTTGTTGTTCAAGTTAGAACCATTTTCAGTAATGATTATGTCTGGAACACCATAACGGCATATGAGTTGATTCTTAATAAACTTCACAACCACCTGCCTGGTCACGTTCCAATATGACGCCGCTTCAACCCACTTGGTGAAGTAATCAATTGCTACGAGAACAAAATGGTGACCATTTGACGCCTTTGGCTCTATCATGCCAATCATGTCAATTCCCCACATGGATAAAGGCCATGGTGATGAAATCACATTTAGAAGTGTCAGGGGAATATGAATCTTATCCGCATAAATCTGACACTTGTGGCATTTCTTCACATATTTGCAGCAGTCAGACTCCATTGTCAGCCAATAGTAGCCTTCTCTCAACATCTTCTTTTCCATGGCATGTCCATTGGAATGAGTACCAAATGAACCCTCATGGACATCAGTTATCAACATGTCTGCTTCGTGTCTATCCAGGCATCTGAGCAGAACCATGTCAAAATTCCTCTTATAAAGCACATCGCCATTGAGGTAGGAACTTCCTGATAATCTCCTCATAGTCTTCTTGTCTTTAACATATTCCCCAGGCGAGTAAATCTGACTATGAAGAAAACACTTGATGTCATAATACCATGGCTTATCATCCTTCATTTCTTGAACTGCAAATACATGAGCTGGTCTATCCAAGCGCATCACAGTGATATTGGGAATTCATTCCATAATTTCACCACAATCATAGAAGCAAGTGTGGCAAGAGCATCTGCCATCCAATTCTCATCTCGAGGAATATGATGGAAGTCAACCTCAGTAAAGAACGTTGAAATCCTCCTCACATAATCTCTGTGTGGGATGACGCCGGGCTGATTCGTCTCCCATTCACCCTTAATTTGATTAACAACAAGGGCCGAATCACCATAAACATCAAGATGTTTGATCCTAAGATCAATACACTCTTCCAAACCCATAATACAGGCCTCGTACTCCGCCATGTTATTCGTGCACTTGAAAGTTAGCCTTGCTGTAAAAGGAAAATGTGTGCCCTGAGGAGTAATAATCACTGCCCCAATACCATTTCCATATTGATTTACAGTGCCATCAAACACCATGCTCCATCGGGAGCCAGGCTCTGGCCCTTCATCGAGCGTAGGCTCATCGCAATCTTTCATTTTCAAATACAGAATCTCCTCATCAGGGAAGTCGTACTGAACAGACTAATAATCCTCAATTGGTTAATGTGTCAAGTGGTAAGCCAATATACTACCTTTAATAGCCTTCTGAGCTTGATACTCAATGTCAGACTCAAACGACAGCATCTGCCAATGAGAAATCCTCCCACTTAAAGCAGGATTCTCAAAGATATATTTGATTGGATCCATTTTGGATATCAACCAAGTAGTATGATTCAACATATACTGGCGTAAGCGCTTAACAGCCCAAGCCAAAGCACAACATGTCTTCTCAAGCATTGAGTATCGAGACTCGCAATCAGTGAACTTCTTACTCAGATAGAAGATGGCATATTCTTTCTTCCCTCATTCATCTTGCTAACCCAGTACACAACCCATGGAGTCTTCAAGAACAGGTAAGTACATGATCAAGGGTCTCCCTTCCACAAGCGAAGAGAGAATCAGAGGCTCGGACAGATACTCTTTGATACTATCAAAGGCCTTCTGGCAATCCTCGGTCCAATCATGACGCTGATCTTTCTGGAGGATCTTGAATATAGGCGCACATGTGGCAGTCATGTGGGATATAAATCTGGAAATATAATTCAAGCGGCCAAGAAAACCTTGGCCTTGCTTCTCAGTTTTGGGCGCAGGCATCTCTTGTATTGCTTTGACCTTGGCAGGATCAACTTCAATACCTCTCTCGCTGATAATGAAGCCCAATAACTTGCCGGAACGAACTCAAAATGTACACTTGTTCGGATTCAGGCGGAGTTTGTATTTCCTCAAACGCTGAAAAAGCTTCAACAAATGCTCTACATGTTCAACTTCCATTCTCGAATTTGCAATCATATCATCAACATATACCTCGATCTCCTTGTGCATCATATCATGAAACAAGGTAGTCATAGCTCGTTGATACGTGGCTCCGACGTTCTTCAAACCAAAGGGCAACACTCGATAACAGAATGTTCCCCAAGGTGTGATGAATGTTGTCTTCTCCATATACTGGGGTGCCATTTTGATCTGATTATATCTGGAAAATCCGTTTATAAATGAGAAGACATTGAATTTAGCTGTATTATCTACCAACATATCAATATGTGGTAGAGGGAAATCATCTTTCGGACTAGCTTTATTCAAGTCTCTATAGTCCACACACATTCGTACTTTTCCATATTTCTTAGGCAGGGGCACAATATTGGCCACCCATTCAGGATACGTAGAAGTCACCAGAAACCCATCATCAATTTGCTTCTAAACATCTTCTTTAATCTTCACTTCCATATTAGGATGAGTTCTTCTAAGCTTGTGCTTCACAGGCACACACTCAGGCTTCAAAGGCAGGAAATGTTGCACGATATCAGTATCCAGACCAGGCATGTCTTCATATGACCAGGCAAAGACGTCGATATATTCTCACAGCAACTCAATCAACCCCTTCTTAATAGATTCTTCCAAGAGTGCCCCAATCTTCACTTCACGAACACAATCCTCAGACCCCAAGTTGATTGTTTCCATATTCTCAAGATGTGGCTGAATGATCTTCTCTTCATGCTTAAGTAGACGGGTAATCTCATCAGGAATCTCTTCAACATCATCTTCTTCAGCCTCAAATACAGGGAACTCAAAGTTGGGAGATGGTGTTGGATCATTATGTTTAATGGGCTTGATCAACCTGCATAATGATTTTGGATATAAAGGAGCTTTTAGAATTCAAACAAGGCAAATCATTATGCAGATGAAAAGATTGATTTTATTCTCTTTTTAGGGTTTTTTGTGATAACCAATTTCATGCAAAAAGAAAAAAGTGAAAATAATTTGAAAAAATAAATATTTAACATATAATTATTGAATGAATATCATTCTATTTATGTGCCAACAATGTCATCACTTCTCCTTTTGGCATGGGAGAAGGGTTTTTAAACAAAAATGAACATTACATGGACTTATGGACAACTGTTGGAACATCAACAACGACCCAATTATTGCAGTGATGACAATGTTGCCAGAATCTTCCTTTGCATCATCCTCCACTATAGCAGCAGCTTCCTGGTCTTCAACCGTGTGGATAAAATCACCACTCTGAAACAGACTGTGCTTATTGAAAGTGCCTAAAGAGTACCTTATTCCAGCCCGGGATTTATTGTCTTCCAGCTTAATCATTCGTCCTAAACCAGTAGTTGATCCATGCTCAATGGCCAACTTCACATCATTGTAGGATGCAAATGAAGAAGTTCCTTTCTTAGAAGGCTCAGCAATAGATAAAGCTTGGAACGGCGTTCCAACCTCATCCTCTGCATCAATATAAGAAAAGGAAGACAAATGGCTTACCAAGAGAGCCCTGTCTCCCCCTACTACCACCTGTAAGACCCCAATTTTGGGCCCTAAGATCCCTCATGGCCCATATCATTCATATCATAACCTCAAGGATCATTGCATGCCTTTGCTTCCCTCCTAGTGGATAGATTTGCCTTGTGGGTTTGTTTTTTGATCACCAAGCATACTTTGCATTTGTATATCTTTGCTTTCATATGTTTATCATTCAAAAAGTACAAAAATATTGTCAGTCTAACCTTGTTGCTTGCAGTGGAAGCAATCATCAGCAATTAGGTCAAAGACAGTCATTGATCAGTCAAAGCAATGGATGATGGCCATTCTTGTAGAATTTGGGCATCATGGTCAATAATCAAAGATTCATGCATCTTGTGACATCATTTGAAATCAATTTCTCAAGGAATTAGGGTTTGGAATTCATCAGAAGAGGTTCAATCATTCAAAACCCTAGAAAAAGTCAACAGACAGTCAAACTTGGTCAACTGTGGATTTAATCAAGATTTGATGGATGGAATTGATTTGAAGGAGTTCATTCATGCTTGTATAAGTCTCATATATCATGTTCAACCTCATCATGGAAGAAAATCAAGTCAATCAGAAAATTTTCCAGAAATAGAAAGTGGACCTGTAATTTCAACTGCCAAAAATGGAAACTTCTTGATCTTAAACTAACATCATGATACAAGCTTCAAATGAATTTTTGCCCAACATGAAAGTTGAAGATCTTGTCTTCCCATTTTCAAAAAGTCCAAGAACATCAAAATCCCATGTGTGGTTGTCAAGATATGATCAAATCATTTTCACCAAATTTTGAACTTCAACAAGCCATAACTCTCAAACCATAAGGCCAAATTTGGTGGGGTTTTTTCCTACACATCACATTTTTCATCCTCTTTCCAAAAATATAAATTTCATGGCCTAAAACCTTGCCAATCAAAATGGCATTTTTGGACCTATTCCTTTAAAAATCAAAGTTTGACTCACAGTTGACTTTTTGATTTGTGCATTTTTTCTCACTTTGGCCAATTGGGGAAGGTTTAAAATCATATTTGAAATTTGCTCAAAGTCCTAAACCATCATCATACTACCATTTTCCCATCATCTTGAATCAAAATGCAAAATGGACAAAATTGGCAATTGGTTTTCATTTGAACAAAATCAGTACAGCAGTACATGTACCACAAAAACAGCAAACATACAGTCTGCTAGCAGCCTGTCTTGAGGCCCAAAAACGTGCAAGGTACACCCTCCATGTTCCACATTCTTCCACTTAGCAAAAATGCAAATGAATGCATTAACACTAAACCAATTTATAACATGGATTAAGGACCTAAAACAGATCACATATAAGCTTCATTCTGTCAAATCCAACCCTAGTTTGGCAGCCTCCACGAGAGAAAATCATCATCCTCTCACTTTTGCATTTTTTTGCATATAGTGCATTTTCTGCCAAAACACAAAGAACCTTAAAACAACCTTTATTGCTTCTTCATCTAGACAGCATTTGAGAGTCAGTGGAATCATTAAATCCCAGCTGTTACTCCATTTCCAAGCTCTGTTTTACCAAGACACAACAATGGCAAATCGAGCTATGAATGATTCCAAGCTTGGCTGAGCTCACCTACCTCAAGGATTCATCACTTCTAACCATTATCCTCATCTACATCGGGCTATATCCTCCAAACAACCACTGTTTTCATTCTCCTCAAAAACAAGTAAGTTTCTCGACCTTCTTTTTCTCCAAACCATGGTGTATTTCTGGTAGAGCATATATCATTTAATCCATTGCAACTTACCTCATGCTAATTGGCTGTTTGTGCTGTGAGAAAAGTGAATTTTATGGTTTATGCTCAAATAAGTTTTAGCTCGATTCACCCTATCCATGTTGAGTTAATGAAAATAGACATTATATTCTTGTTGTTGGATGCTTGATGATGCTTTTAACATGCCTGGTTTCATTTTCTGGGCATGTTGACTCTGATTGATTTTACATGATGATGAATGCTGCTGTTTTTTGCTATTTTTAGTTTGCCAGGAAATCCTCATGAAATAGGTTGTGTGTGTTAGTGTCATGATGCTACATAAGTGCTAATGCTATGTCATTTATGTGTTGTTGCTCAAAACTTGTTTGGTTTGATGGTGATGAAACATGAACTTGATGTTTTGCTTGCTAAAACCTGCTGCAGCTTTGAATCTCATAGGCCTGCTCAGAAAATCCATTGCATTGTGTTTGTTGTGTTGGGTGTTGGTTGTTCAACGTTGCATGATATTTGCATGAACCTACTGTGCTATGCTGTTTTGTTTTGCTGTTGATTGATGCTACTGCATCATGACAGTACCTCCTTGCCATGACTAGTTGTTTCTGTTGGGTTCCAAGTGATTACTTGATGGTGATGAACACAGGCTGTCCATGATTAAAACCTTGCCCTGCCCAGAATTTCCACTTGTTGTGTTTGGTTTGTTGTGGTTTAATGCTGCTTGCTTGATGTTTATTTTTTAATGAGTTCATAATGATGGAAGTTGCTATTGACTGCATGCTAAATCCATGCTGATGTATGTTTATGCTAGGTCATTTTGATGTCAGTATTGCATGAGTATTGAGGCTGGTTAGGTTCATTTTGTTCATGGTTGATAAATGTTGCTGAATGATTTTGCCATACCATTGCTATGCTGTTGTCTGTTTTGTTTGGATGCTAATGAACACATCATACCATGCTGCTAAAATTCTGATGCAATTTTGAAACATGAATGTTGTTGCTACTGTTAGGATGATGTTGTTTTGCTGTTATGCTATTAACCACATTGCAAATTGATGATGGATATATGAGATACCATGCTTATTGTCCATGCTGTTGTGTGCTGATGGAGATGTTTAATGAACACATTATGCTATTGCCATTCTGCTGCTATTGTTTGTTGTGATTGGATGAACCACCACCACTTGCTATGCCATATGCCTTGCTGCTCATTTTGTCAATTAATGATGAGTTTCCAATGACAATGTGTTTGCTTTTGTGATTGTTTAGATGAGCTAGGTTTGTTTATGTTGATGTATGAACTGCCGTACCAATGCCATATTGATATGGGATTTTTGCTGGAAGCTTGTTTCATAATTGATGCTACTAAGACCATATTGCTTGCTTGATTTTGTTTGTTGGTTAATGATGTCATGATGTTGGTTATGGTTGGTGCTTGAATGCTGAAACCATGCTGTTACTGCCCTGCTGCAAATTCGAAAACATGTTTTTTGCTGTTGTTCATTTTGTTTGGATGTTGATGAACACCTTATACCATGCTGTCAATACCATGCTGTTACATGTTTGTTGTGTTGGGTCGCATATGTTAGGTGATGGTTGAATGTTGCATGATGTTTCTGTCTTGCCACTGCCCAGAATTTTGATGCATCGGTTGTTGCCATGTTGCAAATGTTGCATGAACTTATTACTTTCCATGCTGTTTTGGTGTTGTTGATTGGTTCTTGTTTTGATTGATTGATGCATGAACATTGAATGCATATGGTTGCTTCCATCCCCTAATGCTGCATGAGATTTCCTGAATTTGAACTACAATTGGCTGTTGTTGTTTGTTGTTCATGCTGTTAAAACTTGTCCAAAATTTATGAACATGCTGGTTTGTGTTCGTTTAGATGCTGTATGAACCGTCCTATTGCCATGCTGCTCGTTTGGGCTTGTTGAAAGTCTGTTTGCTGTTTGCCAAAACCCTAAAATGCATGTGAACCTAGAATCTTGAAGCCATTGGTTGTTGTTGCAATTGTTACTGTTCCATTGGATTGGGACCAATGGAAACATTTCCTGGGCGCGCTCAAAACGCTGCCGTTTTACTAAATGAGGCAAATATTACACAAATACCATCATTGACTCTCATGTTGACCAATTGCCATACCATCTTGTTCATGTTTGCATCATTATTTCATCCAACTTCACAAATTTATTTCTCATTTCAATTTTCATCAAAAAATTATGAAATTTTTTCCTCATGATCATGAATGTGTCCTTCATTTAATTGTGATTTTTAATGAATTTTTCCATTGGCTGGATTTTTTTATGATAATTATTTTCTTCACATGTATGCCTAAATGATACATTGTGCCATTTCAATTGTGAAATTGTCATATTGCATCCATTGCCTTTGAAAATTTTTGTGGTAGAACTAGACACATTGACCTTCATTTCCATATAAAGTTTGTGGATTTCTCATTTGTGGTTTGATAGATATGAATTTTTGAATTAGGGTGTGACAATTTGTGTCACACCAATGATATGCAAATGTATGATTTTTGTTCACATGCTTCCCCTTATCCAAATCACTTGAAATTTTGCATGAATGATCCCTTGTATGTCTAATTGATGTATGAATTTTCTTGGAATTAATCATGCTGTTTTCCATTTAATTGTGAATTTCCTTCCATACTTGGTCATTTGTTGACTTTTTGTGCTATGCCTTGCCAAATCTTTTGTGAAATTCTCAAATCTTATTGTATGATCATGAAATTTCATATGTGATAACTAGACATCTCAAGCTTTGCATTGGTGTAAATTTCATTCATTTCTCTTCTGTTTTCAAATTGATATGATTTTTTGAAGTTGACCCATGCTTGTTGACTTTCACCATGCTTACTTGAATTTGGTTAGACTTCATGAATTTCATTGATTGCCTTCCTCTCATCCAAATGCATTGAAATTTTGCATGTATACCATGTTAGATGTTAGGATTGAGTGTGATTTATTTCATGATTTTTGAAAATGTTTGAGTTGACTTTCGATTGAAGTCTTTGCTGTTGACTTTTGCATGCTTCCTTTGCTATGCTTTGCATTCTTTTGCATATGAAATGACCTTGATGCATGATATAAGTTTGAACCCAATTGTGTTTGCTTCCTACATGATTGAGTTTGACTTTGATTGAACATTGCTTGCTGCCTTGACTTTTTCTTTCATCTTTGACCCTAGGCTAGTCCTAGTGGTCTTCTGAGCTTACAATTGAGCTGTCTGTTTCAGGTTCAGCACCCATGCTTTAAGGATCACTCAAATGTGATTGAATTTGATTGTTTGCCACATGCTAACTCTTGTTTTGTAGGTGACTCATACTTGAGTCTTTGTGCCTTGCACAATTGGTCCCTCTGTGTGACCATTGGTTCATTTTCTTTTGCTTTTGACTGTCGACTTGTTTGCTAATGAGTTTGACTTTTGCAGGTGCTTTAGTTGCTTAAGTTCTTTGAACTTGATTGCTTGCTTTGCTTTTTAGCATTTGCTTTGAGGTATAATTACTCCTTCTTCATGTAGTCTGGAGACCCGGTCTGTTATTTGACCGGGCAAACTGTCTGAAGCCCTCCTTAAGAGGCAATGCCTGTGTTTGTTTAAATTTGTCCCAAGCAGGAAAAGTCCTTCAAGTAAGGCAATTGGTGGAAGGTAGGGATAAGTAATCTATCCCCCACTATTCAGTGTGTCCTCTCTTTGCTCCCAGTACCTGGTTGAAGCAATGAGATAAATACCCAAGATCTAATCGAGTCAATAATGTGGAGAGAGTTCCTGCTTTCTGAACTCCCACACTTTCTTTGATGCTCTCTCTGATGTGAGATTGAAGCAATGAGGCACACCCCTCATCTCCTTTTCATCTGCTTCACCTGAGCCCCTCAATGGCCAGGTTAAGAGCGACCTTTACCCATTACAGTGGACTTTTAAAGTCAAACCCTCTTGTGTGAGCCCCCATTGTTTGGCTATAGAGTGTGCTGTTTGATATTCATTGATTGATTGATTGCTTCATGTGCACTTGTTTGCCTATATGCTATGCATTTATCATCATCATCAATTGCCATTAGTGCATGATCATCTCATTTGCTTTTGTGATGCTATCATTGTTGTTTGCCCATTGAGGACAATTGTAAGTCCATCTCTTTTGGCATTTGCTCCTATGATATGGAAGGATAGAGTGTAAGACCTCATTGGTCACTCATATCTTCTGTTTATCTGTGTGTATGTGAGGATACAGTTATAAGTCCCTGTAAGTTGGCATCTGTTATCCTGTGATCATAATTTGATCTGTTTGGTTTTGTATGTGAGGATACAGTTATAAGTCCCTGTAAGTTGGCATCTGTTATCCTGTGATCATAATTCGATCTGTTTGATGTTGTATGTGAGGTTGCAGTTATAAGTCCCTGTAAGTTGGCATCTGCTTTCCTGTGATCATAGTTCGTTCATCTGTTTGTGTGAGAGGTTGCAATTATAAGTCCCTGTAAGTTGGCATTTGCATTCCTGTGATCATCTTGTTGCTTTTGTTCCTGTATGTGAGGATCCATTGTAAGTCCCAGTGATGTGGCATTGGATTTCCTGTGAGCATACTGTGGAGTTAACCTAAGTCCAGATAGATTGGCAGTTGACTTCCATATTTCCTTTTTGTTCTTTTGAGGAGATCGGTGTAAGTCCATTGAGTGGCATCTGATATCCTGTTCTGTTTTAGGAGACTGGTGTAAATCCATATATTGGTATCCGGTATCCGCTTTTATTTCTTTACCTGTGGAGATCCGTGTAAGTCCATTGAGTGGCTTCTGATATCCCATTTTGTTTTAGGAGATTGGTATAAGACCATTGATTGGCATCCGATATCCGCCTTTGCTTTGTTTGTTTATTATTATTAATTGCTATTCCAAAGGACACACTTGAATCATCTGCTATATGATTTCAAGAAGTGAACCTTCTAAGAAGTTTTACTATCCATCCTTCATCCATTCATCATTCATTACGTCTTAGACTTTTCACACTTTACTTTTCAAACTTGACATAAGTGTTGTGCAAACATCTTCATGTTTTCTAACTAAAAACCTGGACTCAAGTCCTTGACCTTTTTTCAAAACTTCATTTTCATAATACTTATTTGAATTGATCTTAATCATACTTTGGCTCCATTTTCATAATCATAATCAGTTAACTTCATCCACTCAATTGTTTTGGCTTTGTCCATTGTTAATGCTTTCATACATGAGCTATAGGTTTGATTTATCTTAGTGGTTGATGTTAATCTCACCTTCTGTCTTTAGTGATTGAATTGTAAGTCTTCCTTGCCTATTATAGGGTTAACCCCTCTCTGGCCAGTTGAAGCTGTTCTCACATGGTGGACGTTGTTGTTTGTATAAGGTTGAGTTTTCTCCCGTGGATAACGTAAGACCTAGGGTTTGTGTTTAAAATTGAACCTAACCCACTTTTGGAAATCTTTTAGCCGAACTACGGCGTTCTGATCCTTACCTTTGATGGAAGGTACGTAGGCAACGGGTTCATCCGTTCGAACCCAATAATAATAAAATGTATATTCTTTTCTCATCATCCCAATCATGTTTGCACAATCTTTATGTCATAACAAATAATAATTTTTGCATAACAAGTGTGAAAAGGGCTCCCTAGGAGTACCTAGGACGTAGTGGGTGCCTAACACCTTCCCATTGCGTAATTTACCCCTTACCCAGACTCTCTGATCTTTTTATTAGTTTTCTACGTGTAAAACTTCTTAGGCTTTTGTTCGCTTTTTAGCCAGTCCTTTGGATAAATAAAAGTGCGGTGGCGACTCGAAATATTTCAATGTATCTCCTAGCTTATGATTTAATCGATAGATCATATAGCGACGAATACACCGCTACAGAAAAGTGGCGACTCTGCTGGGGATAACCCACCATCATCCCTGGTGGTATTGCCTACTTTTCACCCTTGTTGTGATATATGTTATTATTCTTTATCTGACATATTTTTGTACAATTTGGGATGAATGTATTGATTGTAATGTGTGAATTGCTTGATATGCATTTGCTGTTTGCTTTGGTGATCTGTGAGATGAGTTCTATACCCGAACTCGAGTGCTCTCTAGGATAGGAGAATGGCATAATCTTGTTGACTGGTGTGGAGTAGTCCTTAGCCAGTTGACTTGCGAGTCCATTCACTTGGTGGAGGTCATGTTGAACTAATAATGTCACACAAGTTATTTGTGGTTAGGCATTGTTCTTTCAATCATGTTCCGCAGAAGCCAAGGACCTTAGTTTACCAAACCCATCTTGGCCTATTTTTAGGACCGTAGTGCGGAGGTCGTTCAGATGTCAGTTCTGATACGATTGTTACGCGATACTACACTCATAAGAGTTTCTCTTGAGAATATTCTTGGAATACGAGTATTCGTTCCTCCGATAATATTCGAAAGATGGAACGATGATTATGGGAACCTCTGATAGAACATGTCTGGCAGGTTTAAACCCTAGTACACTCCCTTTGGGTGGTTCTTAACCGAGACCTCATGCTCGTGACTCTCAACAAACCCGTGATTCGTGGTTGAGTCGTTCAAGCATTGTTAATATCAATGGATCCCGGATCAGGTGTAAAACCTAAAATCCATCAAAGCGGCTGGTTGATATTAGGAATGTTTGAACCGGTTCATGTACCGTTAATATCAATGGAACTTGGGTGTCGATAAGGTGAAAACCTAAATCCACCAAAATGGATGATTGATATTAGGGATACATAGAGCTTTCCCACGACCTTTGTTTGGTGTGCTTTGCTTGATCCTTGAGTGTGTTTGTTGCATTCATGCATTCACGCATTCATCCGCATTCATGTCATCAAAAGAGAAAATTTTCAAGGAACTTAAAGGGTTATTTGCAAAATTTTCAGACATGGAAAGACCGAAAAGGCATACAAAGAAGTACAGCTTCAAGCAGCCTGATGTCAAAGAGTTAAGGAATCTGACATCGTATGTATTAGATCCCTTGGGTTTCAAAGCTCGCTATGGGAAGCTTCTGCCGTTGCTGACTACTCAAGTGGATGAGGGATTGATGAGCACTCTTGCTCAGTTCTATGATCCGCTCTATCATTGCTTCTTATTTCCGGACTTCCAGTTGTTGCCGACTTTGGAAGAATACTCTCACCTTATTGGGATTCCTATTCTGGATCAAGTGCCGTTCAGTGGCTTAGAGAGTATTCCATCTGCTCGAGAGATTTCCAGTCTGTTGCACATAGATGAAGATCTGATTAGAGCTAATCTGACTACCAAAGGCGGAATTCAGGGTTTTCCCTCCGAGTTCCTTATTGCTCAAGCCATTTTCTATGGGAAGGCCATGAGTGAGGATGCCTTTGAGGCTCTATTCGTATTGCTTATCTATGGATTGGTGCTGTTTCCCAACTTTGACAAGTTCGTCGACATGAACGCCATTAGGATCTTTTCAGTCCTTAATCCGGTTCCGACCTTGTTGGGTGATGCATATGTCTCCATGCATTTGAGGAATATGAAGAATGGAGGAGTCATTGTCTGCTGTTTACCCCTGCTGTACAAGTGGTTTATTTCGCACTTGCCGCAGACAGTTGCTTTCAAGGAGAACAAGGGATGTCTACGGTGGTCTCAGAGACTCATGTCTCTCACCAATGATGATATCACCTGGTATGATCGCGTGTATGATACCGTCCAGATCATTAATTCTTGTGGTGAATTCCCCAATGTGCCTCTTCTTGGTACATGTGGTGGGATTACCTACAACCCTACGCTTGCACGTCGTCAGCTTGGGTTCCCCCTAAAGGATAAACCCCATAACATTCTGTTAGAAGGTGTATTCTTTCAGGAGGGTAAAGATCCCCAAGGCCTGAAAGCCAGATTTGTCCGCGCTTGGCGCAATATTCGCATAAAGAGTAGGAATGAATTGGGTCCAAAGAACTGCATTGCTTTGGAGCCATACACCTCTTGGGTCAGACAGAGGGCTGCTACCTACCTGATGCCATATGATCATCCGAGACCTACACTGTTGGATGTGGCTGGGCCTTCAACCCTCCCTACCCAACGTGTAGAGGAGTTGAGAGAAGAAGACCTTTCGCGTGCCTGGATCCGCGAGAGAGAGGAATTGCTGCAGCAGCTCAAGGAGAAGGATGATATGATTGAATTTCTCGAGCACCGAGTGATCGATGATCCGAACGACACTTGGACTTCTCTGCTTCCTCAGTCTTCCAAATTCTGGAAAAGGAAGTATGATCAACTTGCAAAGGAGAAAGCTGATATGGAGGCTGCCTATGAGAGAGAGATCAAGAAGTTGTACACTTCTCGTCTTCCAGCATCCCGAGCCAATAGGGATCCATAGGATGTTATTTACCTTTTCTCTTTGTAATATTTAAAAGAATGCTGTACTTCTTTGTCTTAATATTTTGAATGAAATATTTTCCATGAACAATTAAAATGTTTAATATTCAAAATATTGCAAGCAACGCCCTGAGGGTTCCTTGAAAATCAAAGCATTTGCACAAAGCATTTCATGCATCATTCCTGCATAAACAGGTACCTTTTTCTGGTCTTCTGGTTCTAACCATCTGCTCTTCATTTATTTTGAAGACAAGCTGACTCACCGGTATTATACAAGGGTCAACTCTGCAAGGATCATGGAGCAGTTGGAACAAGAGAACCAGAGTCTGAGAGATGAAGTCGCCAGACTTGGCGCTCTGATGGAACAACTTCTGGCCGCCCAGAATCAGCCTGCTCCTCAACAACCAGCAACTCCCGTTCAGCGGACGGTTATTTCAGAGATAGCTACTACATCGGTGCCTGTTAGTGCCCAGCAGCCAAATGCCATGCCTCCCGGTTTTCCTTGGGGGATGCCTCCCGGCTTTATGCCTGATCTGCCAGCTCCAACATTTGCTCAAATGCCGGCATCTAGCCCGGTCCCTATACCAGTACCTCCTGTTGTGCATACCATGCCTAGGGTAGACGACACCATTTATCACTCTGAAGCGTCTGAGGGCTCAGATGTACATGAGAAAATGGATGCGATGAACGACCAATTCCTCGAGCTGAGGAAGGAATTGAGAACTCTTAGAGGCAAAGATCTCTTCGGCAAGTCAGCAGCCGAACTTTGTCTAGTTCCCGGTGTGAAAATACCAGTCAAATTCAAAGTCCCAGACTTTGAGAAGTATAAAGGGAACACTTGTCCTTTGGCACACTTGGTCATGTATGCCAGAAAGATGTCCACGCAAACAGACAACGATCAACTCTTGATCCACTATTTCCAAGACAGTTTGTCTGGTGCTGCTCTCCGTTGGTACATGAGCCTAGACAGCGTCAACATCCGCTCTTTCAATGATCTTGGCGAAGCTTTCGTCAAGCAATATAAATACAATGTTGACATGGCGCCTGACAGAGATCAACTCAGGTCTATGTCACAAAAGGACAAGGAATCGTTCAAGGAGTACGCCCAGAGATGGCGTGAGCTGGCAGCTCAAATCACTCCACCATTAGAAGAGAAAGAGATGACCAAGATTTTTCTGAAGACTCTTGGGTCATTCTATTATGAGAGAATGGTGGCTAGCGCTCCCTCTGATTTCACCGAGATGGTGAACATGGGGATGCGTCTTGAAGAAGGCGTCCGCGAAGGACGACTAGCTAAAGATGATGGTTCTTCCTCTAAACGGTATGGAGCGTTTAAGAGGAAAGAAGGTGAAGCGCATGCTGTGCAGTCTCAGCCCAAGCATAGAAGACCCTCTGTTCAGAGGAAGCCTGCACATCATTCCAGACATCAGCATCAGGTGGCCAGTGTGGCACCTGTATTCAAGGATAATGCTCAACAGTATCAGCATCAGCAGCAATATCCACAACCGCAATACCAGCAACAGCAGCGTCCACAGCAACAGGCTTACCAGCCTCGTGGAAGTACAACCAACCAAGCGAATGTGAACTATGATAGGAAGAAGGTCAGCTTCGACCCGATTCCGATGACATATACAGAGCTTTATCCCTCCTTGTTGGAGAGGAAGTTGGTTTCACCCAGGGATCCTCCTGCAATTCCTGCAAACCCGCAATGGTGGTACAAGCCAGACCAGCATTGTGTCTACCATTCCGGTGCTCCGGGCCACAATGTAGAGAACTGTTTCCCGCTGAAGAGTAAGGTTCAAGACCTCATGAGAAGCGGAATTCTGAGTTTTGAAGACTCCAACCCAAAATGTTACCAGGAACCCATTGCCTTCGCATGGGAAGTCTGTCAATATGATCCAGGAAGACCTTGGGAAGTACAAGGTGAAGTATGTCAGCCATATCCGACAGTCGTTGGTTTATTTACATAAAATGCTGTGCCAGCACAGCTATTTGGAGCATAACCACGATAAGTGCCGTGTCTGTTCTGTTAATCGCTTGGGTTGTGACCAAGTCCGCCGCGAATTGCAAATGTTGTTGAATGAAGGTACCATTGAGATTCTCCAGAATCGCAATGTGGATGTTGTTGAGCCCGAAGTGAGTGTTATCTCCCCGGTGTTCAAGCTTCCAGAGCCCGTTGTTATTCGGTACAATAGCAACAAGCCTAAGGCTTCACCTGCTTTGATCATCAAACCAGCTGGCCCTGTGCCGTATTCATCTGATAAAGCCGTACCGTTCCGGTACAATCATGTGGCTGTCCAGGATGGAGTTGAAGTGCCTCTGCCGTCTACTTCTGTAACCACTATTGCTGATGTTAGTGGATTGACCCGCAGTGGTCGTGTCTTTTCTGCGCCTGCTAAGGCTGTTGCTTCTGAATCTGTTGAGCGTCCTGTGGGGACTGCTGTGAATGTTCAGAATCCGGCACTTGATGTTGCCAAACCCTCCTCGTCTGTACAAAAGACTCCTGTTTCTTCAGATGGCCCGAGTGGCATTGTTGATGAAGAATCTGATGAGATGCTGAGGCTCATCAGAAAGAGTGAGTACAATATTGTAGACCAGCTTCTACACACGCCCTCCAAGATTTCTATCCTTTCTCTATTGCTGAATTCAGAGCCTCATAGGGAGTCTCTGCAGAAAGTCTTGGACCTGGCGTATGTCGATCACGACGTCACCTTGGAACAATTTGATAGCATTGTTGCAAACATTACCGCTTGCAACACTCTGAGCTTTTGTGACGCTGATCTCCCTGAGGAGGGAAGAGACCACAACATGGCTTTACATATCTCCATGAATTGCAAATCTGATGCAATGTCCAATGTGTTGGTGGACACTGGATCATCTCTTAATGTATTGCCAAAATCCACACTCTCACGATTGTCGTATCAAGGTCCTCCTATGAGGCAGAGTGGGGTTGTTGTTAAAGCTTTTGATGGGTCGCGCAAGACCGTGATTGGGGAAGTCGATCTCCCAATCAAGATTGGACCAAGTGATTTTCAGATCACTTTTCAAGTAATGGATATTCACCCATCATACAGCTGTCTCTTGGGCAGACCATGGATTCACGAGGCTGGCGCTGTGACATCCACCCTACACCAAAAGCTGAAGTTTGTGAAAAACAAGAAATTAGTTGTAGTAGGGGGAGAAAAGGCTCTCCTGGTCAGTAACTTGTCTTCTTTCTCGTACATTGACGCAGAGGATGAAGTTGGAACTCAGTTTCAAGCTTTATCTATTGATAAACCAATCGAGAAGAAGTCTCCTTCATTCACTTCCTACCGTGATGCTAAGCTGGCCATTGAATGTGGTGCAGTCGCTGGATTAGGGAAAGTGCTTGAACTTGAAGATAATCGATCCCGGGCTGGCATTGGCTATGGTTCTGGGGCATGCAATGAGCAAGGTCTGTTCACCAGTGGAGGATTCATCCATGCTGATCAACCTGCAGAAGAGGAAGCTGCTGCTATCATTGAAGAAGAAGATGCAGAAGATTTGAACAATTTTGTTATTCCTGGTGGTGTCTGCCACAATTGGGTCGCTGTGGATGTTCCTACAGTTATCCATAGATCAGAGTAATTGTTCATTTTGTTTAAAACCCTTCTCCCATGCCAAAAGGAGAAGTGATGACATTGTTGGCAAAGCATATATACAATGATATTTTCATTCAATTTTTGCATTGTTAAACATTTGTTTTTCCTTTGTTTTCACTTTTTGCTTTTCTTTATGAAATCAGTGATCACAAAAAAACCATAAAAACAAAAATAAAAGCTGTAAAAGCAACATTTTCTCATCTGCATAATGATTTGCTTGTTTAATTGCTGAAGTTTTTCTCTTAACCAAAATCATTATGCAGGTTGATCCTAAAACCCATTGAACATAATGATCCAACGCCATCTCCCAATTTTGAATTCCCTGTATTTGAGGCAGAGGAAGATGACGTTGAAGAGATCCCTGATGAGATCACCCGTCTCCTTGAGCACGAAGAGAAGATCATTCAGCCGCATCTCGAAGACTTGGAAACAGTCAACTTGGGATCTGAAGATTGTGAGCGCCTGGTGAAGATTGGGGCACTTCTTGAAGAGTCTGTTAAGGAAGATTTGATCAGCTTGCTACGAGAATATTCAGATATCTTTGCTTGGTCCTATGAAGACATGCCGGGTTTAGATACAGATATTGTGCAACATTTCCTGCCTTTGAAGCCTGAGTGCGTGCCTGTGAAGCAGAAGCTCAGAAGAACTCATCCAGATATGGCAGTGAAGATCAAAGAGGAAGTTCAGAAGCAAATTGATGCGGGGTTTCTGGTGACTTCGACATATCCTCAATGGGTGGCCAATATTGTGCCTGTTCCTAAGAAGGACGGAAAAGTCCGTATGTGCGTTGACTACAGAGATTTGAATAAAGCTAGTCCAAAAGATGATTTTCCTCTACCACACATTGACATGTTGGTAGACAATACAGCTAAATTCAAAGTCTTTTCCTTTATGGACGGATTTTCCGGATATAATCAAATCAAGATGGCACCAGAGGATATGGAGAAGACAACATTCATCACACCTTGGGGAACATTCTGTTATCGAGTGATGCCCTTCGGTTTGAAGAACGCCGGAGCCACGTATCAACGAGCTATGACTACCTTGTTTCATGATATGATGCACAAGGAGATAGAAGTCTATGTTGATGATATGATTGCTAAGTCCCGAACGGAAGTTGAGCATATTGAGCATTTGTTGAAGCTTTTTCAGCGTTTGAGGAAGTTCCAGCTTCGTCTGAATCCGAACAAATGTACTTTTGGAGTCCGTTCCGGAAAGTTGTTGGGTTTTGTGGTAAGTGAAAGAGGTATTGAGGTTGATCCTGCAAAGGTCAAAGCAATACAAGAGATGCCCGCACCCAAAACTGAGAAGCAAGTCCGAGGTTTTCTTGGCCGCTTGAACTACATTTCCAGATTTATATCCCACATGACTGCCACATGTGCGCCGATATTCAAGCTCCTCCGGAAAGATCAGTCTCATGATTGGACCGAGGATTGCCAGAAAGCTTTCGACAGTATCAAAGATTATCTGTCTGAACCTCCGATTTTGTCTCCGCCAGTAGAAGGAAGACCTCTGATTATGTACTTAACAGTTCTTGAAGACTCGATGGGTTGTGTACTCGGTCAACAAGATGAATCAGGGAAGAAGGAGTTTGCTATCTACTACCTCAGTAAGAAGTTTACTGATTGTGAGTCTCGATACTCTATGCTTGAGAAGACGTGCTGTGCTTTAGCTTGGGCAGCTAAGCGTTTGCGCCAGTACATGATAAATCATACAACTTGGTTGATATCCAGAATGGATCCAATTAAGTATATCTTCGAGAAGCCTGCTTTAACTGGGAGGATTGCCCGTTGGCAGATGCTGTTGTCTGAGTATGATATCGAGTATCGAGCTCAGAAAGCTATCAAAGGTAGTATCTTGGCTGACCACCTAGCGCACCAGCCAATTGAAGATCATCAGTCTGTTCAGTATGACTTCCCTGACGAGGAAATTCTGTATTTGAAGATGAAAGATTGCGATGAGCCTACACTTGATGAAGGTCCAGAACCTGGTTCCAGATGGACGATGGTGTTTGATGGCGCTGTTAATCAATATGGAAATGGAATTGGGGCAGTAATTGTTAATCCCCAGGGATCGCACATTCCATTTACAGCAAGGCTAACTTTCAAATGCACGAATAACATGGCAGAGTATGAAGCCTGTATTATGGGACTTGAAGAATGCATTGACTTAAGAATCAAGTATCTTGATGTCTATGGTGACTCAGCTTTGGTTGTCAATCAGATCAAAGGTGAATGGGAGACAAATCAACCAGGTCTCATCCCATACAGAGATTATGCAAGGAGAATTTCAACTTTCTTCACAGAAGTTGAATTTTATCATATTCCTCGAGAGGATAATCGGATGGCAGATGCCCTTGCTACGCTTGCTTCCATGATAGTAGTCAGATGGTGGAATGATGTCCCCAATATTACTGTGATGCGCTTGGACAGACCCGCTCACATATTTGCAATTGAAGAAGTGAAAGATGACAAGCCTTGGTATTTTGATATCAAGAATTTCCTCCAGAACCAGGTCTACCCGCCTGGGGCATCTGTGAAAGATAGGAAAACTTTGAGAAGGTTGTCAGGCAGTTTCTACCTCAGTGGTGAAGTGCTGTACAAGAGAAATTTTGATATGGTTTTGCTCAGATGCGTGGATAGACACGAAGCAAACCTATTGATGACTGAGGTCCATGAGGGTTCATTTGGTACTCATTCCAATGGACATGCCATGGCTAAGAAGATGTTGAGAGCAGGCTACTATTGGCTGACAATGGAGTCTGACTGTTGCAAGTATGTGAAGAAATGTCACAAGTGTCAAATTTATGCGGATAAGATTCATATTCCTCCGACACTCCTGAATGTGA
This sequence comes from Lathyrus oleraceus, assembly GCF_024323335.1. NCBI lineage: Eukaryota > Viridiplantae > Streptophyta > Magnoliopsida > Fabales > Fabaceae > Lathyrus > Lathyrus oleraceus. The sequence continues at coordinate 280,454,282 of NC_066583.1, read as the reverse complement.
TTTCATCACCATGGCCTTTCTCTATGTGGGGAATCGACATGATCGGTATGATTGAGCCGAAAGCGTCCAATGGACATCGGTTTATTCTCGTAGCAATTGATTACTTCACCAAATGGGTTGAAGCCGCTTCGTACGCGAATGTAACCAGGCAGGTGGTTGTGAAGTTTATCAAGAATCAGTTGATTTGCCGTTATGGTGTGCCAGAGAGGATCATTACTGATAATGGATCCAATCTGAATAACAAGATGATGGATGAGTTGTGCGCTGAATTCAAGATTGCACACCATAATTCCTCTCCTTACAGACCTAAGATGAATGGGGCTGTTGAAGCTGCTAACAAGAATATCAAGAGAATTATCCAGAAGATGACTGTCACGTACAAAGATTGGCATGAGATGCTGCCATTTGCTTTGCATGGATACCGTACGTCTGTACGCACTTCAACAGGGGCAACCCCTTTCTCTCTTGTTTATGGCATGGAAGCCGTTCTCCCAGTAGAGGTGGAGATCCCATCAATGCGAGTCTTGATGGAAGCCAAGTTGACTGATGCTGAATGGATTCAGAGTCGTTATGACCAACTGAATTTGATTGAAGAGAAGAGATTAACTGCCATGTGCCATGGTCAGTTATATCAGCAGAGAATGAAGAAAGCATTCGACAAAAAGGTCAAGCCTCGTGTGTTCCGAGAAGGTGACCTTGTGCTCAAGAAAGTTTTGTCTTTCGCGCCCGATTCCAGGGGCAAGTGGACTCCAAACTACGAGGGTCCATATGTTGTTAAGAGAGCCTTTTCAGGCGGAGCTTTGATGCTTACAACAATGGATGGGGAGGATTTCACTCGTCCTGTGAATTCAGATGCAGTTAAGAGATACTTTGCCTAATAAAAAAAAGTATATGCAAATGAAAAAAAATGAAATAAAAAAAAACAGAATAGCTCGCTAAGTTGAAAACCCGAAAGGGCGGCTTAGGCAAAAATGAGCGTCTCGGTGGAGAACCCGCAAGGGTAATTCAGGCAAAAATTAGAGACTTGAAAAAAGAGATATATTTGCATCCCGCTAGATTGAGTACCTCACTCTGGGGCAATCTAGGCAAAAATTAGGGATTTTGGCAAGTAACTGCATCCTGACAAGACTTTCTGTTTCACAGTCGTCATTCCGTCAGAAGATTCTCGATTCGTCGTCAACTGAAGCTTCGGATACATCGAGATTCAAATTGGTGGAGAAAGGATCATTATGTTCAATGTAGCCCTCTTCCAATATATATCACTGATTTCAAATTTGTACAGATCTATGGAGTCTTGCCATTTGCAGACTACCATTCTATCAAATCAATTTGAGCTTTTTATCCAATTTATTTGCACTCTTGTTTGTTTCAATTCAACAAATGTTTTGCATGTTTTAAATTGATAAAATGTCATTGTTTTAAACAAACCAATTTTTCAAAATTTTTGTTTTAAACAAAGTGAACATTCACAAGATTGAAAGGATACTCAAGAATATCTCAGTGCTCTCCCGAGGGTGGCATGATTCCCAACAGGTAAGACATTGGTTCGTATTCCTGGTTTGGTGGTCTCTTCTTTCTCCAGATCTTTGTTGAGGCTGTTCCTCAAACAGAGTTGTTGTTGGGGTTGTTCCCCAGTACAGTCGCAAGTGATGTGTTGTTGAAGACTTCGTTCTCTCCAGCAGCAGGCTTTCCCCCAGCATGGGTGTTTTCTTGTGAAGTTTCGGTGGTTGATGGTTTGTCATCCTGGTGCCCCGTCACTTTCTCCAGTGGGTCGACATACCCCAGATTTTATTTGTCTCCTCAGCGCAGTCATGAGTATAGCTGATTGATTGATACTCCCCTCGGAGTCGCGAGTAGAGCTGTTATTAATATCCCCACCAGGGTTGCAAGTGGAGTTGTTACCGCTTTTCCCCGTGCAGTGTGCCAGTAGGATTTGTCTGTTTCCTCAGCACGTTTGTTTTCTTTTGAAGACTTGGTAAGTCAGTGGTTTGATACCCGGTACTTTACCTTTTCCCCGGCGAAGTCGTCTGCGGAATTGTTGCTATCTCTCCATCAGAGTGCTTATGTCTCTCCAGCAGAGCAGGATTTATTTTCCTGAGCGGTTTTGATTTGGGTTGACATCCCAGTATTGCAACCATCTTTTCCTCAGCTTAGTCTGCAGTTGTTTGTTGTGGCAGTTTCGCCTGTTGATTGCTCCTTCAATCCCCGTACGTTCGGATGATGGCTTTTGCCTCCAGTGAACGGATTTGATTTCCTGACTGTTTGTAATCCCCGTTAGAGTGGTTTATTGCAGAATCTATCTGTTTGATCTGTCCTCCCTCAGTGGGTTGTTCCCCAAGAGAGTAGCCGACATTTTTCCCCAATAGAGTTGCTTATGCAGTAAGATTCTATCTGGATGTTATCATTCTCCCTCAGTGGGTTGTCCCCCGGCGGAGTTGTGTGGAGTTGCTTCTACAGCAGTTCGTGTTCATGCACTTTTTTTGTTTCTCAGTTAACACTGGGATCCCCTGCAAATATACTTTGGGACCTCTCTTGTTCCCTTACAGATTCGTCTTGGTGGCTGTCTTGCCCGTTGTGACTTTCTGTACCCTGATTGGATTGTTTCCTGATATTTCTGATCCGCTGCTTCTTCAGCAGTACCCGCAGATCTTTGCTTTACAGCATGTAGATCTCCGCAGATTGGCTCTCCAGCTGGTTTTTCCCCTGGAGGTATAATACCGGATGTTTGTTCCTGAACCTGTTTGTGTTAGAATTGTCTGTTTTGTCAGCATTCATCAAACATAAATCACGCATATTCATGCATATTCATAAACATTCAGATATTCATGTTGCATTTCTTGCCATATATCTTTTGTTTGTCGTGTCCCCTGCTATAGTGATATAGATCTCTTTACAGATCTCCCCAAGCAGATGTCGGGTGTTTAAAATCTCTCCATATAGAGTCAACCCCATAAGCAGAAAATGTTGTCTTTCCTTCTGCAGTTCCCCACTGAGATTATCCTCGTGGATGACGGTTTCTTCCGTTTCCTCCCAACACATATATTGGGATGGATTTTCCTATTTGAGTTATATCCTCATTAGGACGTGTCTTTATTTAGTCTGTCTTTTCGGATTATTCCCGGATTGGCTATTTGTCAAATATCTTGTACTTCCCAGTGGGTTGTGCCCCAGCGGAATGTTTTTTGGGCCTCTACCCAGTAACCGGTAGTTGTAAGTCCTATCTTTTCCTGGCTTTCTTAACAGAATTTGTGGTTATACACCCTTCATTCTCCGGCCAGAGTTTTTGATTTTCTACCTCATACCCGGTAGTTGTAAATCCTATTTTCCTGCTCTTCAGCAGTTTGTGGTTTTTTATAAACCCTATTTTGGTTTCCCGTGCGGATTTGTGATTTGTTCTATCCCCACGTGGAGTTGTTGGTCTTCTACCCTGTATTCGGTAGATGTAAACCCTAAATTTTGTGGTTATCTTCATCTAGTCTTTGATGTTGATTTTCCTTTGCTTGTATAAGTTGCTCAGATTAGCACTTATATCCTCAGCAAGTCTTTTGTGGATAATTGCCGTATGCTAGCAATTTTATCCCCAATGGGTCTTTTCACCGTATGCTCGTGATTTGTTCCCTGGATCATTGATTCTTTATCAATGCCTCCCCAGCTAGTCCCTGTCGATAATTGCCGGATGCTTGCAACTTATCCTCAGCAGATCGCCTTTCATTTACCCTTTTGTTGGTAATGTCTGTTGCTCCTTTTGATTGTTTGTCATTATATACCTAATTTGGTATCCCGATGCCTTTCTGTTCGGTTGATTTATCCTTTGTTGACCCAGTAACCGGTTGTGGATAGTCTTCCATGCGAGTATATTATTCACGGTCTGCCGGTAATGAATAGTATATCTCATGCACTCGTCAGCCGAAGCCTTTTGTGTTTCCCCAGTCGAGTAAGATTCGTTATTTCCTTTTGTGGAGTCGAATATTTTCTTGTTGTTGGATAATTGCCGGATGCTTGCAATTTATCCTTTGAGTTGTCTTTCGTTTACCCGTATGCTTGGTATCGATTGTCTCTCTCTTTTTGGTTAGTCACCTATTATATACCCAGTAACCGGTATCTCTGGTGTCTTTTCCTTTCGAGTGTATTATTCACGGTCTGCCGGTAATGAATAATATATCTCATGCGCTCTTTAGTTGGAATCCTTTATTGATTTTCCTCAACTGAGCAAGATTCGTATTCTTTGTAGAATCGAATGTCCATCCTTTAACCAGTTTGTGTTTCGGATGATGAGTGTTTTGGAAGTGAAAACCAATTCACGTCTTCGGATTTTATCCTTTAAACAACCCAGTAACCGGTTCAGGATAATTTTCCTTTCGAGTATGTTATTCACGGTCTGCCGGTAATGAATAATATGTCTCATCTGAGTATTCTATCCACGTTCTGACGGTAATGGATATTATATCTCGTGCGCTCTTGAGTCAATCTTTTGATTGTTTTCCCCGCAGAGTAAGATTCATTTTCCTTGTGGAATTGAATGTCCATCCTTAAACAAGTTTGCTTTTCTAGCTCTCTTCAGGATGATGAGTGTTTTGGAAGTGGAATCCAATTCACGCTTTGGTCGGTCACCTATTATATACCCAGTAACCGGTATCCTTGGTGTTCCCTCCTTTCTGCTCCCTATTATGACCTCGGTCCCCCTGTGGAGTCAGATTTTCCCGAGTTCGTTACCCGCATGCTCGGTGACATCTCATTTTGTTTGTTACTTCCCCGGTGGAACTTTTTGTTGCTTCTCCTCAGGAGTCAGCTTGTGTCTCTCCAATAGATTTATTTTCCTTTGGAATCCTTTTTCCCAGTGTGAGTCCTTCACTCCCCAGTGAGTTCTCCTGTCTGTTTTCTATTCTCCTAATCAGAGTCGTGTTTTGTTCTCGTTATGTCAGTTTTATTTTCCCCAGTTTAGAGTCGTGTATTGTTCACACATTTCTTTTTCTTTTATTATCCCCATAGAGTCTTGTTAGAGTCTCTGTTCCTGGTGAGTGTATTACTCCGATGGATCGTCTTTTCTTCTGTGTGAATCATATTCCCCACAGAATTTGTGTCTTTTGCATCCATACATTTGCATCATGAGGTCTCTTAGGGACCAAAATTTGTCTCATTACTGTTATTTAAGTCCATTCTACCGCGTCGAGATGAAGATTTCTAAACTTCACTTCTCCGGCTAGAATGACCTTAAATAGGGGCATCTGTAAGACCCCAATTTTGGGCCCTAAGATCCCTCATGGCCCATATCATTCATATCATAACCTCAAGGATCATTGCATGCCTTTGCTTCCCTCCTAGTGGATAGATTTGCCTTGTGGGTTTGTTTTTTGATCACCAAGCATACTTTGCATTTGTATATCTTTGCTTTCATATGTTTATCATTCAAAAAGTACAAAAATATTGTCAGTCTAACCTTGTTGCTTGCAGTGGAAGCAATCATCAGCAATTAGGTCAAAGACAGTCATTGATCAGTCAAAGCAATGGATGATGGCCATTCTTGTAGAATTTGGGCATCATGGTCAATAATCAAAGATTCATGCATCTTGTGACATCATTTGAAATCAATTTCTCAAGGAATTAGGGTTTGGAATTCATCAGAAGAGGTTCAATCATTCAAAACCCTAGAAAAAGTCAACAGACAGTCAAACTTGGTCAACTGTGGATTTAATCAAGATTTGATGGATGGAATTGATTTGAAGGAGTTCATTCATGCTTGTATAAGTCTCATATATCATGTTCAACCTCATCATGGAAGAAAATCAAGTCAATCAGAAAATTTTCCAGAAATAGAAAGTGGACCTGTAATTTCAACTGCCAAAAATGGAAACTTCTTGATCTTAAACTAACATCATGATACAAGCTTCAAATGAATTTTTGCCCAACATGAAAGTTGAAGATCTTGTCTTCCCATTTTCAAAAAGTCCAAGAACATCAAAATCCCATGTGTGGTTGTCAAGATATGATCAAATCATTTTCACCAAATTTTGAACTTCAACAAGCCATAACTCTCAAACCATAAGGCCAAATTTGGTGGGGTTTTTTCCTACACATCACATTTTTCATCCTCTTTCCAAAAATATAAATTTCATGGCCTAAAACCTTGCCAATCAAAATGGCATTTTTGGACCTATTCCTTTAAAAATCAAAGTTTGACTCACAGTTGACTTTTTGATTTGTGCATTTTTTCTCACTTTGGCCAATTGGGGAAGGTTTAAAATCATATTTGAAATTTGCTCAAAGTCCTAAACCATCATCATACTACCATTTTCCCATCATCTTGAATCAAAATGCAAAATGGACAAAATTGGCAATTGGTTTTCATTTGAACAAAATCAGTACAGCAGTACATGTACCACAAAAACAGCAAACATACAGTCTGCTAGCAGCCTGTCTTGAGGCCCAAAAACGTGCAAGGTACACCCTCCATGTTCCACATTCTTCCACTTAGCAAAAATGCAAATGAATGCATTAACACTAAACCAATTTATAACATGGATTAAGGACCTAAAACAGATCACATATAAGCTTCATTCTGTCAAATCCAACCCTAGTTTGGCAGCCTCCACGAGAGAAAATCATCATCCTCTCACTTTTGCATTTTTTTGCATATAGTGCATTTTCTGCCAAAACACAAAGAACCTTAAAACAACCTTTATTGCTTCTTCATCTAGACAGCATTTGAGAGTCAGTGGAATCATTAAATCCCAGCTGTTACTCCATTTCCAAGCTCTGTTTTACCAAGACACAACAATGGCAAATCGAGCTATGAATGATTCCAAGCTTGGCTGAGCTCACCTACCTCAAGGATTCATCACTTCTAACCATTATCCTCATCTACATCGGGCTATATCCTCCAAACAACCACTGTTTTCATTCTCCTCAAAAACAAGTAAGTTTCTCGACCTTCTTTTTCTCCAAACCATGGTGTATTTCTGGTAGAGCATATATCATTTAATCCATTGCAACTTACCTCATGCTAATTGGCTGTTTGTGCTGTGAGAAAAGTGAATTTTATGGTTTATGCTCAAATAAGTTTTAGCTCGATTCACCCTATCCATGTTGAGTTAATGAAAATAGACATTATATTCTTGTTGTTGGATGCTTGATGATGCTTTTAACATGCCTGGTTTCATTTTCTGGGCATGTTGACTCTGATTGATTTTACATGATGATGAATGCTGCTGTTTTTTGCTATTTTTAGTTTGCCAGGAAATCCTCATGAAATAGGTTGTGTGTGTTAGTGTCATGATGCTACATAAGTGCTAATGCTATGTCATTTATGTGTTGTTGCTCAAAACTTGTTTGGTTTGATGGTGATGAAACATGAACTTGATGTTTTGCTTGCTAAAACCTGCTGCAGCTTTGAATCTCATAGGCCTGCTCAGAAAATCCATTGCATTGTGTTTGTTGTGTTGGGTGTTGGTTGTTCAACGTTGCATGATATTTGCATGAACCTACTGTGCTATGCTGTTTTGTTTTGCTGTTGATTGATGCTACTGCATCATGACAGTACCTCCTTGCCATGACTAGTTGTTTCTGTTGGGTTCCAAGTGATTACTTGATGGTGATGAACACAGGCTGTCCATGATTAAAACCTTGCCCTGCCCAGAATTTCCACTTGTTGTGTTTGGTTTGTTGTGGTTTAATGCTGCTTGCTTGATGTTTATTTTTTTAATGAGTTCATAATGATGGAAGTTGCTATTGACTGCATGCTAAATCCATGCTGATGTATGTTTATGCTAGGTCATTTTGATGTCAGTATTGCATGAGTATTGAGGCTGGTTAGGTTCATTTTGTTCATGGTTGATAAATGTTGCTGAATGATTTTGCCATACCATTGCTATGCTGTTGTCTGTTTTGTTTGGATGCTAATGAACACATCATACCATGCTGCTAAAATTCTGATGCAATTTTGAAACATGAATGTTGTTGCTACTGTTAGGATGATGTTGTTTTGCTGTTATGCTATTAACCACATTGCAAATTGATGATGGATATATGAGATACCATGCTTATTGTCCATGCTGTTGTGTGCTGATGGAGATGTTTAATGAACACATTATGCTATTGCCATTCTGCTGCTATTGTTTGTTGTGATTGGATGAACCACCACCACTTGCTATGCCATATGCCTTGCTGCTCATTTTGTCAATTAATGATGAGTTTCCAATGACAATGTGTTTGCTTTTGTGATTGTTTAGATGAGCTAGGTTTGTTTATGTTGATGTATGAACTGCCGTACCAATGCCATATTGATATGGGATTTTTGCTGGAAGCTTGTTTCATAATTGATGCTACTAAGACCATATTGCTTGCTTGATTTTGTTTGTTGGTTAATGATGTCATGATGTTGGTTATGGTTGGTGCTTGAATGCTGAAACCATGCTGTTACTGCCCTGCTGCAAATTCGAAAACATGTTTTTTGCTGTTGTTCATTTTGTTTGGATGTTGATGAACACCTTATACCATGCTGTCAATACCATGCTGTTACATGTTTGTTGTGTTGGGTCGCATATGTTAGGTGATGGTTGAATGTTGCATGATGTTTCTGTCTTGCCACTGCCCAGAATTTTGATGCATCGGTTGTTGCCATGTTGCAAATGTTGCATGAACTTATTACTTTCCATGCTGTTTTGGTGTTGTTGATTGGTTCTTGTTTTGATTGATTGATGCATGAACATTGAATGCATATGGTTGCTTCCATCCCCTAATGCTGCATGAGATTTCCTGAATTTGAACTACAATTGGCTGTTGTTGTTTGTTGTTCATGCTGTTAAAACTTGTCCAAAATTTATGAACATGCTGGTTTGTGTTCGTTTAGATGCTGTATGAACCGTCCTATTGCCATGCTGCTCGTTTGGGCTTGTTGAAAGTCTGTTTGCTGTTTGCCAAAACCCTAAAATGCATGTGAACCTAGAATCTTGAAGCCATTGGTTGTTGTTGCAATTGTTACTGTTCCATTGGATTGGGACCAATGGAAACATTTCCTGGGCGCGCTCAAAACGCTGCCGTTTTACTAAATGAGGCAAATATTACACAAATACCATCATTGACTCTCATGTTGACCAATTGCCATACCATCTTGTTCATGTTTGCATCATTATTTCATCCAACTTCACAAATTTATTTCTCATTTCAATTTTCATCAAAAAATTATGAAATTTTTTCCTCATGATCATGAATGTGTCCTTCATTTAATTGTGATTTTTAATGAATTTTTCCATTGGCTGGATTTTTTTATGATAATTATTTTCTTCACATGTATGCCTAAATGATACATTGTGCCATTTCAATTGTGAAATTGTCATATTGCATCCATTGCCTTTGAAAATTTTTGTGGTAGAACTAGACACATTGACCTTCATTTCCATATAAAGTTTGTGGATTTCTCATTTGTGGTTTGATAGATATGAATTTTTGAATTAGGGTGTGACAATTTGTGTCACACCAATGATATGCAAATGTATGATTTTTGTTCACATGCTTCCCCTTATCCAAATCACTTGAAATTTTGCATGAATGATCCCTTGTATGTCTAATTGATGTATGAATTTTCTTGGAATTAATCATGCTGTTTTCCATTTAATTGTGAATTTCCTTCCATACTTGGTCATTTGTTGACTTTTTGTGCTATGCCTTGCCAAATCTTTTGTGAAATTCTCAAATCTTATTGTATGATCATGAAATTTCATATGTGATAACTAGACATCTCAAGCTTTGCATTGGTGTAAATTTCATTCATTTCTCTTCTGTTTTCAAATTGATATGATTTTTTGAAGTTGACCCATGCTTGTTGACTTTCACCATGCTTACTTGAATTTGGTTAGACTTCATGAATTTCATTGATTGCCTTCCTCTCATCCAAATGCATTGAAATTTTGCATGTATACCATGTTAGATGTTAGGATTGAGTGTGATTTATTTCATGATTTTTGAAAATGTTTGAGTTGACTTTCGATTGAAGTCTTTGCTGTTGACTTTTGCATGCTTCCTTTGCTATGCTTTGCATTCTTTTGCATATGAAATGACCTTGATGCATGATATAAGTTTGAACCCAATTGTGTTTGCTTCCTACATGATTGAGTTTGACTTTGATTGAACATTGCTTGCTGCCTTGACTTTTTCTTTCATCTTTGACCCTAGGCTAGTCCTAGTGGTCTTCTGAGCTTACAATTGAGCTGTCTGTTTCAGGTTCAGCACCCATGCTTTAAGGATCACTCAAATGTGATTGAATTTGATTGTTTGCCACATGCTAACTCTTGTTTTGTAGGTGACTCATACTTGAGTCTTTGTGCCTTGCACAATTGGTCCCTCTGTGTGACCATTGGTTCATTTTCTTTTGCTTTTGACTGTCGACTTGTTTGCTAATGAGTTTGACTTTTGCAGGTGCTTTAGTTGCTTAAGTTCTTTGAACTTGATTGCTTGCTTTGCTTTTTAGCATTTGCTTTGAGGTATAATTACTCCTTCTTCATGTAGTCTGGAGACCCGGTCTGTTATTTGACCGGGCAAACTGTCTGAAGCCCTCCTTAAGAGGCAATGCCTGTGTTTGTTTAAATTTGTCCCAAGCAGGAAAAGTCCTTCAAGTAAGGCAATTGGTGGAAGGTAGGGATAAGTAATCTATCCCCCACTATTCAGTGTGTCCTCTCTTTGCTCCCAGTACCTGGTTGAAGCAATGAGATAAATACCCAAGATCTAATCGAGTCAATAATGTGGAGAGAGTTCCTGCTTTCTGAACTCCCACACTTTCTTTGATGCTCTCTCTGATGTGAGATTGAAGCAATGAGGCACACCCCTCATCTCCTTTTCATCTGCTTCACCTGAGCCCCTCAATGGCCAGGTTAAGAGCGACCTTTACCCATTACAGTGGACTTTTAAAGTCAAACCCTCTTGTGTGAGCCCCCATTGTTTGGCTATAGAGTGTGCTGTTTGATATTCATTGATTGATTGATTGCTTCATGTGCACTTGTTTGCCTATATGCTATGCATTTATCATCATCATCAATTGCCATTAGTGCATGATCATCTCATTTGCTTTTGTGATGCTATCATTGTTGTTTGCCCATTGAGGACAATTGTAAGTCCATCTCTTTTGGCATTTGCTCCTATGATATGGAAGGATAGAGTGTAAGACCTCATTGGTCACTCATATCTTCTGTTTATCTGTGTGTATGTGAGGATACAGTTATAAGTCCCTGTAAGTTGGCATCTGTTATCCTGTGATCATAATTTGATCTGTTTGGTTTTGTATGTGAGGATACAGTTATAAGTCCCTGTAAGTTGGCATCTGTTATCCTGTGATCATAATTCGATCTGTTTGATGTTGTATGTGAGGTTGCAGTTATAAGTCCCTGTAAGTTGGCATCTGCTTTCCTGTGATCATAGTTCGTTCATCTGTTTGTGTGAGAGGTTGCAATTATAAGTCCCTGTAAGTTGGCATTTGCATTCCTGTGATCATCTTGTTGCTTTTGTTCCTGTATGTGAGGATCCATTGTAAGTCCCAGTGATGTGGCATTGGATTTCCTGTGAGCATACTGTGGAGTTAACCTAAGTCCAGATAGATTGGCAGTTGACTTCCATATTTCCTTTTTGTTCTTTTGAGGAGATCGGTGTAAGTCCATTGAGTGGCATCTGATATCCTGTTCTGTTTTAGGAGACTGGTGTAAATCCATATATTGGTATCCGGTATCCGCTTTTATTTCTTTACCTGTGGAGATCGGTGTAAGTCCATTGAGTGGCTTCTGATATCCCATTTTGTTTTAGGAGATTGGTATAAGACCATTGATTGGCATCCGATATCCGCCTTTGCTTTGTTTGTTTATTATTATTAATTGCTATTCCAAAGGACACACTTGAATCATCTGCTATATGATTTCAAGAAGTGAACCTTCTAAGAAGTTTTACTATCCATCCTTCATCCATTCATCATTCATTACGTCTTAGACTTTTCACACTTTACTTTTCAAACTTGACATAAGTGTTGTGCAAACATCTTCATGTTTTCTAACTAAAAACCTGGACTCAAGTCCTTGACCTTTTTTCAAAACTTCATTTTCATAATACTTATTTGAATTGATCTTAATCATACTTTGGCTCCATTTTCATAATCATAATCAGTTAACTTCATCCACTCAATTGTTTTGGCTTTGTCCATTGTTAATGCTTTCATACATGAGCTATAGGTTTGATTTATCTTAGTGGTTGATGTTAATCTCACCTTCTGTCTTTAGTGATTGAATTGTAAGTCTTCCTTGCCTATTATAGGGTTAACCCCTCTCTGGCCAGTTGAAGCTGTTCTCACATGGTGGACGTTGTTGTTTGTATAAGGTTGAGTTTTCTCCCGTGGATAACGTAAGACCTAGGGTTTGTGTTTAAAATTGAACCTAACCCACTTTTGGAAATCTTTTAGCCGAACTACGGCGTTCTGATCCTTACCTTTGATGGAAGGTACGTAGGCAACGGGTTCATCCGTTCGAACCCAATAATAATAAAATGTATATTCTTTTCTCATCATCCCAATCATGTTTGCACAATCTTTATGTCATAACAAATAATAATTTTTGCATAACAAGTGTGAAAAGGGCTCCCTAGGAGTACCTAGGACGTAGTGGGTGCCTAACACCTTCCCATTGCGTAATTTACCCCTTACCCAGACTCTCTGATCTTTTTATTAGTTTTCTACGTGTAAAACTTCTTAGGCTTTTGTTCGCTTTTTAGCCAGTCCTTTGGATAAATAAAAGTGCGGTGGCGACTCGAAATATTTCAATGTATCTCCTAGCTTATGATTTAATCGATAGATCATATAGCGACGAATACACCGCTACACCACCAACTTCTTGTTCTTCACGAACTTTAACTTTTGGTGTAGGATGGATGTCACGGCGCCTGCCTCGTGATTCCATGGTCTGCCTAGCAAGCAGCTATATGATGGGTGGATATCCATGACCTGGAAAGTGATATGGAAGTCACTAGGTCCTATCTTGATTGGGAGTTCAACCTCGCCAATCACTGTCTTTTTGGATCCATCAAAAGCCTTGACTACCGTTCCATTTTGCCTCATGGGAGGCCCCTGGTAAGAAAGTTTCGCAAGAGTGGATTTTGGCAACACATTTAGCGATGATCCTGTGTCTACCAGCACATTAGACAGGGCATCATCCTTGTAGTTCATAGAGATGTGTAGTGCCAAATTGTGGTCTTTTCCATCCTCGGGAAGATCAGCATCGCAAAAGCTCAGGTTGTTACAAGCAGTAATGTTTGCAACAATGTTATCAAACTGTTCTATGGTGACATCGTGATCCACGTATGCCATGTCCAACACCCTCTTTAATGCTTCGCGGTGTGGCTCATAATTCATCAACAAAGACAACACAAATATCTTTGATGGAGTTTGTAGAAGCTGATCTACAACATTATACTCGCTCCTCTTGATGAGCCTCAACATCTCATCACAGTCCTCTTTTAACATGCCATTCTGGCCAACAGGGACATGAGCTATAGCAATAGCAGCAAGTCTGTCAACACCAAGTGCCGAATTCGGAGAAGTAGAAGAAGTCCCTACAAGACGGGCGGCATTATCAACATCATCAGTTCTTCTGGTGTTAACGTGGGGTTTTCGCAATGCCGAGAAAACAAGACCACTGTGGGTCAAACCACTAAAATCATAGATACTTGTTACAGAGGTGGAGGGCAACGGAACCTCCTTCCCATCTTCTAATGCAACCGCATTATATCGATAGGGAACAGCCTTGTCTGAAGAGTATGGAACAGGGTCAGTTGGCTTAATAATGAGAGTAGGAGAGGCCTTCTGCTTGCTGCCATCATATCTGACAACAACAGGCTCAGGTATTCTGAATACAGGCGATATAACATTAACTTTGTCCTCATCACGATTTTGAAGTATCTCGATCACACCCTGATCCAACATTTCTTGGTGTCTTTCCTGACATGACGACATCCCCTCTCATTGACAGTGCACACATGACAACTGTCATGGTCATGCTCATAGTGATTGTATCCACATAACAGTCTATGCATCTCGACCAATGATTGTCTGATATGGCTGACATATCTGACCTTGTATTTTCCAGGGCAACCCTGAACCATGTTAACAACAAATTTCCCATGCTCGGGCAATGGGTTCTTCTTGACATTAGGACCCACGTCCTCGAAAAACAAAATACCGCTTCTAACAAGGTCTTGAACCTTGGTCTTGAGAGGGTAACAGTTCTCCACATCATGTCCGGGAGCACCGGAATGATAAACACAATGAAGCCCGGGCTTATACCACCACTGAGGGTTGGTTGGTATAGCAGGTGGATCATGTGGAGTAATCAGCTTCCTTTCAATCAGTGAAGGATATAGCTTTGCATAAGTCATTGGAATTGGATCAAAAGTGACCCTCTTCCTATCATTGCTAGTGCTGGTTTGATTATTGTTTCGAGGCTGGTAGGCCTGCTATTGCGGACGATGCTATTGTTGTTGATATTGTTGATGTTGCTGTTGCTGGTTTTGATGCTGATAATGTTGGTTTTCTCTGAAGGCGGATGCTATATGAGCCACCTGGTGCTGGTTACTGGCCGGGCACACAATCTTCCTTTTTGCAAAGGGTCTTCTTTGTTTAACATGGGAGGACACGACATGTTCCTCTCCATCTTTCTTCTTGGCAAACGCCCCATAAAGTTTGGCAGAAGAGCCTTCTTCTCTGGTCAGGCTCCCTTCCCTGACTCCTTCTTCTAGTCGCATCCCCATGTTCACCATCTCGGTGAAGTCAGAGAGAGCGCTAGCAATCATCCGCTTGTAGTAGAAAGAGCTTAAAGTCTTGAGAAAGATCTTCGTTATTTTTTTCTCTTCGAATGGGGCACAATCTATGCAGTCAATTCTCGCCACCTCTGGGCGTACTCCTTGAATGTTTCTTTCTCTATCTAGGACATAGCCCTCAGTTGGTCCCTATTGGGAGCCATATCAATGTTGTACTTGTACTGCTTGACGAAAGCTTCGCCAAGGTCGTTAAAGGAGCGGATGTTCACACTATCCAGACCCATGTACCATCTCAATGCGGCACCAGACAGGCTGTCTTGGAAGTAGTGGATGAGGAGTTGATCATTGTCGGTTTGAGTCGACATCTTGCATGCTTACATCACAAGATGGCTTAGCGGGAAAGTGTTTCCTTTGTACTTTTCAAAGTCAGGAACTTTGAATTTGATAGGAATCTTGACATTTGGCACGAGGCACAACTCAGTAGCAGATTTGCTGAAGAGGTCCTTTCCTCTTAGAGTTTTAAGTTCCTTGCGCAGCTCAAGGAATTGATCATTCATAGCATCCATTTTCTCGTACACATCTGGGCCCTCAGACGGCTCAGAGTGATAAATGGTGTCATCAACTCTCGGCAAAGTATGCATAACTAGAGGTGGCATAACAAGGACCGGGCTAGATGCCGGCAGAGAAGCATATGTAGGGGCGAGACCCTCTGGAACAAAATTAACGGGCATCCCCTAGGGAAATCCTGCTGGCATATCAGACGGAGATAAATGGGCACTGGTAGCAGGCATAGTAGAGGAGGCAACCTCTGAAATGACCGTCCTCTGGGGAGGAGTTGAAGGTGTTGGAGAAGACTGGCTTTAGACGGCCAAGAATGACTCCGTCAGGGCAGTCAATCTTGCCACATCCTCCTTGAGTTCTCTGTTCTCTTGCTCGAGGTGATCCATTAGCTTTAAAGAGTTGGCTCTGGTATAGTACCAGTGCGTCATCTTGTCTTCAAAATAAATGAATAACACAGAGTTAGACCACTGATCAAGAAGCCTGGAACAAAACCTACTTATGCACATGATGCATGCAATGCTTGTGCATATGATTTTATTTTTATCAGAGGAACTTTTAGGGTTCTATTTGAAAATATCTAGAAAATATTAATCATTTAGACATACATGGAATAATCATATCAATAATATCTGGAAAAAAAATTACACCAAAGAAGTAAAGTCTTGTTAACCAAATACAATACAAGAGAGAAGGAAAATGAACATCCTATGGAACCCTAGAAACAATCGTCCAAAGCTCTCGAGACTGGAAGATAAGCTGCACGAAGCCTCTTCACCTCTCTCTCATAGGTTGCCTCCATATCTTCCTTCTTCTTGGCGAGTCGATCATACTTCCTCTTCCAAAACCTGGATGACTGAGGAAGAAGAGAAGTCACCACATCATCAGGCTCGTCGATAACCTGATGCTCTAGAAACTCTATCAAAGCATCTTTATCTCTAAGTTGTTGAAATAGCTCCTCTCGCTCACGGACCCAAGCACGCGAATGGTCTACATCTCTCAACTCCTCTACTCCTTGGTTAGAGAGGGTTGAAGGCCCAACCATAATCATAGGTATAGGTCTCCGGTAGTCATAGGGCATACAATACTCAGAAGCTCTCCTCCTAACCCACGAGGTATAGGGTTCCAAAGCAATACAATTCTTCGGACCAAGCTCTTTCCTTCCCTACCTGTGAATCTTGCGCCAAGCGCGGACCATTCTGCCCTTCAAGTTTTGGGGATCTTTACCTTCTTGAAATAACACACCTTCTAATAAAATGTTATTAGGTATATCCTTTAAAGGGAACCCAAGCTGACGACGTGCCAAAATAGGGTTGTAGTTAATCCCACCACATGTACCAAGAAGAGGCACATTGGAGAATTCACCAAAAGAGTCAATAATCTGCACACCATCATACACACGATTGTACCAAAAGATATCATCATTAGTGAGAGACATAAGTCTCGTGACCACCGTAGACATCATTTATTCTCCTTCAAGGCGAGTGTCTGTGGCAAGTGCGAAATAAACCACTTGTACAACAAAGGCAAACAACACACAATGGTACCACCACCCTTTGCATTCCTCATATGCAAAGAGAAAAAAGTGTCACCCCACAGAATAGGAACGAGATTAAGATTAGAGAAAATCCTAATGTCGTTCACATCCACAAAATTGTCGATGTTGGGGAATAACACTAGCCCATAGATGAGAAGTACAAATATGGCCTCAAATGCGTCCTCACTCATGGCCTTCCCAAAATAAGTAGCTTGAGCAATGAGGAAATCAGATGGGAGACCTTGAATTCCACCTTTGATAGTCATATGAGCACCAACAATAGATTCATCTATGTGCAACAGATCAACAATCTCTTGGGAAGAAGGAACTCTCTCCAAGCCACTGAACGGCAGCTGATCTAAGATAGGTATACCTTTAAGATAGGCATACTCCTCAAGCGTAGGCAAAAGCTGGAAATCCGGAAAAGTGAAGCAACACTACAAAGAATCATAGAACTGCACCAACACACTCATCAGACCTTCATCAACCTGAGTAGCCAGAATAGACAGAAGCTTCCCATGGCGAGCTTTGAACTCCAAGGGGTCTAATACATAGGATGTCAAACTCCTTAACTCTTTCAAGTCGGATTGTCTGAAACTGTACTTCTTCGTATTCCTTCTTTGCTTATCCATGTCTGAAAATTTGCAAATAGACCTATTAAGTTCCTTGAAAATTTTCTCATTATTGAGGATATGGATACAAATGAATGCATGAATGCATGGATACAACAATCACACTCAAGGATCAAACAAATCACACCACTCAAAGGTCACGGGATAGGTCAAGTCATCCTTAATATCAATCATCCATTTTGGTGGATTATGGTTTACACCTTATCAACACCCAAGTTCCATTGATATTAAGGATATACGAGAATGGATCAACCGCGAATCAAGGGTTTGTTGCAAGTCACGAGCATGAAGTCTCGGTCAAGAACCACCCAAACGGAGTGTACTATGGTTAAACATGACAATCATGTTCTAAAAGAGGTTCCCATAGTCATCATCCCATCTTTCGGATATTATCGGATAAACGACTACTCGTATTCCAAAAATATTCTCAAGAGAGACTCTCATGAGTGTAGTATCGCGTAACAATCATATCAAATCTTACATTTGAACGACCTTCGCACTACGTCCTAAAAATAGGCCAAGATGGGCTAGGTAATCCAAGGTCCTTAGCTTCTAAGGCGTATATTGGAAAGAGTAATGCCTAACCACGACTACTCGTGTGACATTATTGATCCCAACATAACCTCCACCAAGTGAATGGGCTTGCAAGTCAACTTGCTAAGGAATAACTCCACACAAGCCAACAAGACTATGCCATTCTCCTATCATAAGTGCACTCGAGTTCGGGTATAGAACTCATCTCACAAGAGACCACCAAGCACACAAACAATTGGTATATCAAGCAATTCATACATTACAAACAATACAGTCATCCCAAATTTGCACAAAATATATGTCACAAAATAATATAAACATACAATACAACAAAGGTAAAAAGTAGGCAAAACCCACTAGGGAAATTGATCCCCAGCAGAGTCGCCACTTTTTTGCAGCGGGGTATTCGTTACCTTTAGATTTATTGACTAAATCAAAAGTAAATCATACAATTCGAGTCGCCATCGCACTTCTATTTATCCAAAGGAAAGGTTAGAAAGCGAACAAAAACCGAGAAGTTTTATCAAATCAAAAACTATTAAAAATGTCAGAGATCTGGGTAAGGGGGTTGGTTATGCAATGGGAAGGTTTTAAGCACCCAAAACATCCTTAGTACTCTAAGGGAGCCCTTTTTACAAATTTTGTATGGTAGGTTGGTATTTGTGAAAATAATTGTGCAAACATGATTGGGGAGATGAGAAGAGGATATACAAGTTATTTACAATTTTTGTGTCTGAATGGATAAACCCATTGCCTACGTACCATCTTAAAAAGGTAGGTTCAAAACCTCGTAGTTCGGGGTAAAAATCTCAAAAGAAGTTGGTGAATTGATTGGTCAAAACCCTTAAGGTCTTTTGTTATCAAAGGGATAAATCTCATCCTAAACCACAATCCACCATGTGAGGAGAGCTTCAACATACTAGTGAGGGATCCACCCTATAATAAGTATGGAAGACTTATAGTCCAATCACTAAGGATACAAGTGAGGATTACATCAACCTCTATGATAACCCAAACCTAATAGCTAATGTTTATGAAAAGCTTTGGTAAAAGTGGCCATTGGAACCACAAAAATAATTGAGTGAGTTGTATTTACAAATGAATAGTATTCACAAAATAAAGTCCAAGTTGACTTAAGATTCAATTCAAAATAAGTGTTATGAAAGGAGTTTGAAAAAAAATCAAAGGCATAGTGCCTAGGTTTCTAATTTTGAAATCAATGTTAATGTTTGCACAAAAAAGTTTGGCTTGGGTTAGAGTGGAGAGAAGAAGAGAAAGGCTAGGTCCTAAACATGCAAATATGAGGGTAGAGAAATAAAACCACTTGGAGTTCCCTTCTTGAGATCATAAAGATGATCCAAGATCCTCATTTCCTTGGGACTTAACAAGCAATAATCAATTAACTCAAGCAATCAAGAAAATATTCAATCAAGCTCCTAGGAATCTTCCAATTGGCTTTTGTCTGTCCTGGATGCTCATGACAATGGTCTTTCTTATAGCTCAAGTTTAGGATCCCTATCACAAGAACACACAAATCAAAAAGTTCCACAATGCAATATAAAGAATGGACAAGAGTGAGTTTAGAATAAGGTCCTTCCAATTCAAACTTTAAGATTTAAGCATTCTAAGGGTAAGAGGCCTAGTTGCTCTTCAACATATTTAGAATTCTAAAGGCATGAGGCTTAGTTGCTCTTGAAACTCCATTTAGCATAGGTAAGGTCCTAAATCTAAGTCCTTTCTCCATTTGCCTTGGGTTCACACAAACAAAAACAAGACAAGCACAAGGCAATAGTATATACACAATAATATGCTCAAGTGAGCAAAAGGCAAGTTGCAGAAACATAAACATGAGCTCAAGTGAGCAAAGGGCAAAGACAAATGAATTAATGAGCAAGAAATTAAATTGCATTAAATTAAATTGCAAGAATTAAATGCTTGAATTAAAAGTTAGTAATTAGTAGTTAATGTTAGTATGCCATAAGGCAATTTAGCGTTATGTTAAGCAATCGTAAGTGGACTAATGTAGTAGTCACATCTATCTGAGGCCGGTCAATAAAACTATAGGCAAATAAACACAACTTAGAGACCATGACTAGTAAGCCAAGCTCCTACAACTTGCCATGTCAAAAGTAAAGGAAGAATGACCTTGTATGGATTTAGGTTTTTTGCTTGACCAAGAAGCAACCTAGCTTTAATTCAAAGCAATTCACTTGATCTTTGATCAAGATGAACTTGATTTGGATCAAAGAAGGTTAAGCCTCTCACATGTCAAGGCTAACCACCAATCATTAACTTATTGGTCAAAAATAAAAAGAAAAAAAGGAGAAGAAGATGGAAATGGAATGTACATAATTGAAATTCAAATGACATAAGTAAAACACATTGATCAATCATGAATGGAATCAACATCAATCAATGGTAAACAAAAGTGAGATGAAGATTAGAAGTCAAGAAATAACTAAAAAAAATTTTGGTATTTTTTGGAATTTAAATAATGCATGAAATAAAATAAACAAATAAAGGTCAAACTTCAAATCCCATTCGAATCAACTTGGAAAAGTCCAATTGGATCATCATAAGTATAACATGGTCAAATAAGGTTTGACAACAAATTTCACCATTTTTTGAAAATAAAAACTAATTTTAAACAATTAAAAATGAAGAAAACTAACACAATAGAACTAAAATCTCAAATCTATTAAGAAATTGATGAGAATTATTTTCATAGATTCATCATTATCCAAAGATGTTAAGAAAATATTTTTGGTATTTTTGAATATTGAAAAGTATTTTACATGAATTAAAAACAATCAAAAATCAAATAATTCACAAAAAATATTAAATTGAATCACAAAAATAATTAAAAATCATTTTTAGAAACTAGAATTTAAGAGAAATTTTTTGCAATTGGTCTCATATTTTTGTTATTCCAAATAAAGAAGTTATAAATTTGTAAAATAAAATGGAATAAAAGAATTTAAAATGGAAATTCAGAAAATAGCAAAAATCCACAGCGCTTGGATCCCAGTTCATTAATTAACGTGGCTGATCACAAGGCTGGGTAACGCGCGCGCATGATGCACTCTAGTCAACAACGTGACATATGGAATTAAATAAAGTCAAATAGATCAACAACCAAGATTAAAACGTGGAACACTCATCCAATGGCTGAGGCTAGGATGCGTGGGGACGGTGGTGTACACCACCGTCTTCTCCAGTGAGAAGGCCAGTTCCGGCCACCTGTTGCAGATTTTCAAACCTCAACCATACCACGCGATCTATACATCATTTGAAAGCTGGGGTGATGTACATCACCCATGTAACCTTAATTTCCACTCAAGATCCCTATAGAGGAAGAAATCTGAGATGGAAAAATGAGGTGTTCAATCTGAACTTGCTCAATTCACAAAATTAAAAGCACAAATCAATTGCCTCTCACATGAGGACTTCAGAGGTACCAACCAAACCAAGAAATGCACAATAATAAGGGAGATTCGAAGGAAAACAGTTGGAGAATCAACCTTTGAAGTGCAGCTTTTTAGTGCTTGATCCAATCCAATTCTTCAATGCAGCTTGATCTTGAAGTAACAAGGAAGCGAGGCTAAGGAATTATAAGTCAAAGATCAACCAAGGAAGTTGAAATTTGAGCTTGAAAAATGGAGAAAAAGTTCAGAATTCCTTTAATGGAGGGTTGGGGATTCAGTTGTGCAGAGCCTCAGGCGCCTTTAGGTTGAGATTTGAAGTGAGTGAAGCATCCTATTTATAGCCAAGGTTGATGCAATGCAATGAAGAACTCGTGTGTGCATGAGTTTGGGTCCTCCATGCATGGGCCTGTACAGACGCATGTGAGGCCCAAAATCCATGGAAAATGCAAGCTGAAATGATTGTGAGATGGTTTGGACGTACAGACTGCAATGCATAAGCTTGTGCGCAAAGATTTAACATGGCTTCCATAAATAATCACAAAACTTCATCTCTTCGAAAATGCCATTTGCAAAATTGAAATATAGGCATGTGTGTAATGGTTGGAAAGGTCTTGACATTAAGAACAAATGTTATGTTGAACAAAAATCCATTTGGAGTTGGGAAAATATTGAAAACTGGCCATGAAGTTCAATGTACAAAACATGTATATGGAAAATTTACCAAAATGGACCAACTTCAAGCCCTTCTGTTTCAACTATGCAAGACTCAAATGACAAAACCTTATACATAAGAGTTGTAGATCTTTTCAAGACAATAAATTGGGACTTACATTTTGCATCATTTGGAATTTTGATGAGAACGTTATGGGCACTTGAAGTTGGACTTTTTCATATTTCAATGGCTTTGGTCCAAAGTGACCTATAATGTTTTGTATTATAACATGTGTTTCTTTTAGGATTATGAAATTTTGTCCAACATAACAATTGAAGTATACATCTTAAAATTTCAAATGCACTTGGTCTGACCTCAAAATCATAAAAAATGAAGGAGTTAGGTCCTTGGGAAGTTGACCCAAAATTAGGGGTTTAGTCAAAATGACCTATAATGTTTTGAAATGAATGATGACCTTCCAAGTTTCAAATGAATTTTGGATGAACCTGAAAGTTGTTAATATAGTTCTTAAGAACATTTTGGCTCTTAGGGTCATCTTCATTTGACAAACACATCAAAAGTTAGGTCTGAGTGGATTTCAAAATAGTTAGATGAATTGACTGATCAACTTCTCAAAGCCAAACTTCAAATCTTGATGAATGAATGATTGAGGACACTCACATGGGCTAATATATGAATAAAATGATGAATGAAAGAACTTCCCTTGATTCTATTTGATCATAGGTTGAGGTTGCTTCATGAGCAAGGCATAGTCAATGCACAGTTGAATTAGGGTTTCCTTGGGAAATAATCCTCAAGCCCTTTGGTGTATCTTGAAAAAATTGACAAATTGATATACTTGGGATACATATATGATGATTGAGAGCTTTGGGAACCATTGTCATGCTTGCTTTCACTTTCATCTGGCCACTTCAATGGGTATAGGAGCCATCCTAGGAGCCTTGGATCCCATGATTGCTTAAGCTTCAAAACAAAAGATGTTAGTGACATATTTTTGTGCTTTTGGTTAGTAAAAAAAATAAGAAAAGCAATAATTTACAATTCAAGCATGCTTGGTGGTCTCAAACCAACTCACACAAGTCCCAACCCAAGGGTTAAGGAGCCAAGATGCTATGATCCTTGAGGCAAATGAAATGAGCAATGATATGATGCCATGAGGGATCTTAGGGTCAAAACTAGGGTCTTACACCAGGCATATCTTGATAGGACCAAGCAAACACATCTAAATACTCTCGAAGAAGATCAATCAACCCCTTCTTAACATCTGGACACACTCGAGACCCGATCTTGACTTCCTTCACATCCTCTTCGGAACCCAAGTTGACTAACTAAATCTGCTCTTCGAAAGGCTGAATGGTCTTTTCATCATGCTCGAGAAGACGAGACAATTCATCACTCACTTCTTCATCACTTTCTTCCTCGGCCTCAAACACAAGGAATTCAAAATTTGGAGAAGGAGAATGATCAATGTATTCAATGGGGTTAGAAACCAACTTGTATAATGATTTGATATTTCAATTTTTGAGAAGTGATTTTGTGACCAAATATTATGCAGATGGACAATTATATTATTTATGTTTTTTGTGATTACCATTTTCAGACCAAAGCAAAAAGTAAAAATAAAACATCATAGATGTGGATGAATAGAATTAATTTTATTAATGAACAATTTGAAAATGCTCAACAATGCTCACTTCTCCCTTATGCATAGGAGAATGATTTTTAAAACATATGAAAGCAATTACTTAGATCGTTGCAAAATAATAGGAATGTCAACAACAGTCCAATCGTGGCAAGCCTTTCCATGCGTCACAAAATTGGTGCAGTCTTCCTCTTCGTCATCTTCTAGCACAGCAGCTAAGTGTTGTTCATTGCCACGAATGAACCCTCTGCTACGGAAGCTAAGTTCCATATCCTTTGATCTAGCAGTAGACAATCCTTTCTTAAAACCCATACCGGTTCTACCTTTGTTGTCGGAGACCTCTACCATGCGCCCCCACTGATCAACATTGCCTTCTTCAACAATCTTCCTTGTATCCTTCAATGAGGACATAGGTGCCCCAACCCTCCTTTCAGCAGCAAT
The DNA here is from genome assembly GCF_024323335.1 of Lathyrus oleraceus. NCBI lineage: Eukaryota > Viridiplantae > Streptophyta > Magnoliopsida > Fabales > Fabaceae > Lathyrus > Lathyrus oleraceus. Next base: position 280,430,062 of record NC_066583.1, on the reverse strand, counting down.
AGATAAGGCTTGGAACGGAGTTCCAACCTCATCCTCAGCTTCAACGTAAGAGAAAGATGACAGGTGGCTAACCAACAACGCCTTTTCCTCGCCAATGATAACAAGCTTCCCATTCTTCACAAATTTGAGCTTCTGATGCAATATGGAGGTAACAGCTCCCGCCTCGTGGATCCATGGCCTTCCCAACAGACAACTGTAGGACGGGTGGATATCCATTACTCGAAAAGTAATTTGAAAATCACTTAAACCTATCTTCACTGGAAGGTCCACTTCACCTATCACTGTTTTACATGAACCGTCAAAAGCTTTGATGATTACGCCACTATATCTCATAGATGCTCTTTGATATGATAGCTTTGAAAGAGTTGACTTCGGCAATACGTTCAACGAAGACCCGCTGTCAACCAATACATTGGACAAAGCATCATCTTTACAATTCATGGAAATATGCAAATCCAGATTATGATTCCTACCCTCCTCAGGGAGTTCCTCATCACAAAAATTGAGATTATTGCAAGAATTGATGTTAGCTACTACATGATCAAACTGATCCACCGTAACATCATGTTCCACAAACGCTTGCTCTAGAACTCTTTGCAGTGCTTCTCTATGCGCTTCTGACTTCATTAGAAAAGACAACACTGAAATATTTGAGGGGGTTTGGAGTAGCTGCTCCACCATATTAAACCCACTCTTCTTTATTAGACGAAGTACCTCATCATCATCATTAGCCTTCAAATTGCTGGATTCATCATACTAAAATTTTGAAGCATATACTGGATCTGCAACAGGCACTTCCACCTTCTTATTGACAATTGATTTTTCCTTATCTTTTGGGAACACCGACCCAAACACTCGACCACTACGGGTAACCTTAGTAATATCAGCAATGCTCACTACAGAGCCGTTAGTAGGCAATGGAACCTCTTTACCATCTTTCAACATTGTCGCATTGTACTGATACGGAACATCTTTATCAGACGAACACGGGACTGGGCCCGCTAATCATATGACCAACGACAATACCGATCTTTGATTGTTGATGTTACTATTACTACTGTCATACTGAATGACTACTCTTTCTAGATTCTTGAAAACGGGCACTATGACATTCACATCGTCATCTATATGACGGGATTGAATAATTTGGATCATGTCTTCATCCATCAACCGTTGGATGTCCCTTTTCACTACCACACAACCCCCCGGGTTGACACTGCAGATAGCACAACCGTCATGGTCATGCTCATAATCACTCACCATATAAATGTCCTTATGCATTGCCACTAACGACCTCCAGATGAAACGAACATCAAACACTTTAAACTCTCTGAGACAACCATCCACCATGTTAACAGAAGAATTCCCATGAGCGGGTAATGGATTTGCTTTCACGTTTGGCACACGGTCCTCGAAGGATACCATTCCACTCTTTATCAGCTTCTGAACTTCATACTTGAGCGGATAGCAGTTCTCAATGTCATGTCCGAGTGCCCCTTGATGAAAAGCACAACGGAGTTCAGGTTTGTACCACCATGGTAGTTGTTCCGGAATTTGTGGCGGGTTTCTCGGTTGGAATAGGTTCTTGAGAACCAAAGATGGATAAAGTTATGCATAAGTCATAGGAATCGGGTCAAAAGAGACCTTCTTCCTCTCGAAATTTTACTGATGATGATTGTTGGTCTTGTTGTTATTGTAGGTGTTTGTTCGTTGTTGTGGTTGTTGCTGTTGACGTTGTTGTTGTTGTTGAATTGATGTTTATTGATTGTTCCAAAATACTGGAATTACTGAGGATACTTGATGATGGTGTTGACGGGATTGTTGACTCTTTCTAGTCTAAGGCCTCCTCTTCCTCCCACTGGAGATTGCATTAGCTTCGTTTTCTTTCTTCTTCCCGAAACTGCTGCCATATGTCTTACTTGATGATGCTTCCTCCTTTGACAATCGTCCTTCTCGGACACCTTCTTCAAGCCTCACCCCCATGTTTACCATTTTGGTAAAGTCACTGGGGGCACTGACAATCATGCATTCATAGTAAAATGAACTCAGGGTCTTCAAAAAGATCTTTGTCATCTCTTTCTCCTCTAAAGGAGGGGTGATCTGAGCAGCCAATTCTCTCCATCTCTATGCATATTCTTTTAATATCTCCTTATCCTTCTGAGACATAGACCTCAACTGGTCTCTATCCGGCTCCATATCCACATTATATTTATACTATTTGACAAAAGCTTCTCCCAAATCGTTGAAAGTGCGAATTCTTGGACTGTCCACCCCATATACCATCTGAGCTCAACACTGGTTAGACTGTCTTGGAAGTACTGGATCAACAGCTGATCGTTATTAGTTTGGGTAGACATCTTGTGGGCATACATCACTAAATGACTGAGCAGACATGTGTTCCCTCTGTATTTATCAAAGTCAGGCACTTTGCATTTCACCGGCATCTTCATATTTGGCACCAGACATAACTCAACAACATTTTTCCCCAACAGGTCCTTACCTCTCAACGTCTTCAATTCCTTGCGCAACTCAAGAAATTGATCCTTCATTTCGTCCATTTTCTTATAAACATCTGGGCCCTCAGATGGCTCTGAATTGTAAATGGTGTCCTCCACACAAGGTAAGGTGTGCACAACAGGAGGTGGCACAGATAAGACCGGGCCAGATGCTGGAATGGATGCAAAAGTAGGCGCACAACCTTCAGGCATGAAGTTCGGCGGAACTTCCCACATGAATTCGGCGAGCATGACAGGTGCAAAATAAGGGGTAGCAGTAGGCATGGTAGAGGTAGCCACCTCTGAAATAATAGTCCTTTAAGAAGGAGGAGTTACGGGTGTTGGAGACGACTGGCTCTGACCAGCTAACACTGACTCCATCATGGCAGTCAGGCGGGCGATCTCGTCCTTCAGCTCTCTATTCTCTTGCTCAAGATGTTCCATGATTATCGGATGATTGGCACGAGTGTTGTACCGATGAGTTAGCTTGGCTGAAGCACAGAAGAAACACCAATGAGACATCTGGCGAAAGAGAAACCTGCTTATGCAAATGATGCATGGAATGCAATGCTTGTTTATTTATTTTTATTTTTTCAAGGAACTTACTATATTATTTGTATATATATATATATATATATATATATATATATATATATATATATATATATATTTAACAACAATTGAAACAATTTGATATGACCAAAAATCTCTTTTTATTTATATAATTGGAAGGATTACACGGAGTACAATTTCAGAAACCAAATAAAAATACAAGAGAAAAGGAGACTAGTCCTCCTAAGGATCTCTAACAACAATATTAGAAGCCATGGCTGTAGGCGCATTCTTCCTTCGAATGCGTCGAATCTCTGTCTCAAAAGAAGCCTTAATACGAGTCTTCTCGAGGACAAGTTGATCAACCATCTTCTTCCAAGCAATGAAAGGCTGAGGCATGCTGGAGGAAGATGAAACCTCCGGCTCTCTTTGTCTCTTTGTCACTCGGTCTTCAAGTAGTTCGATAAGTGCATCTTTCTCTTGCTTCATCTTAGCGAGTGCGTCTTCCAACTCCTCTACATCTTGGTTAGGGAGAATTAACGGCTCAACCACAACCATACACATAGGTCTCTCACAAGGATAAGGCATCTTCAACTCCAAATCTCTCTTCTTCACCCAAAGAGTGTAAGCTTCCAAAGATACACAGTTGCGCGGACCAAGCTCGAAACTTCCTTTCCTATGCACATTATACCAAGCATGCACAATCTTCTGCTTTAAATGTTGGGGATCTTTACCACGTTCATAGAAAAAACCTTATAAGAAAGTGTTATTAGGTTTTTCTTTCAAGGGGAACCCAAGCTGACGACGAGCCAAAGCAGGGTTGTACTTAATTCCTCCTTGTGTACCAATGAGAGGCACATTAGAGAATTCACCACAAAAATCAATAATCTCCAAACTGCTCAAAGAAGGATCATACCAAACTGTATCATCATTAGTGAGAGACATAAGTCTCTGAGACCACCGTAGACATTGTTTGGTCTCCACAAAAGCAGGTGTCTGAGGCAAGTGTGAAATAAACCACTTGTACAAAAGAGGAATGCAACAGACAATAGTTCCACTACTCTTAAAATTCCTTAACTGTAAAGATAAGTACATATCACCTAACAAAGTAGGCACATGATTCCCAATCAAGAAAAGTCTAATGGGGTTAACATCAACAAAACCGTCAATGTTAGGGAACAAGGATAATCCATAAATTAGCAACACAAAGATAGCTTCAAAAGCGTCCACAGTACCGGCTTGAGCAAAGGTAGTGGCTTCCTTGAGGAGGAAATCATATGGCAACCCAAACAATGCTCCTTTCTTTGTCCAATGAGCCTCTATCTTAAATTTCTTCAAATGAAGAGCTTCAGCAATAAGATTAGATCTGAGAATCTCCTCCAATCCATTAAAAGGAACTCTACTAGAAACGGGTATCCATTGTAAGACCCTAATTTTGTCCCTAAGATCCCTCATGGCATCATAACATTGCATTTGTATTGCCTCAAGGATCATAAGCATCTTGGTTCCCTTTACCTTTGGGTGGGACCTCCTGTGAGTGGTTAGAGATCACCAAGCATGCTTGAATTGTATATTATTTCTTTTCTTATTTTGTTTAATAACCAAAAGCACAAAAATATGTCACTAACATTTCTTGTTTGTAGCTTGAGCAATCACAAAGTCAAGAGCTTCAAGGAGATCCTTTGTGCAGAGATATGGCCAAGTGAAGATGATAGCAAACATGGTAATGGTTCCCAAAGCTCTCATCCAACAAATATGTCTCCCTAGAATCTCAATTCATCATTTTTTATCAAATCAAGTCCAAGAGTTTGAGGTTTGTTTCCAAAGGAAACCCTAAATCATCTGTGTACCACAATGGCTTATTCTTGAAGCCACCTTAGCCCATGATCAAATACAATCAAGGGAAGTTCTTTAACTCATAATTTCATGCATATTTGAACTTATTTGAGTGTCCTCAATCATCAATTCATCAAGATATGAGTCATGGACTGGAGAACAAAATTTCAAAAATCTCAAAGGAAATACATGTGATAATGCAAAACATTATAGGTCAGTTTGGACCAAATGCATTGGAAGGCAAAAAAGTCCAACTTCAAGTGCCCATAACTCTTTCGTCAAAAATCCAAATGATGGAAAATTTAAGTCCATTTTGATTGTCTTGAAAAGATCTACAACTTTGATGTAGAAGGTTTTTCATTTGAAGTTTGCATCATCAAAACAGAGGGGCTTGAACATTGGCCAAATTTGGAAACCTCACCTTTGCATATTTTGCACCTTACACATTAAAATCAAAATTCACTAATTTCCACACTTCAAATGGATTTTTGCCCAACATAACATTTGTTCCTTACACCAATACCTTTCCAACCATTACTCACATGCTCATGTTTGGATTTGTCAAATAGCATTTTCGAAGAGGAGAAGTTTTAGGCATAATTGTGCATAACATGTTGGAACTCATTACATAAGCTTGTGCATTGCCAATTACACGTCCATTTCAGCTTAATTACACTTCAGATTGCATTTGGCATTGGATTTGGGCCTTCTACATGATCATGCAAGCCCATGCAATGAATATCCATTTGCCATGCACACGGATTTGATCACACTTGCCTTGCCTCTCCATCTATAAATAGAGGCATCATTCCATTCAATTTTAATCCATGAATCAACCTGAAATGTTGCTGAATTGAAAACCAAACCTCTCACCAAAGCAACTATTTCATTTTCATTCAAATTTTTCAGATCTGAAATTCAACTAAATCTGGTTGAATTTCTAGATCTAAAGTTCCTAGACCTTCATCCTATAGTCCATTGTACTTATGTTTAGCCAAAGGAAGCAAGGAAGCAAGCTCAGATCACCACAATTCAAAGGTTCTCTCCAATTGGTTTTTTTCTTCGAAACTCACTATTTCTTGACCTATTTGCTTGGATATTATGTTGGCTGAAGTCCTCTTCATAGATGCAATTGTTTTAGTGCTCAATTATTGAAATCCATGAAGTTCAGTATGAAACACCATGATTTTCTCTCTCTGATTTCTCTCTCTACGAGGATCTAGAGGAGAAACCAATGGTACAGGGGTGATGTACATCACCCCAGCTTTCCAATAATGTATGGATCGTGTATT